>NW_026294514.1:34336625-34936625 GCF_007827085.1 Peromyscus californicus insignis
ATAGTGGTACATGATAGGAACCCGAATAAAGCTCCTCAGAGATCTGAGTTTTTCTCAATCCATCAGTCATTATTGAGTATATAAAATACCCAAGAGTTATGTTGTATTCATATATGTTTTCAACTAATATGGAACATGTGTTGAGCTGATTCCTCAGAGACTAGAGCCCATTTATAACAAGAGCAAATCAATTCTAGTGCCTGAAAAATACACTATGAGAGATACTAGTGTTCTCAGGGATCAACCAAAAAGTTTTATTGTGATTCCAAAGTTCTCAGAATCCAGTGTTTAAAAATTGTCAAAAAAAAAAAAAAACTATGAATACACTTGTTTGAATGAGGCTGCCCCCATAGGCTCATATGTTTGAATGCTTGGTCTCCAGTTATTGGAACTGTTTGGGAAGAACTGGGATGTGCAGCCTTATTGGAACAGGTGTGGCCTTTTTGAAAGAGTTGTAGCCTTGTGGGTTGAGCTGTATCTCTGGGGTTGTAGTCTGAGGTTTTAAAAGTCTGTATCAGGCTCATAATCTCTCTCTCTCTCTCTGTCTCTGTCTCTGTCTGTCTCTCTGTCTCTGTCTGTCTCTGTATCTCTCTCTGTCTCTGTATCTCTCTCTGTCTCTCTGTCTCTCTGTCTGTCTCTCTCTCTCTCTCTCTCTCTCTCTCTCTCTCTCTCTCTCTCTCTCTCTGCCCACTGCCTGAAGATTAGGATGTGAATGAAGCTCCCAACTACTTCTCTAGCTCCATGCCTGTCATCTTCTTGCCATGATGATCATGAACTAACTCTACTCTCTAAAACTTCAAGCAAGCCCCCAGCTAAGTGCTTTCTTTTATGAGAGTTGCCTGGGTTGTGGTGTCTCCTTAGAGCAATAGAACAACAGTAAATAAGACAATGTTCCTCTACCAAAATGACCCACCAATTTTATTATATTTTTTTCTACGATGAGCTTTTTCATACTTTCCCAAACTAGCTTTCCTTCCAGTTCCCATGTGTCACCATCCCTAAGAAGTTCATTGCAATCACTCTGTTTAGAGAAACATCTGTTCATTGAACACGTCACTCATTCATGTCACTTTGTTTTCTTCGGAGAATTAATCTTAATACGTGCACTTACCTATTTAACTACTGACATTTATTTGTATCACTATGAATTTTCAAGACCAGGGACCTTGTTTTTATTCTTCACATCAATTTGCCTGACACTTAGAACCAAACACATAGTAATCATTCACTGTACCTTGTACCAAGTAAGCTCATCACAGGGTTAATGTCTGCATCAGGATGAGAGATGCTAATTACATCCCTTAGAACAATTTCAGTTACAGAAAGTTGAAACCCCAAGTAAAACAACATCATTGTCCCAAATCTTCACTACCATTCAAGAAGACACGAAGACAAAAGGAATTATCCTAGTTCATGTGTCAGGAGGCTGATGCTGTTGAAAACTCAGGCTCCCTCTATCTTTCAACTTTGTCACAGTCCAGAACACTTCCACAGCCCAGTTCCTATCGTGTTTTCAAGAAGTTGAAGCAGTTCAGAGATGCAGTATTTACTCAAGCAGAGGAAGAAACAGGCCTGCCGCTTTATTCCACTAAAGTCGAGAATATGATTTCTTGAAGAATATTTAGCAAATTTCTCAAAAGGTTAAAATTCTATTATTGATCTATAAATAAATCAATCACAAGGAAATAGCAAAATGGCAATTGACTCACACCAAAAGTTTTTAACTCTGACTCAGGTGCACAGTGTAAATTCATTTTCACACTCAAGCCCAGTATATATATGCTTAAATGTGATTATGAGTAAGATTGGGAGTTTTGTCTAACTTTTTTTCTGATCATACATGCAACACTGCATCTCCTAGCCTATGTCATTTGAATAAAGTGATTAGGTGACCCACCCAATTTGATTTAATCATCTCCTTTTCAGCCATAGTAGGCATAAAAATGTCAGACACCAAGAAGAGTCAACTTTGAGAATGAGGATCTGAATTAAATGAAGGAAGACTAGAGGCCCAAACTGAATTATAATTAGAGGAAAATAACTCTGAGAGAAAATAAAAATATCTGAGAAAAATTTACTCAGTTATTCTGAACATTCCCCATTCATTGGAATGTTTAGATTACACTCCTTCAAGTTTGGTGCATTCAGTGTTATTTACAAACGACTAAATGCACAAAACTGTCAAAGACAATGTAGTGTAGGTTGGCTACGTTCCTAGAGTCACATGAAAGGAAAGGAAATGAGTATGTTTTGTTCACTATACTGTTCATTCATTTGTTTAGAGAACAGTGGCCTATAGGACAAGCTGAATCTTAACCAGCAGAACCATTAAGAAAATGGGACATTTATGACCACCCCCTCCCCAGTTGTCTCTTGCTGTTAGTGAGCTCTGCTGATGTTTGCTATCCAAGGAATTCCCACCAGGATAATAAAGAGAAATGTTACCTCCTGATGGCTCAAAAACAGTAAATCAAAAATCTTCATTTGTGTGTGAGTGTGTGTGCTATTCATGTATGAATATCCATGTTTGTGTGATGTGGGCTCATGTGTTTGAGTGCACATGTGTGTAGAGGTCAGAATTTGATGTCAGGCATCTTTCTGGATCCCTCTCCATGACAAATGCAAACCTTGTCTGCTGTTTCTGTGAGCTGACACATTGCATCTTTGTGTAATTCAGTCTTCTCCTGAGTATTATTTCTTGTCTTCAATATGTATTTCTCTATTTTTCAATTAGCATCTTGTTTATAAAATCCATGTGGTGCCGGGCGGTGGTGGCGCACGCCTTTAATCCCAGCACTCGGGAGGCAGAGCCAGGCGGATCTCTGTGAGTTCGAGGCCAGCCTGGTCTCCAAAGAGAGTTCCAGGAAAGGCGCAAAGCTACACAGAGAAACCCTGTCTCGAAAAACCAAAAAAAAAAAAAAAAAAAAAAAAAACAAATAAAATCCATGTGGCAATGTGGTGGCACATGTCTGTAACCCTAGCATTTGAACAGCAGAAACAGAAGGACTGCCATGAGTTCAGTGAGATCCTGCCTTAACAACACACACACACACACACACACACACACACACACACACACACACACACACACACACAAACACCTCTATCACTAATAAATCTACAGTCAGCCTTTTGGTGACAATATTATCTCAACTATCTATTCTGGCACACAGTATGTGCTTATAAAACTGGATTTTCTTGATAACATACTATGGCCATTTTAGTGCCTTTCTTAACATGATATCAACATTGGATTTAAGTTTAATTATTTCTAAGAAACATTGTGAATTAATTTTTTTAAATATTAATTTTGTTTTTACTTATGTGTGTGCATGCATCTGAATATGTAGGGGCACGTGAAAGCTGGAAAATGGTGTCAGATATCTTGAAGCTGGAGTTACAGTTGTGTACGGGCTACCTGATGAGGGTGCTGAAAACAGTGTCTCCCGTTCTCTGCAAGAACAGCGGCCACTCTTCACCATTGAACCGTGTCTCTAGCCCTTATAGAAACATAGGAAAGATTTCATCTATAGTGGTGATTCATAATGACATTTAGAGATAAAATGGATTTCTTCATGCTATATAATGCAGAGGATGATTTGTATATATTCAACATTTAAAGCTGGGAAATGACTAAGAAGGGGAAAATATTGAAAAGTAACCTGTTTGTCAAGAATCTATGGTGGAAAATTTGAAAGATTTGTGCTATTGGATTGAGAAGTCATATTTCAAATTTCTGGACTTTAGACTGCTTCCAGTTTCATGCAAGACATATATATGTGGTCTCTGAATAAATATGTGTCTCTATCTAATATATGTAAGTTCTAGTGTAGATTTCTATCAAATTCACACATCCTACAGTGTAGAATGTGGCAGAAATGGAAGGGCTAAACCGCCATATCTAGCTCAGTTAGTGACAGATTTAGAATTCATTCAGTGTCCTGTATCCAAACCTACTTTCTGTGACCTCATATGTTCCCTTTGAATCAGGCCTAAGAATAGTCTTGACACCACAGAGAACATTTCCCTGCCCACATGATAAATGGAGCAGGGCAAATCCAGGCTCACCTTGAGAGGAATGTGGCTCTGGACCAGGTATACCAGGGTCACTCCGGGTTGTTGCTAATCTGCTAGCCTTTCCTTCCTAGTTGTGGCCCCAAATACTCCAGGCTCCATCTAATGTTGTACTGCACAGAGCTGCCTGTGATTAGCCTAGATTTTCAGCCTAAGGCCTCCAAAGGCACGGTCTTTCCTCCAGCCCTTTTAGGTAAGGTAACGGAAGGGAAGGAAATTGGAAAACAGTGTAACAACCTTTGTAAGAACTCATGAGGTTATTGGTCCAGACAGTCAGTGATGGTATGCATACTTTTCAAAGAAAAAAGAAATAGATTCATTCTAATAATTCTGGTCCTAATTTTGTATTTCCTTGTCTTAGCAGAGAAGACACATGTAAGTTAGAAAGATACTGAAACAGTTTATATTCAAAATAAATTAGATAAAATAATGTTATGAAAGGAAGCAATCTTATGAGAGTCATAAGAATAGGGTGGCAGCATTCTGTTTTACTTCTTGAAGGAGAGTGCATCATCATTAACATGTATTTGGGGTGAGAATTACAGATCCTCTAATCAAGAAAAAAAATCTGTATTTTAATTTGCTTTGTTAAATTGGAAAAAGTTATTTGAAGAGAGCTTTGATTTTAAGTCTGGTTTTACCACTAGTTAGCTGTTTGACCATGGGGAAATTATTTACCTTTTTTTTTTGTCCTTAGAATGTTCACAATGGAATGGGAAGGGATTCTCAATTCATATTCCAAAGGTCTTTTCTGTCTCTAAAGTTATTAGATGTGATCTATGAAGATTCATTGTTGAAAATGCAAAGAAAGCCGTATTTTCATTGATACTACAATGATACTGCAGCATCATGTGAGGGTACCAGTCTTGGCTTATAGGATCATAGGTACTGGGCATTCATGTTATTTTTTTCAAAGTCAGTCCTAGAGGTTTTGGGGTAAAGTTATTAAAGGTGTTAAACATTGGTGGAGACCTTGGTCCTTTTAAGTACTAGCCCCAGCTTAACAGCTCACACCTGAATGACATCCTTCAGAGGCTTGGTCTTGGACTAGCCAAGACATTTTTGCTACACTCTAAGCACCTGCAGGCCCCTAGCTAATGGCACATGTTCAATCTCAAACCACACTCCCTTGCCTTGAGGTGACTAGAGATCTCACCCTTGGCCATTCTGCTTCTCTGTAGAGTGTTTCACATGTGCATAAGCCCTGCCTACTCTGCTGACAGGCTCTCTTAAAGTCTCCTGCTGGCCAATCAGGTAAGGTAGGGTGTTGTGATGTGGCCGGAGGTGATCTCACTGTGTATACTTCTTCTTCTCCACCAAACACATGGTTTCCCAAAGATATCCCCAAACTCTAATGTGCAAGATGCCAAGAAGCACTGAATCTGTCACAGCCCCAGACAATCTGAACCATGGTCAGAATTTGTCCACAACAAGAAGAGAGGCGTTTCTTTCCAACTCAGTAGCACATTGCTCCCTACATCTAGAGATGGGTTGTTGGTATCTCATGTTTCATAAAGACTGTTACAGAGGTATGTTCATAGGCATTGGGTTGAATTGGGGCAGGTTAAATAACTATCATTCTCTCTCTGCTACTTACCATTTTGGAGCCTATCCTAGGTAGTATTAACTGCCACTTGCCACAGCCTGGAATCATTGAAACAAAAGTTTCAGTTGAGTTAGTGTCTGTTTGATCTGTGGGCATGTCTATCAGGAATTGTCTTGACTTTAATTGTTGTATGAGGATCCAGCTCATACTGCGGCTGGCACCATCCTTAGGCAGGTGGTCCTGAGCTGTTTAAGAAAGTCAGCTAAGGCTGGTCAGTGAACTAGCCAGAAAAATGAGTCTGCAAGCAGCTTTTATTTATTGAGTCCCTGCCCCAACTTCAGTCAACCATGCATGGCATGGATTATGACCTGAAAATAAACCCTTTCCATCCTGAAGTTAATTTTGAACCTGAGTTCAGTTGCCAAGACCTGTATCACATGGCTCACAAGCTCCTATAACAGCTCTAACTCCAGGGCATTTGACACCCTATTCTGGCCTCTGTGGGCACCTGCATGCTTGTGCACATATGCATACATCGACATGTATGCAAATAAACAATGAAAAGTAAAACAAACCTTTTTTAAAAAATTAGCTTCCTTACTTAGCTCAATAACAATTCATCATTGTTTTCAAATCTCCCATAGTGTTGTGTTCCTTCGCATGAAATACTATGTCTGTCAAAGCTAACTTACCAGAAAGCAAACAGAAGATGATGTTTTTATTTCCTGCATTTCCACCTCTTCATTTCCAGTTCTGGTTTCCTTATCTGCAAGAACCAATCAGATTCTTATGCTGCATCCCACAAGAAACTTGCATTTTAGTTATCTTGACGAAAAGGGCATAGTTTTCTATTTAAGTCAAGCTTATATTTTTTAAAAAGGCAGACATTATGGAAGTTGTTCAAAACACATCACACATGCTTCTCAAAACACATTCTTCATGCGGCTTTGGTAGGAGCTTTTAAGGAGGTAGCTAAAAAATAGCAAAAAGCAGAATTAAATCAAGATGCTCCAAACTATATGGCTAAAATATCAGAAAAGTGGGATTATCAACTCCAGAATAATGTCAAACCATGTAAATGCCAAAATTTGATGATAATTCTTAGAGTTAATAGATGTCTGTCAGAGTTCTTGTTTGAGTTTCATGTTAAAACCCAATTTAGAGTTCTCTAACAACATTCTGGAATGCACAATCTTGTTAAAATAGAGAGATATTTACCCAAACAAAAGTGTAGATAAGAAGAAAGAACTGATAGTTGGTTATTGGTTTAAATAAGAAAGTTAATTTTAATACTTCTCTCTTCCTTTTTCCAAAATTTTAGATCTCTTCCCCTCAAAACCATTCCTGTCTTCCTTTTGATCTTTGCCAGTTCTGCGTAATGAACCACCTGAATTATCCTCATTAACACAAGCCCCCATAGTAAGAAAGTAGACTTAACAGCAAAAACCATGGCAAGCAAGGTCAACACTTGAATTAGTGGCCCCTCCAACCCTAGTTAACACCTTATCTTCTCTCCTGGATGCAGCACTATCTGGAAGAATGTAGGTACTTCTCTGAAATGGGAAGACATTTGACTTTGGCCTTAGGATGTTTCTGGCTATGTGGATACTTTAGAAGAGGAGTTTGTCTCTGCTCAGAATTCTAAGCTATGCATTCCCCTACATTCCTGTATTATTAACAGTAATATTATCAACTATAACAACAGAATCTATAAATACCAGGAGTTCATATTTATTTATTTATTTATTTATTTATTTATTTATTTATTTGTCCAGAATAGATGAGCTGGTCATAATAGCCCAGATCAAAAATTCTTGTCCTGGGAGTGAGTCAACACTACTTGTTGTGATGTTCTTAGAAGCCAGCATGGGGGGAGGGGGCTCTCTGTCTTAACTTCCAGGCTGGAGTAGCACATTAGTTTTCACGATGACAACTAATCATGTGGCCACTTATGGACAGGAGGAGGTGAAATAGGACTAGAAATGTTGCTTCTGGCTGGGTAGCTGCTTCTAGCATCAACCCATAGATTACCCTAGCCCAGTGGTTCTCAACCTTCCTAATGCTGCGACCCTTTAGTGTAGTTCCTCATGTTGTGGTGACCCCCCCTCCAACTGTAAAAGTATTTTCGTTGTTACTTCATAACTGTAATATTGCTATTGTTATGAACCCTAATGTAGATATCTGTGTTTTCTGATGGTCTTAGGCAACCCCTGTGAAAGGGCTGCTTGACTCCAAAGGGGTCGCAAGCCACAGGTTGAGAACCACTGCCCTATGGCCGTGAATATTTTTAATAAGCAGAGGATTTCTTACCTTGCTGTGTTTGAGAATCCTCAGTACAGACTGAGTAAGTATGCATTAGTCAATTGTTTATGTAAAAACGAATATCTAAAGCTTAATTATTTAAGACAGATACACTGTAACTAAGTGTTCTGTAGATTAGGAATACAGGCTGGGTTCCACTGTCCCTAAACTCAGGGTCTTCCACAGGTGTCAGCGAGGCTTCTGGGAGAATCATGTTTCAAGATATTTGCAGTCCAGGATTTTTCTGTCTGTTGACTGTTATCAGATCTTGGCTATGATCACTTACCCATTGCCACTGGACAACGCACAACTTGCCAACTGGTTTCTTGTATGGCAAGTCTTCCAGAAAGAGGAAGAATTCTCAAACTGAAGCCTCCCTTATCTGCTCTTGGCTCTTTCAGTTATGATAGATTTTTGTCATTTGGAGCACAGCGCATTCAAGCCACTCTGAAAGGAAGAAAGCCCGTGGCAGTGTGAGTAGCAGGAGGTAAAGATAGCAAAGCAACCGTCTTCAGAGCTGCTTGTCTACCAGGGCTGTGAACAGGGAAGCTCCTCACCAGTGGCCTCCAGCACATAAAGAAAACACAAACAAATCACACATGATGGCCAATATCTGTTACCCCAGTTTCTCCAGAGGCTCACACAGAAGGACAACTTGAGCTCAGGAGTAAGCAACCAGCCTGAACAATGCAGCCAAACACTGTCTAAAATTGTGTCAAATAGAAATAGCAACATTTCTATGTTTTCTTTGGTAATAGGTATTTAAGAAGATGGCTGTAAATCTAAATTTTGTTAGTATGTGATAAGGCACATGTGTGTAAGATTGTGTTTCCCTGTTGCACTTTTTTGCTTTGTTTTGCTTTTGTTTGTTTGTTTCTCAAGACAGGGCTTTTCTATGTAGCCCTGGCTGTCTTAGGAACTCATTCTGTAGACCAGGCTGGCCTTGACCTCACAGAGATCACCTGACTCTGCCTCCTGAGTGTTGAGATTAAAGGTGTGTGCTACCACCACCCAGATTTTCTGTTGCACTTTTATATATCAAGGTTTTATAGATATATTTCCTTTGATTAATCAATAACTTTTGGGTCATATCACTTTGTTGTTATTTTGTTTCAGAGATCTAAACTTCGATAAAGAAAATTTCAAGATCCAACATACAATCTCTGATATAAACAAACAAGTAATATTTGTAATCAGCATTAATAAGTGCATTGAAAATTATGTTGCATTTAAATTTTACATATATGATTGGCAGGCAATTGCTGTCAATTTTATGTATGAATAGTAATAATTGATATAATTTGATAGACATAATTGCTTCTAAACTCTAATTCCTTAATTTGTCTATTCTGTTAATGAAAATACAATATTAAATGTTCCATTTTAATTACTTTTAAACATATTCTGTTGCTATTAAATATCGCATTATGCAACCATCAGCTCCCTTGGCTGAGGCTGTATCCCCTTACTAATATTTATTACAAGCTCTTAAACACTTAACTCATTTTCTTCTCTTTCTCTCTCTCTCTCTCCCCCTTTCTCTCACTCTGTGTGTGTGTGTGTGTGTGTGTGTGTGTGTGTGTGTGTGTGTGTGTGTGTGTGTGTGTATGTGTGTGTAGGTCCCAGGTTGATGGTGCTTGTGTTCTTGATTGTCCTCTACTGTGTTTGGTGAGGCAGCATCTCTTGCTGAGTTAGAAGCTTGCTGATTTGTTTAGTCTTGCCAGCTTGACTTGAGATCCAATCTCTGCTTCTCAGGTGCTGGGACTGCAGGCAGGCTGCCACACCCTCCCAACTCCTTGTGTGAGTACCAGAGATCAATTCTAGCCCTCGGGTTTGAGTGTCAGGTGGTATATCCACTGAGCCATTTCCCCAGTTCTCATTTTTAGAAATATTTCAGATTTTGACTCTTCTAATTGACACCCTTCACCATTTATCTAAAAAGCAACAGTGTATTCTTCAAAATATGAGAGGTTAGTGTTTTATTCCATTTCATTCTAAAAGCTAAAAGGCTAATAGTTTAATTTAATTATATTCAAGTGGCTAACATGGCTTTGCTCCTTGACTCCTAACAGCTCCTCATGCTGGGATCATTTTAGTGACAGCTATAGGTTTAACTTACTCTAGCCTGCGGGACCTCATTAAGAAACTAAGAATAATAAACAGGAACCTACATGCTTCCCTGATTCATCTGTGTTTATCTCCTCTTTAGCAAATCTCCAGCTTCTTTTTCATCCTGATTCCGTGTACACTTGTTTTATTCTTGGTGGCCACATATCAGCCACAGAGCATCTTCCATAATTAACATTCTACCTGAGGCTGTAGTTCTTCGCTTCAGCTCCCTAACTGCCCTTCCTACAATTTGCAAGAGCTACAGATTATGCACCTAAGTCATAGCCCTGAGCTGTTATCCTCATTCCCCATCATCACAGCCTTCTTTCATCTGTTATAAGACCTTCTGCCTGGACATTCCAGGATCCCTTATTGGCTCAATGAATCCTGTATATCTGCATGGTCACCATCTTCCATGGTCTGTCCTAACAAAGCACAAACCTATTTACCTTCCCATCTTTCACATCCTCTGGAAGAAGGAGACAGTTGTATTTACAGTACTCACAGAGACAGTTTTGTATTCATATTACTCAAGGAAGACAAGGAACGTGCCATTCATTAGGTCCCACTGTAGCTGGAGAGTTTTCTCTCTGGGTCCTGCCAAGCCCCGGCAGTCCGACAGCCCACTTATACAATAAACACACAGAAGCTTATATTATTTAAACTGTTTGGCCTAATGGCTCAGGCTTCTTGTTAACTGTTCTTAGATCTTAAATTAACCCATTTCTATAAATCTCTACCTTGCCACGTAGCTCGTGGCTTACCAGCATCTTCACATGCTGCTTGTCATGGCGACGGCTGGCAGTGTCTCTCTGACTCAGCCTTCCACTTCCCAGAATTCTTCTCCTCCTTGTCCTGCCTATACTTCCTCCTGCCTGGCTACTGGCCAATCAGTGTTTTATTTATTAACCAATCAGAGCAACACATTTAACAGAATGTCCCACAGCAGTCCCACAAAGTAACAAAGCAGGTAGTATGCTCCAATTTTTATGTGAAGTCTAGATTTTTCACTCCATCTAGCCATTAGAGAATGCTAGTTGCCTAATCATAATCCATTCTGCATCTTCTGAAATAATAGTTTATACAGGGGTGCAGAGCTGCTTGTACCGAAGATACCTTCCAGTTTGAGGTGGTGAGATGTGGCATTGTTAGGAAGTTCTTGTCAAAGGAGTGGGAGAAAAAGTTAAGCTCTCAACTTCTGCCTCCTGGGGCTAAAATACACTTGCTCTAGACATACCACTCACATACATTTCTTAGCATTATTTGGGAATGAGAACGATGAGCTCCACTGGAAGTTAACTATTGAGGATGAGAGGATTGGCCACTCTCCAAGTATGAGCTCCCAAACCAAAAACCATTGCCCTCCTCCATGCCATTAAGAAACAGGAAATAGACTTGTATTTTGTAGAATAATTTTGTCATATCAGCTCAAATTTTTATTCTATTGAATACTGTATAATTAATATAAAAATTACATTTGATCACTTAAATTATGGTAATTTTTCATGCTTCTGTAGGTTAAATTATGTCAGTGTCAAATGCCTTCAAATAGAAAAAAATCACTAAAATATAGTGTATTCCACAGATTGTTCAAACTTCTGTTTTTTTGTATGCCTCACTTTGCCACTCCTTTCTTAGGATGGTGATGGGGAGATGGACAGAAAACATCACATGACATCTGTGTTCCTTGCTTCGGGCAAACAAAGAGTTGCAATCAATTTGACGCTCATGATATTGACTATCTTTCAGTTTCCAAGATTGATAATTACTGATTTCAGAACCAAATAGTTGGTGAAAAGAATCTGACTAGCTACATTTGCCATTTCATGGACAGATCCAATATACACAGCAGGTGCGCTAGTTTTTTTGAGTAACCGACATTGAATGAACCTAAATAAGCAAGAACAAAAACAGGCTGATGTCTCACACATGAAGTTAACATTATAATGCAAACTCATTATAAAGGGTTAAGGATTCTTTTTTATGGCAAGTGATGTTCATAGAAAAAAAAACATGTTTCTCTGTGAATGGCTTCTCATATGGTTAGGGATACAGGATTCCCTGAGAAAGTGATAAAAGGTAGCATTTTTTTTTTTCTGGGAAAAAACCCATAAAATAACAAAGTCTGCATACAGTGAGAAATAGCTGATAAATATCCACATCAATGGGGTATCTGATTCAGAAAAGTCAAAGAATGAATTCTCTTTTCACTCAATCACAATGAATGCAATGCAACATTTATTGTGCATTTACTAGTCAGCACAAGCTGGGCCTGATGCTAAGAGACCTGGAAAAGTAGATTATTCCTGTTGTTGATGATCCAGTTGAGAAACGAGACCTGCCAATCAATATACACAGTGAGCACTGAATTAAAATATGTATGAAAGAGTAAGAGTGAGGTTCTGTCTTGTACAGTAATGCTGGAGAAATAGCAGAATTAATAGAACAACCAGTCTCATCTAAGCAGTATAGATGGCGCTCTGTGTCTACTAGCTTCTTATCCAAGGAGTCCACCAACTGTGGATTGAAAAAGCGCAACTGTGCTGAACATATGCTAATGTTTTCGCCATCCTCTAAGCAGTAAATACAACAAGTATTTACATTTAATGTTGGGTAAAAGTACTTTAGACCTGACTTAAATTCATAATGGCTTTAACATCTGTTCTTTGCAAATACTACTTACATCATTTTATATAAGGGACTCAAGCATTGCAGATTTTAGCATTCCCAGAGGTTCCTGAATCCAATTCCCATGTAAGGGATGACTTTATTTTCAGGTCTGCATTCATTTATAGTCAAGACAATATTTAAGAAGCAATTACTATGCATCAGGTAGTGTTCTTACGTTTAGACATATTTTAGGCATGGGAGAGACATGAGATACACAATGCTATCATCTCTTGGATAGTCTCCATTCAAGTGCTTGGTAATTTTAAAATTACCAAGATGAAGAAAGGAGCCTGATTTAATCAAGTGTCTATATAACTCTTGACCATCACCTATGCCAGGCATGAAACTATCATATTATTCTTTATCTGTACTTAACGCAGTGCATTGAAACACAGTGAGGGGTTAATTGCTTCCCAGTTGATAATAAGACCCAAGTAAATAATTTTCTTAACCATGCATTATAATGCCCAGTAGTGCAGAGGCAAAAAAAAAAAAATACTATTTTTCCACAGGGAATTCTAGCTCATAGCTATTATCCAAATACTCGGGAGCCTGAGGCAGGAGGATTTCAATGAGTTTAAATCAGCTAGGCTACATAATTGGAAAGAAGAGACAGAGAAAAGGTGTAAAATGAGACAAAGTTCAACTCAGTTGATCATGTTAAAATGTACATTAAGCATCAAATGATTTAGAAAAATAAAAAGGTTTAAGTTGGAAAAAAAACACCTCTAAGTACCCAGTAGAAACATGAGATAGTAAGCATATGCACAAATCTTTTCTATATACACTGACAGTCAATCTGCATAAGGCTTCTATAATTAACATATGTTACATATACTATTTCAAAAGTCTTGTCAAATTCTATAAAAATGATAAATGATTTGCCAAAAAATACAGAAGATAGCATCTTTTGTGTCTTAAATTCCTAATGTAGTATTTACTTGAAAGTAACTTTTCATGTCACTATAGAGTTTTAAAAATTATAATGAAAATTGTGTAGATTTAAGGGCTGGTGAGATGGATCAGCAGGTAGGAGCACTTGCCACCTGGCATGATGATCAAGCCCCAGGACTGACATGATGAAAGCAGAGAACAGACTCCAGCCAGTTGCTCTTTACTTCCACATGTCCACTGTGGCATGCACACACACAAAATAAACAGAAATAAATAAATAGATGTGATAAATTTTACAAAAAAGATAGAAATTATATTTATCCAACCACATTGTGACAAATATTTGTATAGAATTCTGCTCATTTAGCTTACAGTTTGGATTTTGACCAAATATACTGTGCCACACTGTTAAATGTATATTAACATTTGCGACAGTGAAACCACCATGAGTTGATCCAGTGCCAGACTATCTTTGCCACTCATGCTCATGGAAATACACTTAAGATGCTCATGACACACTTCCTCTTTGATTTGGGTACCATTTTCATTGCCACATGAACATTTCTCTGGAATACTTTTAGGACAACTATTATCCTAGACAGATCATATACTCACAGACCATGAGGGGCCAGGCCGGTGAAAGACTTTCTGCTGTAGTACAACTGGACTAAACCCCATGTGATACATGGTACCCAAAGTAGAGTAAAATGCAGTGTGCAGACAGATGGTATGACCAAGCCAGGAAGAGACTCTTGTCTGCAAAACTAGGGACGTACTGTTCCATTAGATGAAGGAGTAATGAGCAAGTCCACCACCAGCATGAGAATATGACAAAATCAGAAATCAATATTGACGGTCAGTCCTTTTGATCTGGCCAACATCTCAGAACTATGTGAACATATGACCATTCATAAAGTAATGGTCTCCACATTCGGAGTGGAGTCTTTCTGTTTGAACCACAGGAGCCTAGTGCATGACATTTGGAATGAGATAATTTGACAGTCAGTCCCTCTAGGACAGGTTGCCCAATAGACTTCTTTCTGCATTAGAGGATAAAACAAAACAAAACAAAAATGAAATGCGGTCTGGGGATGTTTTCAAACAATGGATGGACTCACTCAGCATCTGCCCTGCTTGTTGTTCACGATGTCCTCATTTCCATCATATCACTAAAATTACAATCTTACTAGCTGTTGCCTTTTGAGTTAGAGACAAGAAAAATCCGTTTTGTCTCCTGATCCCACGCTCTATGCTCTGCACCTTAGTTCCTCCCATGGGATGGGAAGAGGTGAGCTAAATGGAATCATTTACTTTTCCCACATGAACCACTTCTGATCATTTTTTCTTCAGAATATTTTCTTATTTGTGTAGCTGTAATGTACATACTTCTGCTTATAAAACAGGCATATTCAATTCACTGTTTAAGATAAAAAAAAGTATCTGGGTAGAGTCCAACTCAGTTCCAAGGAAGTCTGCCTACATTTAACCAGACATCTTTTGTTCTGTCATTTGTATGTCTAGGACCCTAACTTGGCTAAATCTGGGTCATCTAACAAAGGTCCTCTGTTAGTGAGTATAAAATAAATCAAGAATGAGGAGGGGGAATTGGTTACTTTGGTGATGTCATCATAAATTAATGTTTAATGGTTAAACAAAAATTAAATATTTGTCCTATACTTTCTAACAGTATATACTGTGTTATTCTCGGCTATTGCAAGCTGCTAAATTTTCAGATTCAGCCAGTGGTCTGATGATGCTACAGGAAGCATGACATCTCAGAGCAGTTCCTGGGGGTGCAGGAGAGCTTCATTCTGGTTGTCATGGAAGCAGTTATAGTTGAAGCTTGTTCTCCCCAGTCCTCAATTGGTGAATCTCTGAAGATACCACATAATGACCTATATACAGTGATTATGCATAGATGTACATATTCATCCTTCAGACTTCAGGTCCTCAATGCAGGGAAACTATGACCTTGATGTGAAGAGTACTTGAAAGTGCAAATCATCTTGAATTCTCCTCTTCTGCACAAGCACAAAAAATACAATATGAACAGGCTATAATTCTTTTTTATTTTTCTCTTTATATAACCATCCTGACTGGCTGAATAGTCCAGTTGTTTGAAAATTCACTCAAAGACACAATGTTGAACAGTAGAAACATCTCACACAGTGACAAGATTTTATACACCAAACTCTGTTCTCCCTTGCTTACGTCTGAAGTGCAACACTTTCAATCCAATTCCTTCAACAGTAAAAACCGCCATTCCAGTTTTCATAGTTTATTCTGAGAAGGAGTGTTTGTAATCGGCTAAAATTTGTGTTGCCCCCAAATTCATGTTGAAACCCAGACTCCACTGTGATGGTATTTGGAGATGAATGCTGTTGTGAGTTGACGACATCATGAAGATGGGTCTCTCAAGAGTGAGATTGGCAGAGAAGACAGAGAACTGCCTGCATCTCAGAAGATGGCTCTACCATGCTGGCACTCTGGTCTGGTTTCCAGCCCACAGAGCCCAGAAAAAAAAAAAAACCATCTTTTGCTTATAAGGTATTTGGTTTATAATTAATTTATTTCAATGGTGTGAAATAATTAAGATGGTGTTTTGTTCTCATGGTACTTTATTTCTTGACCTAGGTAATCTTTTAAAGGTGCTAATATCAATTAATTTTAAAGATAAATGCCCTTTATAAAAAAAAAATACAAAAAACTAAAATACATATAATTCTTTCTGACTATTAATATTCAGAAATAACAAATATTAAATAAACAAGAGTTAATTCCATAAATATTTCTTTCCCATTTTTTTTTGTGTCATATTTGCTTAAGGTCTTCAAAAACTAACTTCTAAAGTTAGTTTGCACAAGATTCCACATACATTTTTGTTGCATTTTAGTGAAGAGTTTTTTGGTTTGTTTTGCTTTATCTTGGATGTTTGGCAGTCCTGGGTATCACACCCATTTTCTGGTAGACAAAGCCTCCAATATCCAGCTGATTTTCTAACCCCATGAACATTTTAATCCTGATTATTTCAGTTCTCTGTATTCATGAATATTTCCCAAAAATTAATGGTAGAAATTAATTGTCATAATACTTCTGATAGACTATTTTTATTTTCCACAGTATAAAAATTTGAATGAATATTTCTATCATGAATGACTCCACCTCACTGGTGAAGAGTCTAAAAGATGGCAATAATCTGGCAGAGGATAAGTCTTTTGTTTTGTTTTGTTTTCAGGCTGTCTATACATGTTATATCATGTTCAGATGAATGACACCATTTTATTCAGAAAATCAACTTTTATATATACATGTATATATACTAGTAAAGATTTAATACAGTCATATAAAACCCATGCCATTTTCAAAGACATGAAGTGGTACCTCAGTCATTTTCTTTATTGTGCATGAGGTGAACATTTGGGCATGTTTTGCACATGAGTGCTATGATTTTCCCTGATTTATCAGCTAATGCCTTTTCTCTGTTTTATTTCCCCTGGAAAAACTGTAATAAATATTTATATAATGTGAATATGCATCCCTCATATTTCATGCTTCATATATTTATTGTAACTAACAATTAACTTTAAAGTCTTTTATTCTGTCTTATGTAAAGACTCACTGTAAAGATAGTGTGTTTCTGGCAAAGGAAGACAGTAAATTAATCAGAAAAATAAAGAAGAGTCCAGAAATAAGTTAATATTATGTAACAACATAATTTAAATAAAGGGATAAATAATGCAAGAGGGCAAGGAAAGTCATTTCCTTAAATGATCCTGGACAGACTTGATGTACAAATTTGATCCCTAACTCACACTTTATACACACAATGACTAGAGATGGATGCTAGACCTAAACACAAAATCTAAAACTACAGAACTTTTCAAAGGAAACTTACTAGTTTTTGTGATGTCACAATGGACAATTTTCTTTCCAAGGACGCATAAAAAAATTCTCTGAAAGAAAAGAATTATAAAGTATTCTTAGCAAACACTAAAAACACTGAATCAGCCAGAATCATTAATGAGTGACCAGGCAAGCTGTAGTCACAGAGGAATGTGGTACCTTATGCTCTACTCTTGTTACTACAAAGTTACCAGCTTCCTTTGCTTTCTTTGCCTAGAATTGATTTTAGTAAGCTTTATTTTAATTCTTTCAGAATGATTTTATTGTATTCAAAGGTATTATTTTTATTGGATTTTCCCAAATTCTTAAAATTTATGCATTACTCTCAGAGAACACATTTTTCACATATATGTCTTTAGAATTTTTACACTAAGTATTTTATTTTCCTTGGTTGAGTTCATATAGCCTCACACTGTGAGTGAAATATACTTTATGCTAAGTACACTTTAAAATGTCAGCTTTATTAAATAAAATTATTTTGTACTACATTTTCAAAGTTAGTTTGCCTATGCCTAGAAAATAATTTATTTTTTAAAAAATTGTAATTTTGACTAGAGTATGAATTAATTTTCCTTATTAATTCTATGGTTTTGTTTCATTCATTTGTGGTTACTTCATAGAAGATCACGTTATCAACAAATATAATGACACTTGTAATATCTCTTGTATCTGTTCTTGACACTCTAGTGAGTACGAGATGATAAAATACATTTCAATGTATTATGTTGGGTTTATAAAGCAGCATTCAATAGTAAGTAATGCTGATATTGCCATCCTTGTGCCTTTTCAGAGAAAGCACTAGTGATAATCAACAAGTCCAGCTGATTATTGTTTTAATCCAACAGCTGACTTTGTCTTTTACTACAGTGTAACCTATTTAAATTTTTATTAATTACTAATATATTGAAACCATCTTCATCAGTTTAAGGCATGTTTTCTGCTTGTAATCACTGCTACTCCTGGTCTCCCTGCATATTTTATAATACTATTTGATTTATTTAATGATAAAAGTCATGTTTTTATTTGTGTACTCCTCTAATTTAAATATGCAATGTACTCACATAATGCCAGTAAAATTTGAATTCATATTGTTTCTCTTTTCCCAAATATGTTTTTGAAGTTGTTTGTTTTAATGATGTTTATAAACTTATTTTTGTGTTATTATGATCTAGAATTTCTAGAAGACTACACACAAACTTATTAAAGATGAACTTTTGTAACTATTGTAACCTATTGAGTGTAGCCTATTATATCTGCACTTGCCTTTTCTTTTTTCCTTTTAATATTTGTTTTAAGAAAGCTGGAGCTTTATACCTCATTACTCTGTGTTTGGGAGAGAAATATATTTTTTCTTCTCTAGTTAGTGGTTGTTAGCATTTAGAATTTTATTTTTGTGGTCCTTTTGACTCTTGGAAAACTCTTGATAAGAAGTATGCTGCATAGCACAGTAAAGCATTTTAAAGCAATCAATGTTCTCTGTATTAACTATTACTGTATATATAGTGATCCACCTTCTAGTTCAGTACGACATTCATTCTCATCTGTACTTTTTCTTGTGCTTAAGAACTTAGGAATTGGGGCCTGGAGAGATGGCCCAGAGATTAGGAGCACTAGCTGTTCTTCCAGAGATCCTGAATTCAATTCTCAGCAACCACATGGTGGCTCACAACCATCTGTAATGAGATCTGGTGACTTCCTCTAGCCTGCAGGGACACATGCAAGCAGAACACTGTATAATGTAATAAATAAATAAATCCTAAAAAAAAAAAAAAAAAAAAAAAAAAAAAGAACTTATGGAGTCCACTTTACTCATCTCCTTTCTCATCTGCTATTTTTATGATTTTTTGATGAGAAAAAAAAATACTAACCTTCTGTTGAGATTTCTCTTTTAATTTCCATGTCTTCAAACTAATCGTTTTAAATGCTTTTATCTGTTTATTTGACTTCTTTTTTTTTTTTGGTTTTGAGATATACATGTAGACATCAAATAACTTGTGAAGGCATTTCTGTTAGTCACAATTGGAGGAAGAATGACAAGGACCAGAGAGAGACGCTACTAAATATACTGTAGTGTACAAGATGCTCCCACTTAAAAAAAAAAAAAAAAGATTGATCCCTTAGTAGCAAAATCATTTGTGAGCAACTCTGCTTGGTTTGTTTTCCAGCACAGGAAAGCTCTTTCAACTGCCTACGTAAAGAGCCTTTCATATAATTGCTGATTTTTTTAATTGATTTTTTAAATGATTACTATTAAGTTACTTATTTATCACTGGATTTTTCTTGTATTTTTTTAAGTTATCACACATTCTATTCATTTCATTTTCCTTGTGGTGCATTAATCTCCCAATTCTCAGTGGTGTTCAGGAATGCACTAGGTTACTTTCCGTGTTTTAGTACTTCTGGCTCCAGCTGATATTGAATCGAGGTTTTTCTTCCCTTTCTATTTCTGTGAACCCACTCTGTTCTTCTCTCTTAACAATCCTTAGCTGTTTTCTGAAACCATATAATGGTTCAAAGCAGGATGGATGGTTGTACAGGGTAAGGATTTTTATAGGCTCTCCAAATCTGCCCCATAGAAAGACTGAGAAAGATGATGATTGAACCATGAACCAGCAGCAGGCAGTAGTAGTTTTGAGTGTAGTTCTGGTTACTGGGTAGTGCCTGTTGCTCTGCCTCCTCTAGCATGTGATCATAACAGTGGCATAGACCCAGGCTGGAGTTAAGCTTGTGTACCCAGGTTCTAGTTAAGCTCGGCTTCTTTTCTCATCCTTTTGTCAAGGAGATAGGGATCCTCTGGCCTCAGTTTTAAGTAATTGGACCCCCTCAATTATATAGCATCCTCATGTCCTGTAACCCATCCTAGAAAACACACGGAGCTTTAAATTCATTCTGTTTGCCTCCGCAGAAATAGTTGACTTCTTTTTCTCAAGACAGTCTTAGTTATTTCTTCTTTTTTGTGTGTGTTTTACCATCACGGTGTGCATGTGGAGAGGATAGAACTCTCAAATACATAGTTTTATAATATTTCATCCGGATAACTCTTGGTCTCTGGTATAAGTAAGTAAACTGCCACTCAAGTGTTTTTATGTTCCCTTTAAAGGGTATCTTTTAAAAAATACTTCATGGATGTAAACAATGGATCTTAGTCACATAAATCCTCCACTCTCTAACCCCAGTACTTATGGGACTCCAATATATCTCTTATCTTCCTTTCAATTTCATATCTTTTCTATTTTGTTTTTCTTTATGACTCAGTGCTAACATGCAAATGTCCACGTGTGTATGTGGCCATCCACTGGAACATGGGCAAATTATCAATGCCTGCCCCCCCACCCTTCCCTGAAAAAAAGAAATCCTAAAATACGGTGAATCACCTTCAGCAGCCATCAACTGCCATTAGGTACCTCATACTCTATATAGGTTTGTTGGGTCAGCAAGCTGGCTCAGTGGATTACAAAGCAACACTTAAGACCTGAGTTGCATGACTGGGATCCACATTAGTGGGAGGACTAACTCTCAGAGGTTGTCCTCTGACCTACTGTTATGATTTATTATGTGGGAGGACCCCGAGGGTATCTCGCGCCTCCTGCACGGTGGGCAGATGCTGGCCATGTTGGCAACCCACTCCACGCAGGCATTGCGGTAGGGTAGCAGGTGGACATTCACAACCGAGAGGCTGCATCCACGTGGAAATGGTTTATTATAATGAGGGATAAAGAGAAAAATCGGAAAAAGACAGAAAGGAGAGGGAGCGAGAGCAAGAGAGAGAAGAGGGTTTGAGGGTACGCACCTCGTGGGAGGGAAGCAGAAGAGGAGAGAGAGAAATGGGCGGAGTTTTTCCTTAAAAAGAGACTTTTACATCAGGACACAGGGTGGCGCCAAGGGGCGGGATCAGAATATTAACACCTACACACACAAACACACACTAAATAAAGTAATTTCAAAATATGTAGGTATATCAACCTTTGTTATTTGATACTCTAAGAAAATTTTAATGTATATATAACTTTTCTAAATTTTTTAAATAAAGCTTCTTTTAAAAATCATTTTCTATTCTTCCCTCATTTTTTGAGACTCCCATTAGTGTACACTGATCCTTCTACATTTTATATTGGTTTATTTATTTTATTTCCTTCATAATTTTCTGTTCCTTCATGAGAGTTCCTCAATATTACTTTCCTTCTTGCTAATTCCAAGGATTTTCTTTAGTTGAATCTTTTGATATGTGTCCTATCTACTCTGTCCTTTATTAAAATTTTACTTTTAACATCAGATAGAGAATACAGTTATATAAAAATATATGTCCATTCTTGTTTAATATTTCTTGATCTTCCTGATCTAATAATTCAATTCCATGTTACTAGTTTTCAGATAGGACTTTCTTTTATCAGAGGTCTATAGTTTAAATCTGATCTGAGGACTCTGGAACAAATGTATGGGAGGAGAGAGTGCCCTCAGAACTAGCTGTTTGGAGCACTGCTGAACAGCACACATGCCATTGACAGCATTGGTGGCTTGGGCTGCCTTGACACTGTTTGCAGCCAATGTGGAGACCATGGTTTTGTAAAGACAGCACATGAAAAGGTAAATGTAGAACTCCAAACTTTCCTCCAGCCCCTTCCCATGGGGCTATTGCTGGTCCCCTGTTTCCCTGGCTGCAACGCACTGAGGCCCTTTCCACACAGACAATACTCTTCATCAAAACCTAAATTATTCTCAGTATCAGATATTTTGCCTGACTTATGCTTTCCATGAGCTTCATTGGTTTCTCTGGGATTAATTCCTACAGCCAGTAGCCAATTCCAGTTCATCATCCTAACAGGTGCTGTTCATATTCAGGTAACATTGTACATCTGGTTATTAGATTAGATATTTTTACTCATGTCTTTCTGTATGGAATACATTTTATGACATTTGCAAAATTTTCCTAAATAATTCATTCTATGGTCTATTAAATGGTATTTTTCCTTTTAAATACACCCTTATTTTTATTGTTACACTTACTGTCATTTTTTTTCCTCTTCACCTTTTAAAGTTTAAGGAAATTCTAGGTTAGTCTTAATTCAGACATTTTCCACTTCTTTATGTATGGGTATCTCAATTTATGAAGACTTTGACAGCCCAAATTTCCTCTGAATTCTTCTTTGAACAAAATTTATGGGTTTTAATGTGTATTTTCTTTAAAAAAAAAAACTCTTATTTTCTCTGCTAATTTTCTCCAATATTTCAAAAATAATGAAACATTTACTAATTTCGTAAAAATGTTTCAAAGACCTAATGACTAAGGTCCTAGCCCATAGAAAGAACTCAGAGTCTATCAACATTTCAAGCAGAACTAGCAAAAGAAAATCATCTCTCTAGCATTGAATCTCCCTGAGACAGGGAGTTCCTGGATCAGTTTTCCCATGGTAGAAGACTGAGCAGACATTAATTCCGGAAGAATCTGTGCTGTATTCAAACAAGCAAGGCAGTAGTATGTAACACTTCCCCTCTAGTAGCAACATGCCAATCATTTCCCATAATTAATTTCCTAATGATCCTGAAACATTTGCCTTTACCTGAATGTTCTCATTCTCACACAGAGCAGTTAAATGTGAACTTTACAGGGAAATGCAAGCGCATGTATTTTAGGCGGTGTGAGGAGGAAGAGATGGGGATCAAACCTTTGCCAATGAACTGTATAGTATTTTCTTTGACAGAAGCACAGTGATATATGGCATGTCACAGCTAAGCTGTAAAAATACCTAGACCTTTCATCAGTCTCAATTACTAGAAGTAATAGCCCCAGGCTGAAACTACTTGGGAATCCCGGATGATCTTTAACCCAAAAAAACCCGACAGAATCTAATGCAAAGTGCACAGCCAGACTGAGCGGCTAGAGGGTTGCCTAGTGGTCCATTCATCATTTATTTCTGCTTACTCTAGGGCTGACATGTTCTTATTAAGTCTTTTCCTGGGTCATCTCACACTGCTGAACAGGTAAAGTAGAAATCCCATTAGGATACCTACATTTCCAATTGGAAAGGATGTGTTTCACTTTTGGTACTAGCATCATCTTACTAGGCAACAGGACTAGTGTTCATGATAGAATCCTTCCTGCTCCTTCCAAGGATGTATGCAATGTTCAAGAGTGGCCCCATGCTCAGGAGAAATCTTTACAAAAAAAAAATTGAGCTGCAGTGTGATATGGTAATATTTTTCAGCAGCTTGGCACCAAGCATTGGGAGGAGGGAAAGCAGCCTGAATTGAGCTCTTGTAAACAGGCTACGAAGTTCCAAGAAGGGAAAAGAAGGGATAGGTGGCATCCAGAGAAAAGACTCCAGAGAAGAGTTGCTATCCCCCTGAATTCAATGCACTGACTCTCCCCAATAGATCAGCTTCCAGTACTGAACTGAGACTAGCAGTGATAACATGAAAACATACTGCCTGTGATGACAGATGGAATTCAAAAACCTTCACTTTCCCATTTCTCAGAAACGTAGCACTTTTCCTAACCAGGAACTTAGGCAACAAACCACAAGCGTATTCCCAATACTTTTGACTGCCACCAATAGGAATCACATATGGGAGGATATCACATCACAGTTTTAGCATATAGTATAAAATACCATTCACACCCACTACTACTTCACAAATACACTACAGCATCTGCCTCTAGTTCTGGTTATGTAATGAAGACACACATCAATCCTTACAGCACCTTTTATGACTTGGTACATACATTTCAAAACAATTAATCTCCAATGGGATTCACTAGCTGATGCATTTTAAACTGTTTTTATGTTTGTTTGTTTGTTTTGTTTTGTTTTGTTTTGGTATTAGTGACGATTGCCTATACCAAAGATTTAGGTGCAGCAGTGGCATCAGAAACAGTAGTGATTTTTAAATGTAAATGATGCCAAGGATTACAGTGATAATTATATACATCTTACCCCAAACAGGGACTCAGCATAGACCTGAGAACCTTCCTATGGCCTATGCTGGAACTAAAAAAATCAGGCTTGGGGAGAAAAGTTAAGCACCAGGCTTTTTTGGATGTGATGGTACACTCTTGTGATCCTAGCAGAGGCAGGAGGCTAGCCATGAGCTTGAGACCGATTTAGGGACACACTGAGTTAAAGGGCAGCCGGGGCTCTCTAGTAAGATCCTTTATCAAAACAACAGAAAAAATAGCCATATTTTGTTTCTTTTATAATTACTTCTTAGGTAAGGGGGTGTCCTCTAAGCTCCCAATAGATATCATAGTTTATGACCAATTAAAGGAGTGACGGGACCACATAGGAAACTCTGTGAAAGGGATATAGTCATAAGGATGAAGTAGAATGTGATGGCCTCAGTGGTTGCATCAAATCACGGGATCCATGAGAATGTCTTAGTCACTGGAGTTGAGTCATATATGACCAAAGGAGTTTGAAATGTCTGCCAGGCCCATCTTAGACCAATCAAGAAATATCTGCCTCTGTTCACCATTTCTGCTCTCGTTCCCACCTCACTCCCAAATGCTGCTCAGAATCAGAGTTCAGGCTCAGTAATGGGAGGCCGTGGAGACATTCCACCTCTCCTGGACGTACCTTTCAAATCAGGCTTGAAGTTTTGCATGTTAAATCCTAATTTTTGAATCGAGATTCTGCCTGTCCTTTTGAGGATCTGTGAACTTTCAGAAGAAAACAGCCATCACCTAGTCCAAGATACAAGTCAAGCAGGGAAAGAAATTTCCCAACGAGGAAGGCATGGTGGACTAGGAAGGGGAGGTTACGCTTCATGAATTCTGTATGGTCAACATAAAGTTTATATTGGTTTTTGTCTTTTTCCTGACTTGCATGAAACATCTCCTCCAGCTAATCTGCCTGAATTATAGGTCCCTAGACAGGCCCAGCTATTTATTTCCAGGTTCCTTCTTACCCAGAAAGCCTCTTTGTTTTATTCCAGTACTCTATGAACCCCACCTCCCCATCTGCTCTTACTCAGACTGCTGCATCTGCATTTTATTTAGCTCCATGATCCACACTGATTCTCTCCTCCTAACTTTTATTGCTTTTTGTAGTACTGTTTAATTGACTTCAATCACTATAGTCCATTTTTATATAATTTTATGCCTTTATAGCTGTGTTCATCAATAATGTGGGGACTACTATGAAGTTTTGAATCTTTGAACTGAGTATTGATGATAGTTTTATTATTAAATTGAATTTCAATATAATCTAATATAATATATATATATGTCAGAATCTAAAGCAATTACTGCTCTTTTGCATTAGGAAACTGAATACAAAGGCAAAAGGATTTTTTTCTCCTTTACTTGTCAGTCATTACAGACAGGATACTTTCAAGCTCCGTTCCTAAAGGATTGAAAAAGTATGGGGTTTTTGTTTTGTTTTGTTTTGTTTTTAAACACAGTAAGTTTTGCTCTAAGAATAGCTGTAAATCTATTTCTTGTCTTTTCAAATATGAAAGTACATAAAAATCTTTCCTAGTTGCCTCTGCAGACTCAGGACATACATCTGGGAATATGACCTGTTTATATGTAAATATTCGAGGGTATGCTTGAAAGAGATCTGTGTTTTATTTGAAATTCATGAAAGGTTGGAGGCTACACAAAGGTGTCTCAAGGGTCTTGTGTATTTAGAGAGGAATGCCAGGAATGTGGGCTTCACAGCCTGTAAAACATTAACTTCTTTGATTGGATGTTCAGTTGGGCTCTGTCTGGCCTCTTCTGTTTTTAAATTCAAAGGTAAATTTAACTTAGGGAGGAGATAGTTCTGTTTGGTGATTTCAAAGGCCATTTGTTTTCTTTTCTTTTTTTTTTTTTCCTTTTCTTTCATTGAGCCATAAGCTATAAATCTTCTGAAATTTGAATTCTACACTTGTTTACCACTGTGGCACTGCTTCAGAGGCTAAGGCTTGCCACTGCTCCTTCTCCATCCATGAAAGGCAAAGACAGAAAAGACCATTCAGGAAATTTTGTTTGTAAAACTATTGCCAATGATCCTATTTAAAGTAGATTACATTTGCTGTCCCCAAACATACCACCAAGTCATATTTTCTAAATGTCATAATAAAAGGAGCTGTCACCAATAAAATAGTCCCTTGTCATTTGATCGAACATTCACTCAAAGTAAGTTCCATTTTGAGTTTACACAGAAAATCTCACATGACTTTATGTTTCTCTCAGACACTAAACATCCTCTATTAATATCTAATGTACTCTGGACAATCCCACTACTTTAGTACTTTCTGCATACACATTCTGAGCTTGGATTCACTCCCTTGTATGTCTTAAAACATTGGTGACCACTAGAAAAAAATTTTAATATCTTACTGTAATTTGGATAACTATTATTATTCAGTTAAGAATACCTAAAGTTTCTTAACTTATTAAGTCAATCAACATATATTTCCTGTGATAGCTATTCTTGGTTGTCAACTTGACTACATGTGGAACTAAAAATGGAGAGCAGAACTGTGAGGGATTTTTGCTTAATTTAAAGTAGGAAGATCCACTTCTAATCCCAGTCTTTGAGGTAAGAAGACACTCCTTTAATCAAGATTAATCTGGACCATGTCTTTTTCTGGAAGTCTACAGAAGAAGAAAGCTTTTGCCCTTTGCCTGTTTGTCCTCCACTTGCTAGCAAATCCATTCCTTCACTAACATTAAAGTCTACTTCATTGGGATCCGAGCATACATTGAAGAGCAGCTGAGACATCCAACATTGTGAACTAAGCAATTTCTGGATTCTTGGATTACTGTTCATAGCCAGCCATTGTTGGATTAGCTGGACCATAGCCTATAAGTCATTCTAATAAATCCTCTTTCTATATATATATATATAGAGAGAGATTCATTCTCTAAGTTCTGTTACTCTAGAGAACCCTGACTAATATACCTCTCTATTCTAACATGAAATTTTAAAAGAAAAAAAAAATAACCCTGAGAAGGCCAGGCAAATGTCATGACAGGCTTGTAATAACTCAGCTAAAAACTAGGCCTCAGTTTCTGCCTCATGAAACTTAATAGGCAGTTTCTGAGGAAGTCATGAACAAAGGACAGTCAATCTCCAATGTCCCTGGCAGCAGGGATGGGGCAGGGGGAGTTGTGTGTACCAGGCATGAGCCAGCCCACCTAGAGTAGCTCAAGGTAATAACCAAATAAGAACAAAGCCTGGGACTTGTCCAGGCCTGCCCCCAAATGGAAAAGCTATAGCCTTAGCCAGCCCCTGCCAGCCCTAGCCAATTAGAATATACTAATATGATTGTCACTAATGTAACTCAGTCATATGTGTGATGACCTAACTGTCCCTAAAACTTCCCTTAGCTGTGCATAAAAGAAGCAAGCCTTCTTCAGGGTTTTTGCCATCTTGCCTTTGTATCTGATGGTCAGTGCAGCATGCTGGTACCTTCACTCTCTAGATAATAAGCATTCTTATTGATTGCATAGGTAGATGGTTGTCTTCTCCAGGACCCTAACAACTCCATTTGAATCAGAAAGTACAACTGTTAAATTGATCCTGAATTCTGAATTTTAATATCACAAGAAGATCATTTTCAAATGATTCATCTATAAAAGAACATATAATCAGGTACACAAGAACAATTACTTTCCATTCTATTGAATAACTGAAATTCATTTAAGGCTGGGCTTTGCCTATAATATCAAGCAAGTGAGTAAGCTAAAAGGCTGGGGCCAAGTGGAAACACTCTCCATTTTAGTATGTGTGCTAAGGGTGTTTTCCATAATCTAAAATAGTTGAAACAATTCCACTGACATCATCTCATGTGCCTATGGACCATTAAGTTGTGATTAAGCATGATTGCTGTAAATCAAATGTTACAGCATGAGTTCTTGATTTTTCTAGGCATGATGACTTTAGCAGTTGTTCAGCACAATACTGCGTGGTTTAACCTTAGTTTGGGGTTTAGCTTTCCTTTGACCAACTGTTAGTGGAATTTTAAGGCAAAATCTTGGCTCAGCAGCCAAAACAGGCTAGACACAGTCACCTGTCCACTATAGTGATATATTGTGTACTCTGATAAACTTGCCTGGAGATCAGAGGACAGAGCCAGACACTAGAATAGACATAGAGGCCAGACAGTGGTAGCACACACCCTTAATCCTATCACTCAGGAGGCGGAGATCAGTCTGGATTTCTGTGAGTTCAAGGCCACACTGGAAATAGAGCCAGGCAGTGGTGGCACACACCTTTAATCCCAGTACTGGGAAGCACACAGGTCTTTAATTCCAGGAAGTGATGGCAGGACTGAGAAAGTCATATAAAGTGTGAGGAAACAGGAACTAAGGCAGTTCACCTGAGACCCTTTCAGGTGAAGACTCAGAGGATTTCAGTCTGAGGATTCATGGAGCTGGTGAGATAAGAGGTGGTGGCTGTGGCTTGCTCAGCTTCTCGGATCTTTCAGCTTTCACCCTGATATCTGGCTCTGGGATTGTTATTATAAACCATTTAAGATAAGAGCAACAGTCCACAGTACTCCAAGTAAAGAGATAGGAGGGGTAAAAGTACAAGTGAAGATTTATTCAGTTGGCTATATTGGGAAGAAAGGGAAGGATTAAGATGATGGTGACTCACATGTTTGACTATGGAGTGCTGACACTAGGTTTCAGTGTAAATAAAAGGCAATCAATATACGTAAGTAGTGATGGTCAAGGTGGGATTCTGTTGTTAGAAAAACAGTAAAGCTTGCCAAGTGACTAGAATCTCTGGTCTGGGCAGAGACCTAACATTCCAGCTGGACAGGATCAATTCCTTGGCTGGAAAACCACCTCTCTCAGGAAGGAGGGACCACCCCAAGGATAGCAGATTCATTTTAAGCCATACTAACAAGATAGGCAGGATAATTCCTTTAATGAGATACTGTACTTTTTCTTCCCAGAACTATTGCCCTCCATTACAGTTTTGACAAGTCACCTATAGCTAATACTGTGCTAAATGGGAAAAAATTCAAAGCAATTCTGCTATAATCGGGAATAGGAGTGTCTACTTTCTCCCCCGTTATCCAGTATCCTCTGAGTCTTCTCTAGAGTAATGAGGGAAGAAATGAAATAAAGGACATTCAAATAATAGCAAACAAATAACTCAAAGAATATTTTTTGAAGATGATATGATTCTACTCTTGAAACCCTGAAGATTCTGATGGAAAATACTTAGATATAATAAACCCTTTCAGAAAACTTGCAAGACACAAAATTAATATGCAAAGATCAGTAGCCCTTCCTATAAACAAATAACAAAAGTACTAAGAAATAAATAAGAGAAACAAATTCATTAACAATTTCCTTGAAAAAATTCCTAGGAACGAACAACCGAAGAAGTGAAAGACTTTGACAACACACACTAAATAATGCTGAGAGCAGGAGATATACTCTTCCCCAGGGAAGAGCACACCACTTGGTTTTCTAGTGCCAATGGTCAGCTTTCAAAATATAAACACAAGCAACATTATACAGACGGAATGTATATACATACATATATGCGCATGTGTGTGTATACACATATATATGTAACAATAATTAAAGAAAAGGAGGCAATGAATTTGAGAGAGAGCAAAGAGGAAGTACATGGGAAGGTTTGGAGGGAAAAAAAGGAAGGGAAAAATGATGCAATTATACTATAATGTCATTATTTATAATTATAATGTCAAACTATATGCATACCTAATGTCATATATATGTGTGTATATAAAATTTTTAAAACACTGAAGAGCTGGTGATGTATCTCAGTAGATAGAGGACTAGCTTAGCATACCAGAGGTTCTGGGTTCAATCCCCAGCATTGTCTAAGAGAGGATAGTGGAGGCACACCTTGTCAAACCAGCCTTTCCAGAGTTGGAAGCTGAAGGAGTAAAATTCTGAGCTTGTGCTGGTCCTTGGCCAACTCAAGGCATGTCTGGGCTACATTAGGCCCTGTCTCAAAACAGTAACAACAAGATAAAACAAACAAACAAAAATAAATAAATAAATAAATGAATGAATGAATGAATGAATGAATAAAGAATGAATGAATGAAAGAAAAGAAAGAAAAAAAACACTGAAAAAAGAAACGCTAGAAGACAAGAGCTCTCATGCTTTCATGCACATGCACTGGAAGGATTACTGTTGTGAAAGTGACTACTGCTCCTAAAAGCAATCTAAGAATCAGTACATTCCCTTTCAAAATCCCAGTGCCATTTTTCACAGAAAAATAAAAAAAGAAAGAAAGAAATACATTTGGAAGCATAAAAGACCTGGATAGGCAATGCAGTCTTGAAATTAATGCTCAAGTGTATCAAAATACTTGATTCTAAGTTATACTGCCGAGAGTCATAGAAACAAGAGCAGCATGGTCGTAGCTCAAAAACAGATGTATTGATCAATGAAACAGAGCACACAGATGTACCCACTCATCTACAACCACTTGAATTTTGATGCAATACCAAATGGATACAGTGGAGTAATGATAATCATGTCAATAAATTGTTATGGAAAAATGAAAGTAGATTGCTTTCTCTCATCTGGCAGACAACAAATAAGCAAACAAACAACAACAATAAAACCACTCTAAATGAATCATAGACCATAATGTAAGTCCCCAAACTCTGCAACAATTAGAGGACAGAGTAAGGAAAACACTTCATCATCTAGACACAAGGAAACACTTTTAAGTAGAACCTAATGGCTCAAGAATTAATCAATAATAACAATAATAATGAAGACAAATGTGACCTGTGAAATTACAAAGATTCTTTACAGGAAAGGATATATTTAATCAAGTAAGGAGTTAGGCAACCTAAGAATGGGGAAAAATTCTTTGCTAGCTATACATCTGGCAGGTGGCTATTATTCAGAATATGGATATAATTAAAAAAAAACTAACACACATACCCACAAAACAAAACCCAAACAATCCAATCAATAAATGGGCTAAGGACATGAGCAGGCAATTCTCAGAAAAGATATAAAAACATGTTTAAAATCACTAGCCGTTAGAGAAAAGCAAGTAAAAACTGCCTCCAGATTTCATTTAGCCCCAATCAGGCAGTCAAGAAAACAAATAAATGCAGGTGAGGCTAGGGAGAGAAGATAACCCCACATACTGCTGGTAGGAGTGTAAACTCATCTAGTTACTGTGCTAGTCAGTATGGCAGTTCCTTGAAAATTAACAACAGACCTTCCACATGACCCACTTTTGGGTAAAAGACTCCAACATAATACAGAAATAGTTGTACGTTATTGTTGGTCTCAGTGCTGTTCACAGTCACTAAGTTATAGAGCCAACTTAGGTGTCTGTCAAGGAGGAACAGATAGACAAACTGTGAGATTATATACACAATGGAATTTTTTTCAGCAGTAAAGAAAAATGAAGACATGTCATTTACAAGAAAGTGAATACACCTAGAGATAAATATATGAGGTAAATTAAGTCAGTCTCTAAAAGACAAATATCACATATTTTCTCTCACCTGTGGTTCATAGATTACATGCAGATATATATGTTCAAAGTATGTAAAATACTTGTATGAAAATGTCCTTGTGTGACCCAGTTCATTTTGTATAATATTATAGGTCCAGCCTTAACATTATACTATCCCAGGGGACCCAGAAGGGACACTACCAGCAGCGTGGAAATGAATCTAGACACATGGAGCTCTTTCATCCAACTCGTTTATTCATCTGCCACCATCATTCTGTCCTAATAATTCTGCCCACTTCTCTGGGGACTCATCAATATCTTTTCCAAGCCAGCGACACCTTCATGTTTACAATACAACATAAGAATTGCATGTGGTGATATTTTATTTGTGCTGAAATGTGATTTTATTTGTATGTCAATAAATAAAGTTGCCTGAAGATCAGAGGTAAAAGCGAGCCATTAAGCAGAAGTCAGGTGGGGGTAGCACACGCCCTTAATCCAATCACATGGCAGGCAGAGTCTCTGTGTGGTCAAGGACACAGTCAAGCGTGGTGACTTGAACCTTTAATCCCAGTACCAACCATAGAGACCTGGAGGTCTGTATAGGCAGGCAGTGACGAGGAAGTCATGTGGTTGGGTTTAGAGCCAATGAGAAGGCAGAACAGAAAGGCAATAAAAACACTAGTCAGGCAGGGAGAAGTGGTGAGGTGGTAAGATAAGGTAGTCATCTCTTTGGCTATTTACCTCTGTGTTTGGCTCTGTGTTTCTTATTTACTAAGACTGTTTAGAACATCCTCTACAATTGCAAGGCCCCCACCAGAAGCTTCCTGGCAACTTCATTTGCAACCCCAAAAAGGGGGAAGAGAATACAGGCAGAGTTAGATAGGAGCTGGAATAAATCAGAGAAGGAATTTATGTGCTAGGAACATATCCTTACTGTGGTCAGGTGAAAACATTATGAGTCTATCATAAATATAGCTCAAACCATAAACTTACAGGTGATAAGGTAAAGAAATCTTTAAGTCACTAAAAATAAAACTGCCACTATGTTTCTCTGCTACCACTTTTCTGACTGGGCAGGGGAAGGGTACTGATAGCTAGTCAATCTGCATCACAGCCTGAAGCACAGGATGAGAGGAAACCCCTTTGATCTAAGAAGTTGCTCTGGGGCCGTGGAAGATCTGAACGTTATTTGCACAAGAAAGAAAGCTATACACCTAGGAAGCCAGGCACTTGGCCTGGGAGCCAGGTTGTCTCCAAAAGGATGGTTTACCTAGTTTAGAGGCTTCTGGTGCCTAGCAGGTAGTCTGGTAACTGTTCTGTTCCTCTCTTGTCTTTTAATGCTTTGTTTGGGCTTGGCCCTGTCTTTTGGTGTGGCTAAAAGGAAATATTTGCAAAAGGCAGATACCCAATCCAAATGCTAAAAGGAGAGTTAGAAACTCAGACCAGAAAGTTCTGCCTATGTGACTTTATCCAAGTACTTTGAGTGTAATGCCGGAGAAAGGAGGTTCACACATATACACACATACACACATTCTGGGAAAATTATGAGCACAAGGAATTCATAGCAAGACACAGCTGAATATTAAAGCTGTGTAACACCAAATAGTCCATGCTAGATGGCTTCCCACTTGTCTGACCCTTGGTCTGGTCAAGGTATAGCTTATTGAATACAGCTGGACTTCTATTTCATATTCTTGTGGCTCGACACAAGTTTATATACAAAGAAAAATATAAAGAGAACAAAACAGAAAGGAAGCGGAAAAGAAAGAGAAAGAAAGTAAGAGTGGGGGAAATAGCATCCCCTCTCCTGCAGCCAGAGGAGAAGCACAGGCTTCATGATGCTTTTAGTGACCATGTGTGCCCAAGTGGAGTCAGTGCTTTTCAGCAAAAGTAAATTCTATAGACCTGTTCCACAACTTCATAATTATATTCAAAACAGATGGGTAAAATCATGAAATATGACCCCAAGTATGTCAGAGAAAACTCCTAACTATAAGTATTTTGGTCAGTAATTTGATACAAGGCTTGTGAAATTCTAATATATAACAAAATTTGCATTCATTCCCCAAAAGGTGTACTTATTTCAAATGAATCCTATTATTCTTAGCACACTGACATAGCTCGAGGAGACAGAAAAAAAATATCTTCAAAAAAAAAAAAAGGCTTTCATATCATAATAAGAAAACCCAGAATAAAAACCCAGAGAAGCCGGGCGGTGGTGGCGCACGCCTTTAATCCCAGCACTCGGGAGGCAGAGGCAGGCGGATCTTTGTGAGTTCGAGGCCAGCCTGGTCTCCAAAAAGCGAGTTCCAGGAAAGGCGCAAAGCTACACAGAGAAACCCTGTCTCGAAAAACCAAAAAAAAACAACAACAACAAAAAAAAAAAAACCCAGAGAAGTTGCTTATTAAATTATTGCCATATTTAAAACTTCCTTATAGGACTTTCCTGTTGTTTCATTCTTATTTTTCATGAAATGACTTTAAGATATTATATGTTAGTTGACACTAAGACAAATAAAAGGAGGTTGAAGGAGGTTGTAGACTCCAATTTCACCAAGGCCTGTGCCTTAACCACCTGCAAAAAAATAAAAAATAAAAAAATAAATAAATAGCATTTTTCAATTTACAACAGCATTCCATGAACAATTATCTTCTGATAGCGCTAGAGGAATTTGCTTTCTTCCACAGCAAAACTCCAGACAGTGAACACTATCTGGTAGGCTCTTGAAGGAAAATAGTAGCTCTATGCCTGGCCTTCAGGAGGCTGATTTCTAGAAAGAGTTAATTAGATCTAGGATCATCCCAGGCCCAAGGGCTTGATTTAGGGTAATGTTCATACATATCCTTCAGAACTCCATCTGCTAAAACAAAAAGAAAACAAAGCAAAACCTTTGATTTCCTTTGGACATTAAGAAGTATCTATGTTCTGATCTGCTACTTCAACTTAATATTCTGTATTTATAAGTTCCCTGAGTTTAGATGGATTCTGTGATTTCCATCATTCCAGATATGGACATCTACTTAAAACAACAACAACAAAAACCAAACAAACATACTTACAGAATGTCATCCATTTATTTATTTTCAATGTATAATATTAAATGAGCTATCACAAATATGCAGTTATTTTTAAAAGTTTAGAAATAGTTTAACTCACAAACTTGACCAATGACCACCTTTTCAAAAGACTAGGCCAAGATCTAATACAATCTTATTATCAAGGAATTTTAACAGTTATCTTAAGATAGACTAGAATCTTTTACTTAACACTTTGAAATTCAGAGCAATCTCTTGACTTCCTTGCCTATGTATTCTAATGGTTGGAATTTAAATGTTGTAAAGAAGTCACACTACAAAATGCTTCACAACAGAGGGCTATGTCTTTCTCATTGCAACCCAAAATAAACCTTCCCTTCCTGAAGTTGTCTTTTTCAGGTATTTTGTCTTAGCAACAATAAAAGTAATCAATACAATAGATATACTTAGTGTTGGTTATGCCACCGAGCTGCCCCTCGTGGCTGGTCACCACCCGCGGCGGCCATGCCCGCCCGCGGAGGAGCGTGCTGATTGAAAGAATCATAGCCATGGTTACCTTTTTAGAGCTTTATTGGGGGGGGAGACAGAAAAAGACAGAGAGAGAGAGAGAGAGAGAGAGAGAGAGAGAGAGAGAAGGGGGGGGAGAGGGAGAGAGGGGGACCGATGGGGGGGAAGGAGCGCAAAGGAGAGGGGACAGAGAGAGCCCACAGAGGGCCCAACCGCTTTTTAGGCTGGGAAGCCGGCGAAGGCTGATGACATAATTAAAGGACGTAAATAAGGACCAAAACCTTACACTTAGAAACACTGTCATTCAGTACAAGATTTCTTCCTCTGTTCCTGCAAGTGTGTCACATATTTAGAAACATTTGATGGATGATATGGATGGGTGATAATGATGGATGGATGGAAAAAAGAAGCAAGGTATGTGATGAGGTGAAAACATAGGACCAAAACAATGTGCACCAATGTGAAGATTTTCTTCTTGATTCATTATCTGTTGTAGTTATCACTAAATGAAACTGGTAAATGTTTGGAAGATTCCATTTAAATATTTTCCAGACAGAGAACAGTTAAGTTGGAAGGGGAGGGGCATGGGTGAATGTGGGAAGAGTTGGGGAAGTGAAATAAATATGATAAAAATATATTGGATGAAATATTTAAATGATTAATTAAAACATCAAGTTTTAAGAAGTCAGGAATAAGAAAAGCACAGACTTTAAATGCGCCTGAAGGACTACTGGACACATTGTACCTTAAGTGTTCTATGCAATTGTTTTAATCCTTAACTACTGAAACTTGGCTACTATCTCCATCCAATAAACACACACACACACACACACACACACACACATACACACACACACACACACACACACACACACACACACACACAGAGAGAGAGAGAGAGAGAGAGAGAGAGAGAGAGAGAGAGAGAATCAATAAAATACCCAGTGCCATGCAACATGCTAATGAAAATTTTTGACATAATACCAGCTCTTAATTTTGCTTGTCTAGGTCAATGAACTTAAATATCTATTGTCTACACTCTGTGAATCGAGTATACATGTGATAAATTCTGATTCTCATCTCTCCTAGTTTTATCCCTACCTCTTCCATCGTACCATTCCATTTTTCCATACCGATGCCTCTTTTTTTATAGATGCTCTTCAAATAAATCTCATGTGTATTATCTAATGTTTTTTTTTCTGCTCTAGATTATTCTAAATTAAAAATGTGATTTATTATAAGACCATCTAGTAAGAAATTTCCACCATATATAAAAATCCTCACTCTTTCCTTGATCATTTTTCTGATACTTTTCTTAAACATATAATACTAAAGATTTTATTTTTGAAAGATTTATATGTGCATGTATATTTTTGTATGAATGTGCCTAAATGAGTGTATGCACACATGTCTGTGGATACGTACACTTACGCATGCACATGGAGGCCAAAAGAGGGCATTGGAAGTTTTCAATCCCTCTCTGCTTTTTCCTTTGAGGCAGGGTATATTCCTGAACCTGGGACTCTTGTTTATTGGACTAGGCTGGAAACCAGCAGATCTTAACATTTCTCCTATCTCTCCTCTCCTTTGCGTTTAGCTTACAGGTATTGGCAGCACCACCCACTTGTTTCATGAGTTGTGAGATCTGAATTTAGGTTCCTGTGGTTGTGCATCAAGTGCTCTTAACAGTAGAGCATCTTTCTAGCTTCTACAAATTTCATATGAACTACAATCTGAGCCAATAATGTTATCTCCAGTTTTAAATATTCCTTATTATTTCTTAATTTCATTAATGGTGACATCAACGTTATCACTCATGTTACAACTTAATCACTCATGTTAGAAGCCTAACAGTTATGCATCTTGTTGTATCATTTCCTGTGTTTAACCTATCAGAAATTCATATTGTTTTACTCTGAAGTACTTGGTCATTTCCCTCCCTAGATATTTATGTCATTATAGTGCTACAACAGCCTTCTAGTTGGTTTTCTACCATGTATTTCCCCTACCTAGTCCAGTTGCCATGAAACCATACCTTAGGTTTTCTATTGCTGTGAAGAGACACCATGACCACAGCAATGCTTATAAAAGAAAACATTTATTTAGGGTAGCTTGCTTACACTTCAGAGGTTTGTCCATTATCATCATGGTGGGGGGCGGAGCTGGTGGCATGAAGGCAGACATGTTACTGTCTACATCTTGATCAGAAGGCAACAAGAAATGGACTGAATGTCACCCTGAGGGAAGCTTGAGCAAAGAGAGCCCAAAGCCCGCCCCCACAATGACACACTTCCTTCAACAAGGCCACGCCTCCTAATAGTGCCACTCCCTTTGGGGGTTATTTTCCTTGAAGCCTCCACACACCCATGGTCACATTTCTTAACTAAAACCATTAGTCCTTCTGTATCGGCTTTACAAGTCTTCATTGTATCCCTAAGCTTGGAGGCCAAGGTCTTTGTGGATAGAATTCTTCTGATCCTGCTGTTGACTCTCCAGTCAGCACACTCCAAGCCCCTCTATTCCATAGATCTTTAAATCTTGCTCCTCAGAGAGCTTCATCCTTTTCAACTTCACCTGAAAAGAGAAGAGATAAAGCTTGAATCTTCACTGACATTTCCACAGTCTATTCCTAATAGAGTTTCACAATTTTCTCTCATTTTCTTTAGCTCTTTACTTTCTAGTCACTAGCAGCTTCATCATGAAGTCTAGCAGGGTCAACAACAGGCAGCCAATTGTCAGACTCAACAGTGACTCCTCTCTATACTGCTGGCTTTGACTCATTGCTACATGACACTGACTGCCAGAGTAGCCTCCTGACCCTCTCATGATACACACAGCATTAGAGACATTCCCTTGCTTTTTGTTTTGCTCCTACATGTTGTAGTGATTTGTTGTTATTATGTAACCAAGAATGGTTTTGACCTTGTGACCCTCCTGCCGCCACAGCCTGTGTTTCAGTACTATAGAAACTCAGTACTATTTTTGGTTGGTGCAGTGCAGGGGATCAAATCCAGGGCTTCCGGCATGCTCATCAAACACTCTCTCAGTTGAGCTTCGTGCCCATCTCTTTGCAGGAACATGTTCTCACTTCTTTCCCAAATCTTTTTCAGTGGACTGAGGTTTTAAACCTGATTTCTACTCCAAAGTTTTGTCTCAGTCCTTACATTTCATTGACCATTTAGCAGTTCTCAAGAGTATGTTAGGCCCAGTACATTGAAAATCCCCACATGCAGAGAATCAGTAGTTCATTATATGTTTGGGTGACAGTGTTGGGAGAGGGAGAGATTGTGTTTAATTTTGACAAGTATCTTCAGGGATTCTGACTCGTGCTTCTCTGGCCAAGGTTTTACTCATTCTTGTTGGCCACTTCAGTCTTTCACTAAATGCCTCACAAATGCTTACATCTACTTATACCTAGTTTGTCATCCCCAAATCCATATATTTAACAGTTCTTGTTATTGTAAACTACATGTTTTGCATTACTTTTGAGGCAAACTGTCCAAGTTGAACCAATCACTTGTTTCCTCAGACATTATCACACAGCATTCCTCTTTCCATAATCACCCAAGCACAAACCTTGGGTTTGTGTTACCTTCTTTCTCTGCCATTATTATCACATATAATATAATCCTGTAATCCTTTCATTTCTCATTGCTCAGTCACACTCATTATTTCTTTCTCTTTCCAAAGACACGACCATTGTTTAGTCTTCTGTCTAGTGTCAAATGATCATTTCTCAACCAATTATTATGCCTGCAGCTTGGCTGTCTGCACTCTACCTTCCATTCAGCAGCCAGAGGAAATTTTCAAAGTGCAACTCTTATCGTGTCACAGGCTGGAATACAATCCTTTTGAACTCTCAGCTTCTATAGGATAAAGTTCACAAATTCCTCAGGCTAGTGTTAGATCTCCACTGTCAGCTGAGCAGAAACATATTTCACTGGCCCAATTTCATGTATTTATTCAACAAATATTTATCGAGAATCAGCAGGTAATATTCTAGGTAGCAGGGATGTGGAAAGCAAAAGACAGGAGTGTTTTTGACATGAATGGAGCTTCCATTTTATGCTAAGGCAGTGAGAAAAAGAAAATAAGCACACATAAAAATGGTAAGTTCTATGTTAAAATACAAAAATAGAAAGGTATAATTTATATTAACCACTTGATAATGGAGTCTAGAGTCATGGAAAATATTAAACAGAAGGTGACATTTATCTTGACATACGAATAAAGGCAAGGAGCCAAGAGTCTTGGGAAAAGCCTTCTTATTGAAGAAAGCATTACAAAGGGAAAACTGTGATATATTAGATGAAAAGAAAGAAACACCGATGGGACTGAAGTTGAGAAGTCGAAAAACTCATCAGGGTGTCAGGGAGTCAAATAGCAACTGAAGAGCTGAGGACCTTGCAAATGTTGTTAAGGACTTTAGAATTTTATTTTGTGCAGGAACGAACTTGGATGTCTCAAGCAGGAAACCAACACGACTTTGTTTGTTTTCTGAGAAGATCATTGTGAACGTTTGAATGAAATGGTTATAAAATCATGAGATGGACAGACGGGTAAGGCACATGAGAATGGTGAAATGGGCTAGAATGTCAGCAATCATTGTGAAGAATAGGACAGTCTGAATTTGAAATATGTCTTTAAAATGGAGTGCCCGGCCCTTATTAACTGATGAGATATGGAAGAGGGGAAAATTAGAAGCATCAAGAAAAACCTCCAGAATTGGAAAATATTGAATGAAATGATATGCTTGAACTTCTAGGGTAAAGGAAAAGTAACTATAATATGTGGATTCATTTATATATGCTCACTGGGGAGGATATATAACTATATAAAATGGACTGGGTACCAAGTCCCAAAAATAGACCATAAACTCTAAGCTGGTAAGTGGGGAAGTGAGAATGTGTCAGAGGAGATTAATGATGAGAGAAGGGAACATTCAACTTTAGGTCTTAATGAAGGTGAAAATTTACTAGGATCAAAGCCCTTGGGTATATGAGCTGGAGGGTTAGGAGGTAGTAATTAGAGATAAATTGCTTGTAGTAGAGATTCCAGAAGTGGCACATGGCTTGTGATGACAACTCTGAGGTATGTCCATTGAAATGGTTGGCAGAGATTAAGAGGAAGAAAGGCTCAGTGGAAGTGCCATGTCGGTGACCTGGAGGCCACACATCTCTGATGCTCTCATCACTATTTGTATTTTAAGCTCCAGCCTATAAAACAATTTTCCATTCCCTGAATAGGACGCCATGTTTCACACAATTCCTTTGTTCCTGTCTGTCTGTGTCTGTGTCTGTGTCTGTGTCTGTCTGTCTCTGTCTCTGTCTCTCTCTGTCTCTCTCTCTCTCTCTCTCTCTCTCTCTCTCTCTCTCTCTCTCTCTCTCTCTCTCTCTCTCTCTCTCTCTGTCTATCTATTACAGGACCATCAGGCTTCTCAGAACCCAGCTTAAGACACTCCCTCAGGGAGACTGATCAGCTTCTCTTTGTGTTTCCATTACAATGTATACTGTTTGAGTTGTTTGTCTAAGCAGTTAGACCTTCAGCTTCCTAAAGACAGATAACACATTTTCTAGTTATTCATTTATTTCTTCAGACAGAATTTTCCAATGTAGCCTAAGATGGTTTTGGACCTAGGCTTCTCCTACCCTGGTCCCAATAAGTTCTGTGGTTATGTTTGTGCACCACTGTACCCCATAAGTATTGGTTTCTGCAGCCTCCACATTTAGTAAGGAAAGCAGAGTAGATATGTCACCATGCATGTTGAACATGTTCAGTCAGGAGCATCAACAAATTCTACTGTTAAATCTCATTGGGATTCTATGAGAATAGGTAAGTTGTTGGGAACTGAAATGTATGATGTGAAGAGCATCTTACTATTAAATTCCAAATAGATCAAGCTATAGTGGTACAATATGTATCCTGATTTTATAATTTGGAGATCAGAGGTAAAAAATGTGCAATTGAAATAATTGTTTGGGATTGAATAGTAATTGTTAACATATTCTATGTTCTGTCTACCTTTCTGCTCACCATTGACTCCATGACTCTATAAATACACTTACTGGTCCGACTATGAAACCTTAACTACTGTGAAATACAACCATGGAATGTGTGTGGCTTAATAAACTGCTATTTTATTTCTTGCTGATATCCATTCTAATGTGTATCAGCAGGAGACTTAGCTTTGTGTGGTCATTCTGACAATGATGTTCTTCAACTTTAAGGTTCCTCTGCCTTGCAAAGCCTTAAACTTGACTACTGGGTCTCCTACCACCAATCGATAAGAAGGAAAAGGGGGAAGAATGCCGGAGAGTTTGTATATCTAAAAGTAAAATCCACATGGTACTGTCTACATTTTATGGTCTAAATGCAGTGATAAAACTGTAGCTAACTTCATAAAGTTCAGAAACGAGTTGATTTTATGTCTAGAAATAAAAGACAAAGCATGATTATTGGTGGGCCAGTCCTCTGAGGGAAGGGGTTACATGCCTAAGAGTGCTTCCTTGCCATTTTCCACATCTCCATGTGCCGTGGTCACAGAGAAGTATCACCACACTCAATTCTACAAGAGTCCTGAAGTGATGAATCATGTCGTCAACCCACTATGCCATGTAAATTATATACACAAGGCTTGGTTCCAGCCCACAGGTTCTACCACAGTAGAAGTGGAGGCTCTTATAACCATGAAGGCTGAGTCAGAGGAATTAGCCTGGGACCAGAGTTCTGCCACATGAGCTAATGTGGATCCCAGTCTCTGGTCACATCAAAAGAGGAGCCAGCTTTAACATTTCACAGCTCAGAGTCCCTGCCATAGTCTAACCCTGGCTCTCACACTCTAAGACTGTCACAGAAGGCCCCAATTCCCATTATTATTTCTTCTTGGTTCATAGAACTATGATAAATGTCGTTCTCAACAGCAGACCTATTAAATGTTGCCTGGACTTTTATCTGGTTTACTCAACATTCCCAGCCATAATATTGCCATTGAATCTTAGGCTTCCATACTGCATCTGGCTGCAGCTGCTTTCCTGTGTCTAGCTAGGTCTCTTTACCCTTTGCCTTCCTCTGAAATGCACTCACTAGCCAGTCTCATATCAGTTCTGTCTGCAGACACAGGAGAGCATCACAGACACCTCCTCCTACTCTGGCAACTCCAATTCTTTCTCATTCAGAGAGACAGCCAAAATATCTCAAACACAAAGAAATCAGACTTTGTGAAAACAAGTCATCTCAGTAATTGTTTGAGATTGCTATGAAAGCTTGTCATTTGTGAATATATATATTTTAGCTGAAAGTCTGAATTGACTGACGGTTGCAAATCACTCAAGAATTATATCTATTTATTCCATCATTGATGGAGAATGTATCAACTACAACCTTGGCTTTATAAAAATAAACGATGTTGCATATTTGTTAATTTCATTTGACTTAACAAATTTGTACTATGCACTTAAAATTTAACAGACACAGAGAGAGCACCGGGGTTGCAGGTATGAAGCCAAAGTCTCCAGCTGAATATATTCCCTGAAAAGAAGAATAATATCTGAACAAATTCTGATTTTTTGTTTTCTAATAAATTGCTATTAGGACAAAACCAAGGGTATTTCAGAAGCTTGTAACGTACAGATATGTGATGTGGGCTAGTCAAGGAATTTCCACAGAAGCCACAACATGAGAGACAAATTATGTCACAAAAGCTGGGAGGACAGTGTCATAGAAGTGGGAAGAGTACATCAAAGGCTGCATGGAGAGTTGAAAAGGCCAAAGGATTGCCAGTGTGGAAGAGTATGCAGTATGGAGAAGGTTCTAGGAGTTAATCCCTTGGAGAATGGAGATGGGGCACATATTGAAATAGCCCATAAGTAACATGTTAAAAACTGGATTTTACCCGAAGACAAATGGCACTCTTTGAAGAATTTTAAACAAGGGCCCCAGGTGCTCACACTTCATGACTGGCTTACGCATGAGCAATAGACTGTCAAGGCTAAGTGTGTGGTAGAGTCAAGGAGGCTGTTGCGGTAGACTGTAAGTGGCATGCCAGTGAAGATGACTGCATCAGTAAGAAACTCTAATAAGAAATAGGTCAGAGTTGAATGTGATAAGTCTTCAGGTTTCAAAAGAACTAGAAGTCAAGAGCTTGAAGGTTTCCATCACAGAGAAATGATAATACTTAAGAGTTAGAAATGCTGTTTATCCCACTTTGGTCATTAGACATTGAATATGTGCATCAAATTATAACCACTGTACCTCATCAATAAGTATAAAGACATTAACTAAAAATTAACATTGAAAAATTACATAAAATCTAGGTTTCAGAAGAAAAAATGCAATGCCATGAGAATCCTTGATAATAAAAGCAGCATTAAGAATAAATTCAAGCATTCAATTCAAGTACTGTGACTTTGAAAATATATGAAAGACATTCTGACCCTACAAGGTTACAACATACTCCTTGGTATTTATGTTCTTCATCCTGATGGGCACTTTCTACAATTCTAAAAGAAAAAAAAAAAAAAAACACCATATCAAGACAACAGAAATGGTGCTGCTTGAAAACAACAACAAAAAAGATGTAAAATTGTATTCTCAGACATGAACACAAAGAATGTTGAAGAATGGACATGAAAATGCTGTGACCAAGAGTTGGGATGAAATGCCAAGCATCAGCTTAGGATTGGGTTTGTGTTTCCAATGGCACTTGAAGGTGAGACTCTGGACCTAGCAAATGAGAGATCCTAGCAGAGCCGCTTCAGGGGATTCATTTCACAGTTATTGCAAAGGTGTTCAGGTGACTCCCACGGCAACCTCATGCAGTCCTTTGAAAGATCAATCAGTCTATAGGGGTGAAAGAGACTACATGGCCCTGGGCATTTTCAGAAATTCTGGAACAGAAGATAACATATTATCTAATTATCTCTGCTTAGTATATCAGAATTCCAAACACTTCACTTCCTAATAATATGCTTTATTACTTTTTAATATTTTTTTGTCAATGTTATTCCAGAGTGACCTTCTAGCTGACAGTGTTTCGTTTATTCCAAAGATGGGTTTATAGGCTGGAGGTGTAGTTACTGGCAATAGCCTCTGGCTCACACAGCCGACAGGTTTCAGCCATAGATTCTGAGCTCCAAAAATTATATAATGAAATTAAAACATCATAAAAATAGAAATATCTGCAAGATTTTTTAAAGATAACAGCATAAAATTAAAAGAGGTTCTGAATCAGCAAGGTTCTTCTTATATAGTAACCTTGTAAGACATTGAAGGCCATCAGGCCCCTGGCTCTCTCCAAAATATTGGTATTGGGAGAGCACCTCTGTTTTTGGGTCCTCATGGTACTGGATCATACGTGCATCCCGTTTTCTGAAAGTCCATTAAAGAGAAACAGTATTTGTTGGAAATAATGACTCACGATAGAGCATTTTCATTTTCATATTACCGTGGAAAGAACAAACAGGACACCTTGTCAGCATAAAGTAAAAGCAAAAAGAGGAGAGATACTATTACCGTTGATTGCTACTGACCAGTTAAAAGCTAAGGTTAATGTCTTCACCAGCTTGGAGTAGCCTGAGGCAGCATGTTGTCTATCTGTTGTCCTGCACACAGCACATTTTGCAGGAGTAAGACATAATAGAAACTTTTTTTTAAAAAAAAAAGGTTTCTATTTAAGATTGATAGTGATACTATTTATGAATCTGTGTATGTATAAATTATAATTCACAATGGTTGCTCAACAATGTTGCTTATGAAAATCTCCATGTTTCTTTTCTTGAACAAGATAACTCCAAGACATTCCTGTGAGCCTCAATAGTGGAAGCACACTTCAGTTTCTGTGCTCCTGTCCCAGTTGCCTAAGTTGTCAACTTACTCATCTAAGAGTTACCTGAGGAACTCTCAATGAGGGGATTGCTTCATCAGATTGGCTTGTAGGCAAATCTGTGGGACATTTTCATGATTGGTTATTGTTATGGGATGACTCAGTCCACTGTGGCCAGTGTTAGCATGAGCAAGTGGGCCTGAATGGCATAAGAAAGCAGGCTAAACAAGAGCTTGGAAGTACAGTAGCATGTAGCACTCCTCCAGGGCTCTGCTTTGGTCCCTGCCTTGAGCCACTGTCCTGTGTAGCTAGAGTTTTCCTGCCTGGCCCACAGTCAGGACAAATCTCTGTCACCCGCCAGTCCCACAGTCACTCAGCCCCAACCAAGTAAACACAGAGACTTATATTGTTTAAACTGTTTGGCCTAATGGCTCAGGCTTCTAGCTATCTAGTTCTTACATCTTAAATTAATCCATTTCTATAAATCTATACCTTGCCACGTGGCTCATGGCTTACAAGCATCTTCACATGCTGCTTGTCATGGTGGCGGCTGGCAGTGTCTCCCTCCGCCTTCCTGTTCTCTCAATTCTCCTCTCTGTTAGTCCCACCTACACTTCCTGCCTGGCCACTGGCCAATCAGTGCTTTATTTATTGACCAATCAGAGCAATTTGACATACAGACCATCCCATAGCAGTCCTGGTTTTCTCAGTGATGTACTATAACATGTATGTCAAATAAGCCTTTTCCTCTCTAAGTTACTTTTGTTGGTGGTGTTTATTACAGCAACAGAAAGGTTGAGAAGACCAGCTCCTCCTTTCCATGTCACTCTCTTCTTTCCTGCTTTCCTTCCATCCCTTTCTTCTCATTTTTTTCTTCTTCTTTCATTTAAAAAATGCTTTTGAACATTTACTGTGGCTACTGTGGCACATGCTGGGCTAGGGTTTAATATGATAGATACACTAAGCCCTTATCAGTCCACACACTCATGCATTTATGTTCTGCCTCTCTGTCTTCACTGCCTCTATCTAATTCTGTTTTTCTAATCTTTCTTACAACAGATATTTTTCCAGTTTTGATCCATACATAAAAATTTATATAGTTATGTGTATATGTACATATAATACCAAAGAGGAGACAGGGAAGGAAGCCAGTCCCGTGTGCATATTTTAAGGTAGTTACACTGTTTCTGTTTCTGCAATCATGGCCAGACACTTTGAGTATGTCTAATTTATTTGGTTATTATTACTTTTTAAGTCTTATAAGCCATATTTCCTTTCATATATAAGTGAAGTTGGGTTATTTAGTAAAACTGAAATTTTCAGGTTATCTCATTTATTCTTTCCAGAGTCAAGACAAAAACTAGACCCATCCAAGCCTTTGTTTTTAGGGGAAAGTTAGGACAAACTTATAAACATTGATTTTGAAAATGACAATTAAAGCTTTAATCCAAATGTGTTTATAATTGTCTCTCTAATAATCAATGACTGCCAACTTTGTGAGTTCCTAGGATGAGAATTTGGGTGATATTGAAAGACTAAAAGGGTGGGTGCCAATTATTAAAAAAAAATCAAAATATACTGTTATGACTCTATTCACCCATTCACTTTGTATTCCTTCAACATTTCCATGGAGCTTAAATAGAGTTTGTTTTCTGACTTTGTCCTATGAAATATGAACACAAAGAGTTAAAAAGATTCTTATGGGGACCCTTATGGTGACAACTGATCGCTTCTGACCCAAAGAAGCAATTCTGCTCTTCTCTACCCTCAGTTCCCAAATCAGTCATCTGATTTGTTTGGTGTCTCTGTGAACATATAATGACTCAGATGGCCTTGAAACCCATAGAAAATGGTGTTCAGCTTGATGCATGACTAAGAGAGGACAACAGTATGATGTCAGAGGGAAACGGAAGGATTCTTCCCTGGAGAACCTGCAGGAAGCATATGTGTCTCATAGGAAGCATGGGAAGAGGATAAAATTGCAACCCTTAAGTCCTGCTAATGACTCCAGCTAGACTCAAGCAAACACATTAAACCCAGCATCCTAGCTTGCAGCCTCCCATCAGGGTTAGAGGTACCTGCTAGGCCAAGGGAATGCAGGAGTAGCGTCTTCTCTCAAGTCTACTCACATGACTCAAGCCAAACATCAACCTCCATGGTGTTAAACCCAAGAAGTGAAAGACTGATGAGAAGATCCTCTGCCAGCCAGATTTTTGTCTCCCCAGTTTCTGGGTTTGGGAAAACACACATTGCTAGTAAAAGAGTCATAGGATAGAGAGGGAGATCACACTGTAAAACAGTGATAATCAAGTGATACTCCTGAAACCATCCTCAACACCCATTTCCTATTGCAGCTTTCTAGCCAGAAGTAAGTCCATACTGAGATAGGAGAAGGTTTGATACTTGATGTCACAACAAATGTTAGTTCTGGTTACTATCATGAATAGGATGCTCTATTTTCTAAATTGTGGTGGTGATTAAAAAGTGGCTATAGGATCAGAAGTTAGTAGCTAATTTGTAGACTTCTTGAATTTTTCATTCAGAGCAAGATGAGAATACTTCTGGACAGTAAAATGTAGAAATAGAGCTGAGTGGACCTCTATTGGCCAGTATGGTCTAAATAGAGAGTTTCAGGCCAGCTGAGGCTGTGTAGTAGATCTTGTCTTCAAAAGCAAACAAAATATCTTTTAAAAAGTGAATAACTAGTGAGTATCAGTAAAGGAAAATGTAGCTGAAGTTTTCTCCAGTCCTGCTTGACTCCCACGCCCCTGTGGCCGCTTGGACTCAAGTAAACACACAGAGACTTATATTAATTAAAACTGCTTGGCCATTAACTCAGACTAACTACTGACTAGCTCTTACACTTAAATTAACCCATAATTCTTACTTATGTTTAGCCACATAGCTTGGTACCTTTTCTCAGTTCTGCCTTCACATCTTGCTTCCTCTGTGTCTGGCTGGCGACTCCTGACTCAGCCCTTCTTCTTCCCAGCATTCTCCTCTCTGCTAGTCCCACCTATACTTCCTGCCTTGGCTACTGGCCAATCAGCATTTTATTTATTAATCAATCAGAATAACACCTATTCACAGCATGAAGAAAGACATCCCCAGCAAGAAAATGATGTTTTAATGGTATCCTAACATGTACAAGTTGCTTCTTCTCATATGACCCCACTCTGAACAGTGGCAACAGCATTTAAACTCAGTATAATTACTTCTTCCCCGCACTTTGCTTTGACACATGCACCTCTGCCTACTTCTGAGAGGTGAATGAGCAGATCTCATTTGGGTGTTGCATTGGAGCCACTGTTTAGGACAAAGTCTGATATCTCATGGGCTTCTGATTCCAGGTATACCTGTGAGAGATGACCAGCCAGGCTCTGAGGAGGAAAGCCATGGCTTATACTCACACGCTCCACAAGGCCATCTTCAAGGCAAGGCTGAGACAACACATGAGATGAAGCAGGACCTGTCACCATGGAACTACCAGTGAGTGTGGGCTCAGACCCAGCAGCAGAGAATCCTGTTCAAAGAGAATCTGGGTTTTGCCTCATTGGAGCTGCATCTTCTGCATTTGGTGATCCACCTCTCCTTTTCCACCTCCATTTGTGGAATGACAGCCTAGAGTTGCTTAGAAGCTGGTATGCATCATTCAGACAAAAGGCAACTTAGTGACCCCGTGTTTATATTTCTTTCATCACTCAATCAAAATCCTTGAAGGAGTCACAAAGACTGTTCTACAGTAATGGTACTTCATGTCCTATGTAGTTCCTTAATCCCTCCATTACTGAGATCAAGATGTTGCATCTTGATGTTTCCCACTGAACAAAATGACCATCGGACTCCATGTCTATCATGTTTGGGGTGCAAGGCTGATTTCCAGGTGACCTCAGGCATGACCTTCCCCCACCTACTAGCAAAAATCTACACTCAAAGTATGCATTTTCTAGATAAGCATATGTCTGTGGTGATTTGAAATGCTGCTCTGAACTGTAATGGTTGTCAATCAAGTTGTCTTGATATCTGATAAATGCTAAATTTTGTATAGAAAGTCCTCATTTTAGGTTACAGGGAAGTCACCTAGATGCAAATAAAAGATCTGAGTTATCAGATTTGACAAAACCCAGAGGGAAAGAACTGGATGTTGTTGACCCAGTCCTTAAAGAATGACCATATAGATGGTGTCATAAGTAAGCATATCTTGTTTCTATCGCACCTGGATAATGTTTGTTTTGAGTGGTAATGTGGATCTTAGATCATGCCTTTGGAGAGTTGAGAATCTTCTAAAAAGAAGGATCTTCTAAAGGAGACTCCAGCTGTGTGGGTCAGACCCACAGTGTGGACTTGAGAGTTGAGAAGAGAGTTCTTTCAGCTTCATCCTTTGATTCCAGGGAGTACAACATCCTACTACTTCCTCTCCCTAGACCTGTCTGCTACTACCTTCCTGGGTCCTCAGCCACTATAAGCTTGCTTACATTTGGCCACATCTGCAAAATTTGGCTGTCTTTATTAGACAACGGGGGGTGGGGTGGCACAATTGCTTTATGAAATGGGAGCCAGGGTCTCACAAACATCTTAGAAGGAAAACCTTCTACCGCAAATAGTTACCAAGCCCACAATGTCAACTTGCTGAGAAGCCCTGGTGTGTTCTCATATTGCAGCAGGAAAGATCCTTTGAAAACACACAGCAGATGGTGTTACTTATCTGCTTGGAGTCTTCTCTCCTTCCTCTCTTAATTCCCTTGAATCAAGGCACAATACAGCAGTGAGTATATGGGCGTCAAAAGATATGCATTACAAGGTATGCAGGATTCTGTAATTTCCCCTTTTAAAAAAGTCATGAATGGCTTGTCAAGATGGCTGTTGCATTGGAGACTCTATTTAGGAAAAAGTCAAGCATAGAAGTGGCTTCTGAGCTCAGTATGCCTTTGAGAGATGAATGGCCCAACTCTGGGAAGGAAAATCCTGTACTAAAATTTCAAAGAAAAGATTGCCTTGGAGGAAGTGGGAAGAGGGGTGTGTGTTGGGGGGGGGGAGCTGGGTGGGGGGAGGAGGAGGGAGGAGAGGTGGATCTGTGGTTGGTGTGTAAAATAAATAGAAAATTTCTTAATAATAAAAGAAAAAGGAAAAGAAAAAAATCATCACTGTCAGTAGACTTACTATGAAGTCATCTTTAGTATAGTCCTGATTGCTCCTTGTAATTTGTGTGTTTAACTGTTTGCTTTGTATTAAAATTATGTTATAGAAAAAAGATGTAATGGTTATAATAAATAATGGTTTTCTTGGATCAGATAATGATGGTTTTCTTGGATCAGACATCCTTTATATCTTTAATCACATTTCTTAGTCTACACCCCACTACACTGTTGTACGCCTGTCATGGGGCCTCCTCAGTACTCATCTGACTGCACTTACAGTGTCTCACCTCTGGGTACTTGTGATGCCTTTTGCTTGGATAGTTCTCCCTGTAAGTCTACATTTCTTTCACATCACTTCCTTCAGTGAAATGTCACCATGAGTGAGGTAGTTTTTGATACCCTGTGTTAAAACTCTGTGTCACCACATTGTTTCTTTACAGAGGTTTGCTGTTTCTTTACAGAGATTTTCTGGATTTTCTTTAGTCGCTTCTATGGTTTAGTGTCTTTTTAACTAATGTATTTTGTTCGTCTGTTGTAGTCTACAACACTGCAACTTATGTGTCTATTTCACTCAGTCCTTAGTCTCCAGAAAATGCTTAGCATGTACAAATGTTCCCACAGTATTTCCTGAATGAATGAATGAATGAATGGGCACAATAAACAGTCTAAACAATTATCATATAACTGCCTATTTTGTCATTTGCCAGATCTTCATTATATTGATGATGAACCAGTAGATAGAAAAATGACCTGGATCTTTAAAAACAATTTTTTTTCATAGCTACTACTCCAACCCTCTGAGGCAATAAAGATGGAGGTGAGATATACACATGTGTTAGTACTTACTAGTTTAAACAGCTACATCTCAGGTCTTGCTTTGGGTATTAAATATGAGGCTGGCAAGATGGCTTGCCAGTAAAGGCATTTGTCATCAGGACTACCTGAATTCTACTCACGGGACCCAAATGCTGAAAAAGAGAACTGACTCCCTCAAGTTGTCCCGTGACCTCCACACACAGGCCATGGACTGCATAACCATAAACACTGTATGTTAAAAATAAAAAAAATATGATTTCTGAATTAACTAAGCAATAGTGATTTGCTAGTGGTTAAAAATCAGACCCACATTCTCAGAGGGGTACAATACAGCCTTATTTCAAAGTGATGTGTCACTTAAGGAGATTCCTAAGATTTCAAAGGGACATGAGTGCTTGGTTGCTACTGGGACCACGGGGTTTTTAGAGAACTCTGTCTGTCAGAATATCACAATCGTTAGAAATTATTCTGCTCTAATTTTAAATTGGCGTACTGTACATTTTCTTGCTCTGATGTCATAGGTGCTCAGTGAGATATCTCGAGAAAAAGAACAGCAATCCCCAAACTGGAGGAGACCAGACAAGAGAGAACCAAGAAGAGGACAGGCAATTTCCACTGTGTTTGTAGTCATTAGTGGGACAGAGGTGAAGCACAGGTACCAAAGCGAATGTCCCTACAAGATATGGGTCCATCTTTAAAACAAAACAAAACAAAACAATTTATTTATTTATTTTTATGTGCATTGGTGTATGCCTGTATATCTGTGAGAGGATGTCAGATCTTAGAGTTACAGACAGTTGTTAGCTGCCATGTGGGTGCTGGGAATTGAACCCGGGTCCTCTGTTAGAGCAGTTGGTGCACTTAACCACTGAGCCATCACTCCAGCCCCATGGGTCCATCTTAATATCAATTTATACATATGTATTTATATGAAATTATGTTATCGAAAGTTAATTACATTAGAATTTGGGTAGGTCAAATCCAGTTTACAATTACATTACTTTTTCCATCCTGTTAATTCCTTGAGTTTTGAGATAAAATATAAAGAAAATCATATTACTAGCTTTCTGATCAAATTATCTATGTATACTATATAAAAATAGCACTTCCATTCTCATATAGAGATTTGACTTGGTGTTCTTAGTCACAACTGCTGTTCAACTATTTATTTATAAACAAAGTTCAAAAACTGAAATACTCCGCTAAATTGGGAAAACTTTTTCTTGAGAATGATCATCTTAGATGGACTTCGAGAATCATTTGCAGAAACATGAGGAGAGCGGTTCTAAGATGACATATTCTATCCTGAAATGAAAGAATAATGTGAACAAGCCCATTTTTGATCTGAGCCAAGAACTTAGCATGGGAGAAAGTCTGCCAGTTATCATTTGAGCCCCCATCCAACCTCAGACATCAAAGTGGAAAATTTACATGCTCTGAAAGACTGAACGAAGATAAATGAGAACCTCTTCAGATATTTGTTTTAAAATTCCTTCGAGAGCACATTGCATTTGGATCCTGAAAGCAGAGTTCAATTTGTACTTTTGATTTTTTCCAGTTCCACATTTTTTTAAATGTTCTTTCAGCACTTCTCAGTGCAGAAGGCAATGGGCTTGCTTTGTTTCCCAACTGACCGATTCATATCAAGTTAGTTACACCCTCTTAAGTCTTCATCCACCTTTGGGTAGTCCCATGATGCCTCCTAGGGAGCTGAGAACTGATGTAAAATAGAGAATTCGCTTGCTGCATGATGAAAGATGTCCTTTCTTTGTTAAAACAAGAACAGAATGCGTGGAAGATGTGAAAAACAACTTGTTGTCTGCTAGTAAAAGTTACGTGGTTGGAAAAAGAAGAGCACATTTCTGTAATTACCGCTACATTAAGCAGGGAATGGATGAACAGCTGCTTGAACTTGGAGTCAGTAGAATAACAGCCACTGAGCCAGCTTTCCCATATGGTCCAAGAGAGGGGGTGGGGCATGGAGTTGCCTGGGGGCTGCGGAGAGGTGAGGAGAAGCAAACTGTAACCCCATTTAAGTAAGAAAGTTAAGCCAAGAAATATCTGACTTTCCCATCTAAACTCAGCTCTTAGGCTCAGTTGAAAATCCCCCTGGCCTCCATAACAAAAACCTCTAAAAGCAATGTTGATTTTCCCTAAAGAGGGCAAATTTTAAGAACTTTCAGCTCTTTGATTATACTTCTATTAACAGAAAAGACAACCTAAAAAAGAGAGTCACTTCCTGGGTGGGTTTTTTTTGTGTGTGTGTGTGTGGTGGGGGAGTGGGATGAGTCTATGATTTAGGACAGCAGTTCTCAAGCGGTGAGTCACGACCCCTTTAGGGGTTCGAACTACCCTTTCTCAGGGGTTGCCTCAAACCATCGAAAAACAGACATTTATATTATGCAAAATTACAGTTATGAAGTAGCAATGAAAATAACTTATGGTTGGGGGGGTCACCACAACATGAGGAAGTGCATTCAAGGTTCTAGCATCAGGAAGATTGAAAACCACAGACTTCAGATGATCCCCATCACTTGGGAAGCCACACATTCCTTTTGCCTCCCAGTTGAAAAGTAGACTTTAGACAAAAGCAACCACCTCTATCACCAGGTCCTGGCCTCTTGTTTCTTTCACTGAAAAGTATTCTATACCTAATTGACATTTTGGAACTTCAGACTTTAGCAAATTTAACGAAAGCTGACCCCCACATTAGCAACCGTGTGTTCTGAGTGCAAATCCTAACAGAAAAGCATTCCATTCTAATTACATTGGATGTCATAAATTAGACACAATAAATTTTATTGTGAAACCTCCTAGGAAGACATTCCTGAACAGATGAGGCAGAAAATGCCTGCATTATACTAAACAGGGCTAAAAGTTGATAGCTGTTGGACCGGCTGTCTATAAGGAATCTAGCTTTGTACAGGGGAAATACCAAATAGGCTACATCACTCACAAGGACATGTTTTCCTAAGTACCATGTCCAAAACCATTTGGACTTGAACTGCACTAAGGTTATTATCACGGAGGACGGTGGCCAGCTGTTCTTCATTGCCACTGAGAACAGAAATGAGGAAAACGGAGCATTATGATGGAATTGTAGGAATTCAAGCTTCCTGAAATTTTGAGTTGGTTAATAGCGCAAGGACCCCACACTGGAGAGTTATATAATAGATGTCTTTTATTTATTGTTGCCTTTATTTTGTTGTGTGTGAGGGGGAGGAATTTTTAGGACAGTTCAGATAAAATTTTTCAATCAGTAAAATAGTGGATTTGAATCATCGTAAAGATTTCTCCCAATAAAAATAAAATCTGAAACATTGTAAGACATACACTATGGAAAGCCGGCTATATACAAAAGGCAATTTATTTAGTCACACTGTGGTATCAAAGAATCTCAGAAAAAGAAATATTTTAGGAGTTAGAAATGACTCATTTCACACCAGAGATGTAATAAACATATTCTAAGGAACATAGTAACTTCCCCATAAATAAAATAGTTAATAATTATCTTTAAAAACACATAAGTTAACAAATAAAAGGAAAATAGCAATATTTTAATCAAACAAGGCATAATAGTATCTCCTAGACATTTATTAGTTCAATAAGTATTTAGGTAGTGAGACAATTGAACATAAAAACATTATAAAGGGCATAAGGGTTTTCATGGATGTTTGATTTGAGGGCTCTTAACACTGGAATTTTACAACTATATTTAAAAGCAAGTGGTGATATAGTAACTTCCAGGACCTTTGTAATAAACCAGCAGTAGGAAAGACACTGATTCCCAGGCATTCACACACATAATCAATCCATCTTTGCCAGGCTTTTGAGCTCCATAAAACACTCCCTTTTATGTTTTCCATTCAACTGGAATGAAAATTTCTATTGAGTCTCATTTCAGATGCCCCATGAGACAGAGGTACCTTTCAACACTCGGTACTTCACAGAGTGTGTCACCCTTGAATGTGAATACCTCAACAATCGTGGGCCAGAAATGAGGGGTTACTGGATTTCACCCTGAGAGTTTTTCTTCTCCGAGACCATCACAATAGAACACCACTTTCATCTCAGGTGATTCCCAGCCTCTCTGATGTCTTATATGGATTTTTATGAGTCTTGATTTCTCCAGGGGGGGGAAAAGTATTTATGTACATGTTTGTACATACTTATGTATGTATAATTTGTTAGTAGTTTTAAACTATAAAACTCCTGTTTTCTAAGTATGAAGGAAAGAGTAAACAACAGCGAAACTAGTTTCATGGTATAAGTACACCTAGATCTAAACTCCCTGGGCATTCAGGCCAGTTGCCACAGCTCCCCTCACAGGCCTAAGTGGTGTGATTTCTGCTGAGTCAGGAAACCACTTCGTTTCTTTAGGACCTAGTTGCTGTGGGATGGTCTGTATGTCAAATGTGTTGCTAATTAGTCAATAAATAAAACACTGATTGGCCATTGGCTAGGCAGGAAGTGTAGGCGGGACAAGGAGGAGAATAAAGCTGGGAAGTGGAAGGCTGAGTCAGAGTCAGCTGCCACGATGACAAACAGCATGTGAAGATGCCTGTAAGCCACGAGCCATGTGGCAAGGTATAGATTAATGGAAATGGATTAATTTAAGCTGTAAGAACAGTTAGTAAGAAGCCTGCCACAGCCATACAGTTTGTAACCAGTATAAGTCTCTGTGTTTACTTGGTCGGGTTTGAGCGACTGTGGGACTGGCAGGTGAGAGAGATTTATCCTGACTGTGGACTGGGCAGGAAAACTCCAGCTACACCTAGTCAGTTATTTTATTTGAGGTACAAATAGCATGAGCATCGAAGGGTTGAATAGAATGTGAAACTAGGAGAAAAGTGATTGTTAGTTACGCTCCCTTGTCCTTGTATGGAACAGCTCCAAGGGTCCTTTGAGTCAGCTGCCCAGTTCTCGTCCCTAAAAATACTTTCCCTTCATATGATTACAGCCAACTTTTAAAGACACAATGGTTTATCATAGTAGTTAAGAGCACAGACTCTGAATTCTAAACGAATGAGCTCAGATTCTAACTTTGTCTCTCAGTTGTGTACCCTTATTGTTACTTAACCTCTCTGAGGCTCTGCTTCTACCCTGTAAAGCAGGGATTTGATAATGTTTCTGTTATATGGTTGTTTTGAGGATTCAAAGGCATGCTTAGAACTTTGATATACCTGTTTGCCTGTATTACATAAGGTGAACAGAGGAAGAAGATGGAGGATGGATGGAAGAAAACAACCACACGAAAACCAAAGTCATAGCAAAAACTTTCAACCTGGTAAGGAATATGCCATGCCCTTTGACCCTGTCTATAGGACACCAGTATGCCAGACACAATTTTATTTTGAAGTAAAGTGAGTCTTCCTTTCCTTGTAAATATAAAACACTAGATACAATGCCCCATTATCACCAGCTCCTCAATGGTGGAGGATGACATCCTACAGGAACTCCGCCAGGTGCTAAGAAATGGACAAGAAAGATAGAGTTAAAGGAAAGATAAGCCCTTCTGAGAAAATGAATAAGTGACGTTCAGTTGGTCTCTCTATGGCTATCTTTCAGGGTCCCTTTCATAGGTCATAAGGATGTCTTCCCAGTCTCAAATCTTTAAAGAGCCATCAAAAACAAGGCTGGATTTGTTCACTCATTTAGGGAATATGAAGCAAGCATGTTGTGCCACGTGTTTGAGACTCTGCCAGAGTGAGTGAGGGGTATGAACAAAAGCACCAATTCACACACCAATTCACCCCTGGGGAACTCATGGTCTACATTTAAACAAGAACCACAAAGTCATCAAGGGTCAAAATAATGATGTTATGTCTGGTTAAAGGTAGAAGAGCAAGAGGCTACAATGGAAAGAAGGATGCAGCTCCGTGTCACTTCCTGTTGCTGTGACAACACACGGGACAGAAGCAGCTTAAGGAAGGAAGGGTTTATTTTGGCTCACAGTTTGGCTTTACAGTCCATCAGCATGGAGAAGTCGAGGCAGCAGGGGCGTGAGGCAGCTGGTCACATTGAATCCAAACTCAAGAAACTGCTTGTGAATACTGGTGCTTAGATCTCTTTCTCCCTTTGAGTCAGTCTAGGAGCCTAGCTCATAAAATGGTGCTAGCCACGTTTAGGATGAGATCTACCACCTCTGTTAACCCAACCTAGAAAGTCCTTCCTCAGACTTGCCCAAAGGTTTGTCTCTTAGGTGATCTTAAATCTCTTCAGAATGACGACCATTATTGACCATCATAAGCTTTGTTTAGTAAGGTTTGGTGAATAGAAAGTTGGCACTGATTAGATGGAGTAAGGAAAGCAGCAGTGTCTACAGGACCCATGCAAAGGCATGAAGTCCTGAATAACAAAGAAGGCCGCGGATGCCTAGTAATAGTCACAGCTGGAATACAGCACAGATTGGGATGGCATGAGGTAGGCAAGCCTAGTTATGATCCAGCTATCTTCAAAAGACCACAAGGGACGCAGTGGTGACTCATCTGATTTATTCCCTGAAGAAAAGATGAATAACAGTCTTCAAGGATGTAGAGAGCCTCAAATTACTGAAAGGAAGACCACCATTCCTTTTGAGAACCAACCTCTGTGAACTCAAGAAAGTGAGAGTCAACTAGTCTCTCATTTGGCTTGTGTCCCACCTAAGTGTCTTAGAAAAGATGGTTCTTAACCTCATGAAGGAATGTTAATTCACAGTCACCCTGCTAGTTTTGCTGTTTGCACAATATTTACTTATATGTTACCTAAAACAATAAAGTATAACAATACATACTGTACTAATTATTTTAATAAAAAGTTGTCTCAAACTGTAGATATTCTCTGTGTGTGAGAGGGGACACTGAGGATCAAATCCAGGGTCTTTAAATTTTATTTATTTATGTATTTATTTAATATTCAGACAGTGCTATGAATGTAGCCCTGCTATCCACTGTGTAGCCCAGACTAGTCCCCAACTCACGGCAATCATTCTGCCTTAGCCATCTGAGTGCTAGAATGATAGATGTGAATGACCACACCCAACCCTGAAAGATATTCTTATCCAGTCCAAATCCTGCCAGTCAACTGTCCTGCAAAAGGGGCACCATTGTGAAGAGATGAGATCAACCTTTTATATAGTGATTCTGCCAAGCCAAGTATGAGAGGAAACCTCCCAGGCTGGAAAAATTACATCATCATTTACTGGGAATGTTAAATGTTAGCATGGCACTGCAGGGGTAGATCGGGAAGACTCTTCCTAGCCCTTCAGAGTTCATAGAATAATGGACTCCTCCAGGAAATGCAAAGAAGAAAGTGGAAGGAAAGCACTTGAACAGATGTCCCAGAAAGAAATCCCTTGCTGGAGTAGATACTTAGAAGGCCACGTGTGGAGACGTATGGGTGGGAGAAGGGTGGATGGGATAGAGAAGCAAGCTCAGGTGAGCAAGTCCAAAAGGGTTGACCTTGTAGCTTGGGAAAATTTGCTAAGGCAACTCAAAAGGGGGGTTCATAGCTAAATTTCAGGTCAAGAAGAGGAACAAACCTCATGCAGTTTAGAGTTGCCAATTAGGTGAGACAAAAACGGATCATGATGATTTTTACAAGAGAGGCCATATCTTGGGCACTCCATCGGCCAGTAGTCTGGTTTTGTGATTAAAATCATAAGACTCTCCAAAGTCATATTTGAAGGACCAGGAGATGTGTCAGTAAATGCTGTGATATTTGACCCCCTTTCATCTATATGAGCTATAATAATGTATCTGGATTAAGACTACCAGCATTAAACTCGAGAGGACTAAGCCAATTCAGGTTTTCATGGTTCTGCTTATATGGATAAAAGAAACCCAGTCCTCACAGGACTGACTTTATATCTCTAGTTTCTCAGGAAGAAGCACAAGCCAGTCTTCTGCAGAGGGTAAGGGGATGCTCAACTGGGAAATGTGCTGTGTGGTGTACTAATAAGGTATACTATTATCTTTTCTTGCTCCTTAATACAGACCCAACAAAAATGTTTCTTGACGTGTGCTATGTGTGAAAGCCTATGTGAAGATAAACTACTGAACAGCTGAAGCATTTCTTCCCAGGCCCACCACTACAAAATTCACCCCCCACTTCCTTCAGTGTTTGTGAGCAAGTCTGTGAGAGGAATTCTCAGGACAAATAAATGGGGGCAGGTGTAAATTGAAAGAGAATAACACCTGTCCCTGCATCTGGCCAACAGACCTCACTTTCATGTGCTGTCTGCTGGGAAATTGAAGCATCTCGTGTTACCCAAAGGCCTCAGTCTACACTGGAGTAGGCAGAAAGGAATTCTGTGACCAGAAGATGTGAGGTTTGGTCCACTGCCAAGAACAATAGCAAACCGTACAAAAGGAACAGTTTTGTTGAGACAAAAGCTCTCCATCACAGAACAGCCCACAGCTTTGCTGTTTGAAGAAATGAACCCCAAACTAAAGTCACAATTGGATTAACAGCTGGCCGCTCCCCTTTTACCTTCTAATGCTGCTCTGGCCAGTAACCGCTTGTTGACATCAGAGTGGAGGGAGTGCCTCTGCCAGCAGAAAGCAGTCTTCATTTGGGGGATGTTCTGGCTGGCCACAGAAAAGCAACTTGGAAGATTTATGCCCCACCGCTTTCCATCCATATTTTTATTTTCCATTAAAGGGGGGAATTTAGAGCAAAGTTACCCATGTAACTCCAACCCAGTGCTGGAGAAGTCTTCGCTGACTTGCAAAATATCAGCAGAATCATATGCCCAGTAGGAACAGAGGTGAAGTCCATAAAACTCATGCTCAGTCCATTCCACACTGTATCTAGCAGTGGCTTTTCCCCCACAGAGCATACCTAAGTTCCAATAATGGGAACAAGCACAAACAGAGGAGGTGTTCTTTGCCAAGTGAGAAAAATTTATAAAGTTCTCACCGAGCGAGGTGTTTATAAATTATACAGCCACAGAGAAACTCCCAAAGCCATCTGAAGAAACAGCTAGAAGTTAAAGAGAAAATAGCTTCTAGAAGCCAAAAGTCGCAGGCCCTGAGTGTCTTTAGGATGGCTGAGAGTGAGGTCAGGCTTTCGTGCCTCATGCGACACGTGGTATCTGCAGGCCAGGAAGACAGCAGGCCTTTCTCTCTGGAGCGGAGTAACCCGAGACAAGGCCACTCCTGTCCCGAGCAAGGCATGGATAAAGTGTAACAATGTGGGAAAGGTACCAGGAGATTAAAATTCCCAGTGAGCCTAACTGACTGAAATCGATCTGAGGTGACATGAGGATGGCACAGGAGGTCAAATGTGCCCCATGAAGCTTCAGAGAGTCCCTGCCGAGGCGGGTGGAGGGGTCAGTGAAACGGGAAGCAGAGCTGTGGGTGCCAGCACCAAGCTTTTCCCTCCCGACTCTGGCCGGATGTGGCTTCTGAACTATCCCAGATGGAATTTATTGGGTCAACAGTATGTGATGTGAGGCCTCCTGAGCCTAAGGAGGAAGCGAGCACCCCAGGTGTCCAGTCCCAAATATGTTGGCAGGGAGTTTAGGGGAAAAAATCATTTATTCATGGAAAACCCTCAATAGATTATTTTCTAAATGCCAAGGTATCATTTTCTGTTGTTAAAGGATACATGCAAAGTTTCACTGTTAGCTCGAAGGAAAAAAAAAAAGATTTGACTTCATAAAAACTTAATAGCTTTTGGCTTAAGGCGTTAATGGCAGGGAGCACCCATGAAAGCACATGATCATGACTCTAGTGTAGAGGATTCATTTTTCAGTGACATTTGCTTCCTCTGAAACCCATGAGAAAATGAGACCATTTTATTCCCCCCTCTCTGTCTCAGACACACGTACACTGAATCTGAAAATATACCATCCTAAGTCCTATAAAACTGTGTTGAGTTATGAGTAGGTCCCTGCCATATCTCATGTCATTTTTTATTAACTCTGTCTGCTGACAGAGGTTTACAGTCAAGTAATAATTAAACTAGTCAAGGCATGACGACTCATTTCTCTCATTCTTAGTACTTTCCAGCATCTTATTTTTACCCAGTCTCCTGCCAAGTATCAATATACTCACATAAGAAGCAGTATGCTTTAATAGACAAAAATACAGAAGTTCACAGTTTCTGTAAGATAACATGAAGTACAGATTTCCAGTTGATATTCAGAATTTATTTTATTTATGAGCCAGAGAATGCATGTGAGATCTGAACACTGATCCATAGCTAGTATTTTTCTGTCTCAGAAAAACCACCTTGTAATTCCAACATTATACTGACAGTAACCTGCCCGAAGAAGTACCAAATCTACATCTTCCCTGTCTGACATCATAGACAGAAAATGATGTTTTCTGAAGACTGGGAGGAAACATCATTTTCACTCAGTCCCAAACTCAGAATTTCTTTCCTTCGGAGCAAAATTTTATGGCTTGTTCACTTCCAGTATGTCTTTGAAAGTAAAGATTTTATGTCAGACAATTGTCACTTGTTACAAATTGCTTATCTTATGTCATATGGTATAGGCTGTCTATCCAAAGCGAATGCAATTTACTGGGAGACCCAAGATCCCTGCAAATAGTCTAGACCACTACTCATAGACTATTGTCAAAAATGTTATTTTAAGTCTAAATCTCTCCTCTACACACTAGAAACCAGTAGTAGCTCAGTGTTTCACAGACAGAAATGTAGAACAATATCAGAGCCATACTTAAACTGTAGCTAAAGGCAACAATCTTCATAATGCTAAAAAAAAAAAGAAAAAAAAAACCCAACTTACTTTGACTGTTCTGTAGGTTTTATTTTCCAATGAAAATGTACTTTCCTTTCTGGAAAAACTAGGTCTAGGTTTTCAAATATAAAAAGCTTTCAGTTCAAATCAAGGATTAAATACTCAGTAGGTGATGCCTGGGATGTGAAGGTAAATAAGACAGTGCCTTGAGCCAAGCACACAAACATAAAGCTACCAATGTATGTATATGAAAGTATTATGATCAGAAACCTTTAGACAGTTTTTGAATTTGTACCCAAAACCCTCTGAGAACACAGAAGCTAGAGTGGTGAGTTCTTAGTGTAGTCAGGCCATGTTTTAAGGGAGTAACATTTGACCCATCCCTTGGAAACAAATAGTATTCTAACAAAGAGAAGACAGCAAATAAATATGTCCTTGGGAATATGTGGGGTCTGGACCAGCCATTTTGGCTAGGAGCCCAAGATAATCACAACTGAAAGAAGGCCTTGATGCTTCTGCCTTTCATAGACTATTTGGGATCACTGAAGAAAGAAATGTCAAAACTAATTTGAAATGATGCTACAAAGAGAAGTAAAGAGTAATATGGTTTCTGCACTGATCCCTACCAGCACCACGTGCAAGGCCAGAACTGCTGCCTGGTTGGCCCACGCAAGAGAGGGAACTCATGGCAGCTGAACAAAGCTGTGTTGATCCCCTCCCCTGCACCGACCTTGCTCCCACTCATCTCATTCATGGTATTCTTGGTACCCTCCATGTATTTATAAAGGAAGGTAGAACCTACTTCCACCATCAGCATTTCTGAATCTCCCTTGTTGAAACAACTTCTTTGGCTCTCCCAGGAACACCTCATTGTTCTTTAGGCCATCTGCAAATGTTAACATTCCTGCAGGGACACTCATTTCCCAGATCTTCCTGGTCTTTTTCTACTTCCATAGCTTTAGTTAGACCTTCACATCAATGAAGTTCTGATTAACCTTCCCAGCCTAATGCCTTCCCAGAGTTCCAGATTTACTGCCTACTGGCCCCTACTCACTCGTAAGCTGGATAGCAATAGCCTGCAGCCAGCCAACTCATCCACCTTCTCCTATAATTGTTTACTTTAAATAGCATCTCCTTTAGTACCCAGGCTTTCCCACACACACACCAAAACCAGCATGATAATTAGAGAGTAGATATATATATAGATAGATGGATAGATAGATAGATAGATAGATAAATAGATAGATAGACATCTTACCCTTCTTCCAGCATAGTGTACCTTATTCCACATTGCCTATTTACTTATTTGTTTATTTATTTTTACTTTTTCTGCACTATAATCACAATCTCTAATCCACATTGTGTCTTCAGTATATTCTATAGAATCTGCAACACAGAAATTAAAGAGATCCAGAAATAGGAGCATCTGGGATACAATGTACTGCTTTGAGGAGATTCCAAGATAAAAAGTATGATCAGGCCAAACTTCATTGAACACAACTTGAGAAAGTTTAAATTCTGCCTTTAGGGCAGAAGTACATCTGTCCAACCATGGGTTGGTATAAGTCAGAGACTAATATTCAAAGAGGACCTGAGCAGTCCTTAAAGTTTGTCTTGCTATACTTCTTAAGGTTGCAACACAGGGTGGAATTAGATGGAGACCTGAACTCAGTTTTGGAGAACTCCATAGTGGTAGAGAAACACAAGACTATGTGGAGGAAAACGTGTAGGAGCATCATGATTAAAAAATGCATTGCAGCCGGGCGGTGGTGGCGCACGGCCGGGCGGTGGTGGCGCACGCCTTTAATCCCAGCACTCGGGAGGCAGAGGCAGGCGGATCTCTGTGAGTTCGAGGCCAGCCTGGGCTACCACGTGAGTCCCAGGAAAGGCGCAAAGCTACACAGAGAAACCCTGTCTCGGAAAACCAAAAAAAAAAAAAAATGCATTGCCAAAGCAACTTACAACTAGATCCTATCAACAAAGACCAGGGCACAACATGTCATTCTGTAGTGTTTTGCCAGTTTCCTCTGCTACCTCGAGGCCGATATTTGTATTAATATTTTAATTGCACATTCATTTGGGGAATGAAATATTCATGTCATAAAATGACTTTTATGCTATATCTATTGACCTTGACCTTCATACTTGTAGACTGAATTGCTTCCAGGCCAGTGTGAACTCAACAAGTCTTCAGATAGGAGATAAAATTTACTGATCAAGAAATCAATCTTTCCATTTCAAACATGTTCTATTCACTCCAGAATAATGCAAGGTAGTTTCCCATGTATTTTTTTTTTTCAATCAGGTACCCTCCTCCATCTGTCCTCTCTGGTGGAATTTCTGTGAGACTCTTAGAGGCTCTAAGCTACACAGAATATTGTTTGACTTAGAAGGATGAGAATTGCTGAACAGTTTTGGATCATCGAGAGCTAAAGAATAAATAAGAACCATGTGACCTAAGTAAGAATTTCCTAGGAAGCTGTTTGAGGTCAGTGAGCAGTGCGGGATCCATTCCAAGTTAAGCGCTTTGTCTCTTGTTTGCATTTCCTTCAAAACTAAAACAAAAATGTGCTAAGTCCCAGCAAACATAATCAGAACATACAATTAAGCCAAGGATACATGTCCCTCCCCAGTGGCACCTGCTTTATGTCAAATTTAACGTATTCAGCCAAAGGAAATCATCATACTTACATTAACCAAGACAATACGACAATTTTACAAACTTAAAGCTGCATGCCTGTAATTACTAAGACTAAGTTCTTATCATTGCCAAACACTTTCCACTCTGACCTCATTTCTTCTTGGTTGAAATTTCTGCAAATGTTTTCCCTCTGGGGACTAGGGGTTTCTCTGCCCAGAGGTGAGGTGACTGTTTAAAAAGATAATTTGAAGTCCTCTGATCCACTTTTAAAACCATAAGCACAAAAAGTAATCCTTCTATCGGACTGTTAAAGTGTCAAAAACTTTTTAACATTAAACACGAAAGTCAGTGAATAAGGACTATCTGTAATATTTTAGGATAATCCAAAGGTGTATAAAATTCAGGGGGAAAGAAAGTGAGCATGTATGCTAAACTGTTCCTTCACAATGATGTTCAGCTCCAAGTGGTTTTAGAAATGAACCATTTAGCACATCTACGTGTGTGAGTGAGTGTGTGTGCATGTGTGTGTGTGTGTGTGTGTGTGTGTGTGTGTGTGTGTTTGAATGAGTGTATGGTTTCACATATCAGGGTACATATCAGAGGTCAGAAGACAAGGTTTGAGAGTCCATTCTTTCCTTCCTTCTTCACATGGGTTCTAGAGCTCAAACTCAGGTGTTACCACTTGTGAGCACCTTAAATCACTGAGCTATCTCGCAGGCCCCAATTATAGCTTAAGTTGTTTCAATTAAATTATTGTTACTATCATTACATGTGTGTGCAATGTATGGGAGTGGACATTTATGCCCATGGCACATGTATGGAGGAGGCCAGAGGATACCTCTATGGACTTTGTTCTCTCCACTTCTCCGTAGATTCAGAGATTGAATTTGGGTTGCTAGACTTATGCAGAAAGCATTTTTACCCACCAAGCCATCTCTCCAGTGCCCCATTTATCACTTTACAAAGGGTGGCTTAACTCATTTTATTTTAAACCCTAGAACATTGCTGCTGAAAGAAGCTTTCAAATTAATACAGAGAAGAGGTGCAAGTTTCCTGAATGCAGCATCAGCACTCACCCAAATGATGATGAGGAAAATGTTTCCACAGAAATGAAGGTGAGCAATCCCCTGTTAGCTTGCTTACATGCATTGAACATGTTCATTTTAGTGTTAAATGATGAGGCATGCTGACACCACACTGCTCTTTGCAGAGACCACCACAGCTGAGTAAGTTTACATATACAAATAAGAAAGAGACTCAAAACAGAAAGTTGGGTGAAAAGGGTAAGGATATTAGATCAAGGGTTATTTCCAATAATGTTGTATTGATTAGTTTTTGTCAACTTGACAGAGTCATTTGGGAAGAGGGGAAGCTTAATTGACTTAATTGAGAAGATGCCTCCTTCACATTGGCCTGTAATCAAGACTGTAGGGGCATTCTCTAGATTAATGGTTAATGAGGGAAGGCCCAAGCCACTGTAGGTGGTGGCACCGCTGGGAAAGTGGTCCCCCTCGGTTGCATACAATGAAAGCTACCCAGCATGGAGAGCAAACTAAAATGCAATGTTCTTCCATGGCCCCTGTTTCAGTTCCTGCCCCCAGGTTCCTGCTTCAGTTCCTGCCTCGATTTTTATCAATGATGGACTGTGATGGAGACAGGTAAAGCAAACAAACCCTTTCTTCTCGACGTTGCTTTTCATCATAGTGTTTATTACAGGGATAGAAAACAAGCTAACACACACATTACAGCCTAACTGGCACACGGCAAATTTCCAATGAAAACAAGCCAAGCTGACAAGCACTATTTCATGCTGCTCTGATGTTGCTCTTCCTCCATACCTTCAATAATACTCAACGATTGTCATTTCTTTAGCAGTCATTCTTCCTTGTGGGAGATAATATTATACAGGATTTTGATTTGCATTTTCCTAATAATCAATGATGCTAACTATTAATGTGTATATTCAGTTTCTCTGAGGTTGCTTAGATTATATTTATTGAAATGTATTTGAATGTGTGGACTATAATAATAAGGCTTTTTGACTTTCAAGTACTTTTTTTTATTTTTAGTAATTCATTTTAAATTATGCTTGACAAAAGAATGCTGCATCTGGGCTGGAGAGATGGCGCAGAGGTTAAGAGCACTGGCTGTTCTTCCAGAGGTCCTGAGTTCAATTCCCAGCAACCACCTGGTGGCTCACAACCATCCATAATGAGATCTGGTGCCCTCTTCTGGCCTGCAGGTGTATATGCAGACAGAACACTGTATACATAAATAAATCTAAAAAAAAAAAAAAAAAAAAAAAAAAAGAATGCTGCATCTGAGGTACCAATTCAATAATTTTGGAAACAAGAAAGGGAAAATGCTTCATGGGGAACAGAAGAATGGTAAGCAAGAACTAATGGAATTGAAGGATTTTTTGGAAACTTTGGTTGTCTGAAGTTTCCAAAAATATCTGTTTTACCCTTACACCTTCTTGGTATTTGTCAGAATACATTATAGGAAATAATAGTTTCCCCTAAAGAGTTGGAAGTGATTTATTTTATATTTGGTATTATTATTTTCTGTAGTTTTCTTGAGAAATCTCAAGACTGATTGACTCCACACTTGAATATATTTCTTCCTTTGTCTGTTTGCTTTCCTCCTTTCCAAATACTTAAGATTTTACTGACATTGTAAAATTTCACAGTAATATGCCATGGAGTGGACTTCTTAAACTTCTATGCAAGCCAATCAATTAACCTTTGAAATCTGAAAATGTAAATCTTTCATTTATATTTTTATTTGTTTGAATCTTTTATACTGTAAATTCCAAAGTATGCCTGATGATCTTGACTACAATGTCAAATCTGAGAGGTAAAGGTTTTTTAAAAAACTGATTAGATTATTTTTAAATGTCTCAATGTTAGAAAGATAATGGGTCATCCTGAATCTAATAAAGAATGTCTATTCAAAAACCTAAGCAAATACCATATTCATTAATAAAATATTTCAAACATTCTTCTTGATATTGAGAATAGGCAAAGGACATTCAGTACTAATCTTATTCAAAATTTCTCTCAAAGCTCTGGGCAAAGCAAAAAGGTGGAAATTAGAAAACAGTCGTGTGATTAGAAATAACGAAATAGAACCATACTATCCATCTATTATATGAGTATGTTCATAAAAAGTCCACAAGAGTTTTCAGCAAAACCTCTAGTCTTAGCATATTTCTGGTGACACCTGCCACAGATCAATATTAAAGAGTCCAGTGTGCTTCTTTACACCAATATGGATAAGTAGAAAGTGAAATTTAAAATCTAGAGAATAGGTAAATCAACAAATGCTTTTTCCAAATCATGCATAGTATTAAAATCTAAGTAAATAAATGCAATATAACTTCATTAGAAGTTACAAAACATTATTATATATATATATATTGAATTATAGCCTATGTCTTTGAATATTCAGTATTGTAAAGATCCAAATCTTTCCAATACACTACAGAGAAGAGAAAATGTACATGAAAAGTACAAGAGATCAGGGTTGTTTCAGCATAATAAGTAAGGCAATGTGGCAGACATTAAATGATTGAAGAAGACTGTCACCTTGTCCAATCCTAATCAGCTTAGGGAAAATGAGAAACCAGTAGGTTCAGGTCATATGCCTGAATTTATAGGCTGTATTTCAAATTCTACTTGTGTACTACTCTAGCAGTGTCATTACAAGCATGCAGGGTATGAATAATATGAGCCTGTCCAGGATAATTCCTCTCCTTTAATAGGCAGTCAGTACACATCCAGGCCCACTCCAGTGGCACAGGCCAGTGGGGTCCAGATGGCCTGGGAATGCACACCTTTAATGTAGTGGAACACTGCAGGCTTCGTCTGAGAAATGATACCGATAAGGCTCTGGAAACTATTTCTAATGGAATGGGCCACCTGTGCAATGTGAAACTTGTCACTTATCAAATAGCAAAATGGAAAATTCTTAGAAGGTGACAGGGGATTTTATAGAACCAAATGTTGACACATTTCACAAAGTGTTTTCTTTATATATCTTCATTTCCTTTTTTGAGATTAAGAGAGAGAGAGAGAGAGAGAGAGAGAGAGAGAGAGAGAGAGATTGGTATGAACATGTGTGTCTGCTGTCAGTCTTAGCTTAGCTCAGATCTCAGAACCTCTGCAGCTTCCTTCCTGACCTCCTGATGACAGCATCATCATTGTTCCTGAGACTGATTAGGACTCGTGATGGCTGTGTGATGGCTGCGTGACACCCCTTCCCAGGGGAGGGTTGTGTACTTGCAGTGTGCTTATTTTCCTTCAGTGACCATGGCCAAGAACGATTACAAATCACAACAGACCATTACCTGAAAGTGCTGCCTTTAAAAAACAGGGATGGGGAAAAGGAAAAGCTTTTTGCCCTTAATCATTTAGCTAATAACTTAAACCCGGTGAACGCAAGCCTATATATAAATAAATCAAAGGCATTTTCTGGAGAGATAGACATAGATGACAAAAATCTAAAGATTGCCAGTGAGCTTAAGAAATTTCTATTTCGAGGAGCCAAACAGCTATCTTGAGTGCACTAAAGCTTTCTGTGGCTAAGTCTACCACACCCTGAAAGTCTTTCTCATTGACTAAAGCCATACAAAATGGCAGCTTGCCTAGTTAAATACTCCCCTCCATAACATCTCTTTTCACTCGTAGGTGTGGGGTCATGTGACATGGTACGGACAATAAGACAGGGACAATCCGTAAGTTGGAATGACCAGAAAAACTGCTTTTCTGGTCAGAAATGACAGTCCCCATGGGCAAACACCCTGTGTACTTTACCCCCTCATCTCTCGAGAAAAAAAGTTCTGACTCCTCCAGAGAAATCAGCTAATTTTGGAAAGCACCCACCAAAGTTGAAGTAGAGAGAATCAAGAAGGCCTCCCAGAGCATGACAGGCAAAGGGGACAGACTGATGGTCCTGACCTCACAGAATTACTGTTTTGCTAGGATGAGAACCGCTGTGGGATATCTTTCTGTATGCTGGGGATATGTGTTGCTGTGATCGGTTAATGAAGAAGTTGCTCTGGCCTGTGGTGTGAGTCAGGTTATAGCCAGGCAGGAAATCCAAGACACATGGCAAAGCATAGATTAATAGAAATGAGTTGATTTAAAAGTATAAGAGCTAACTAGCAAGAAGCTTGAGCCATAGGCCATCCAGTTTGTAATTAGTATAAGCCTCTGTGTGTTTACTTGGGTCTGAGTGGCTATGGGACCGGGCAAGACTCAGAAAAACTTATGGCTACAGAGATATGTTATGCCCGGATTGCAAGAACCCACAAAAGACAACCACAGAGACTGAATCCCATATTTTCAATCTAGGAGCTTGGACGCTATCTGACAGATGCAGCACTGAGATCAGAGAGCCCCAAGCCCAGGCATGGTAGGGTTTTTATCATAGCAGAAGTTGGAGTAAGGAGATTTCCAGGGTTCAGGACCCTCCTTGACTGACATTTGTCTAGGGGTATACAGAATGTTTGGAATGTCAGGTATTTCCCCTTAGATGCAGGCCCTCCCTGGGTGGGGTCAGCTCATGGCTTTTTCGGGATCTGGGTGTTGCCTCCCAGTAAGCCTGTCACAGAAGTTGTGTCTGGGCCTCTAAGCCTATCATGGGAGTTGTATGGTCAAGCTGTTTTGTGCTCCCCCCAACAAGATATAAGTAAAATCAAGGGTCAACATGGGAAAATATTTGCAGTATTCCTGGAAGACAAAAGCCTAATATCCATAGTATATAATAATATTTTTCAAAGTCAGTTTCTAAAAAAAACCATAGATGTGTACTAATTCACGAAGGGCAGATCAGAAGTACAAGTCAACTTCTTAAAATCCGTAATTAAATATAAAATGTGAAGAATTAGATCAAATTTTAAGTCATCAGATTAGCAATGCCCAAAACCAGAAGGATAGCATCCAGTTAGAAAAAGAAGGGCCTGTTACATTCTCATTCTCATTTGTCTACGAACAGGTTACCTTTGTGCATTGCCCTAAAAATACATGAAAAGCATAAGCCATGCAATTAATAGTGAGATCATGGGATTTTTCAGGAGATGGTGACTAATGAATTAACACCTTTGACATACAAAAGTGCAGAGTATTTGCATCAACATCACGGGTTACTCGTGTCAAGAAAAATAGGTCCTTGAACAGGGTAGCAAGAACTACAAGTTTTTCAGTGATTATTATTTGCTTAGGTAACCACAAGATAATTGCTGTGGGGTGAACAGGACCTAGGCCTGGGAAATGAGATTTGGTAAATAAGTACTCAGGGTGGAGAACAGTAGTACAAAATTCACTTTGACTTCTTCTAACTCCTTGTATGTCAGGAAGCACATCCTTTTGATAACATTGCTGTGCTTTCTCTCTCTCCCTCTTTCTGCTCCCCCTTACTCCCTTTTTTTCTCTTAGTATTTCTTCCTTCTTCCCTCTCTCCCTTCCTTCTTCCCTCCCTCTCTCCCTTCCTTCCTTCCTTTGACAAGATCTTGCTATACTTCTGTAAGTGGCCTCAAATTCTCAGACCTCTTGCCTCAGCCTCCTGAGTTGTGGGATTATAAGTGTGTGCCACCTGGCCCAGCTACTCATCCTGTTTTTCAATGCATTCTATGTCCTCTGGAATAGTCACCTTTTTTTTTTTTTTGGATGGTAGACTTTTCCAGATTAACTTCTCAATCATTTGTTTAGGTACCAGGTAAGAAACAAAAATCCTTATATCTGTATTTTATTATGATTAAATTAACATGTCCGCTCAAGAAATTAACATAACTCTTTTCTGTTTTAAGTCTAATTTTACGTTCTTTGAGGCCATTTTTAGATTTTACTCATGAAAGCCTTACACATTTCTTGCTGCTTTGTTAGATATTTTGAGCATGTTTCTACTCCATTTCAAATGACTGTTATCAAATGGAATAAAAACAGAGTTTTACTAATGAGTTTTTATTGTATTCTCTCAAAACTCAGTACTTCTAACACACCGAGAACATACAGTTGGTTATACTTAGATAATCAAGCTACTAAAAATGCTAATTTTCCTCCGTTCCTCACCATCCTTACACCTTCCTCTGTTTTCTTCTTTCCTGGTGGATTGGAAGTTTCTTAAATAATTGTGATGATAGTTTAATGCCTGTTTTGTCCTTCTTTTAATGACCTTCTTTCTTTCCTTCTTTTCTTTTTCTTTCTTTTTTTGTTTTTGTTTTCTGAGACAGTGTTTCTCTGTGTAGCCCTGGCTGTCCCAAATACTTTCTATGGATCAGGCTGGCCTTGAAATCACAGAAACTTGCCTGCCTCTGCCTCCCAAGTGCTGGAATTAAAGGAACGCTCCATCATTGCCCTGTTAATATTTTCTTAAACTACTTTTCTTCTTTAACCAATTAATATGATGATTCATGTAAGTAGATGCTGATCTCCTCAAACAGAAGCCTTTTTACATTCCCCAGTGACCATTACATAATTACTCTTCCTGCTATTCTGATGTAATATTGTACTAGAGTTAAAGTAGATGATGATCATAGAGTGCATGTTATTTTCATTCTTTCAATTATACAACACTGTGTTTAAATGCCATGGGGTCTCATGAAATTACAAATGATTTTTCAATGACTTGTAATGAGGCCACTGAAGCATGGAAGATTTACCCACGTAAGAACAGAAATCAACAATAACAATGTTTCCTATCAGCAAGTCACCATAAGTCTTGGTTCATTCCTTTACTCTGCAGTGATACTTTTCAGATGACGCCTCCATGCCACAAACTAATTATATGTTTAGGATAATAAGAAACGTCCTGGACAGAGATACACTATTCAATTGATACTGATCTCTTCCTTTCCAATTATCTTAGTAGCTGCTAACAATAAATACAAAGGAGAACACCTTCTTGACAGTACTCAATTCTGGCATACCTGGACATTTTTATAAACTACTCCAAACAATGAAGAAACTTGGCAAACAACCAAGACATTGTGTGACACAGCCAAGAATTGTGAGCCTGGATTGCTTCCATTGTGGTTTGCACTTCAGAGTAATTTGTACAATTTGGAAAGCAGGTTATAAAACTCTGGGAATAGGTTATCCAAGGTAACTCCTATGTCCAAGAAAAAATGGTAAGAATAAATGTGGGCTCCCAGGAGCTCAGATGCTTTCAGTTATTAAGACCAATGAGGATGGCAACAGCTTGTTTCACATTACTATCTGTGCATTTGTGTATATTGCATAGGGTTGAATAAATGTGTGCTGAGAAATGTATGTATAATACTATGATATATGCATACAAAAAATCTTTATTTACATATGCTCATATGTCCAGCTAATAATATGCTAATAGTTGTGGTCAAAGAATAAAGAACAACTCGGCCTCATGTAAAAACCTTGTTGTATTTAGACACTGCTCTGGGAAAGTGTTGCTCAAAAAACACCAAATACACACAGTTTAAATGAGAGATGGAATTTTAAATGAGAACATTCACAATTGTGTCGATGTGAGACTGCCATTTGTCACCTGGATTCCCAAGACCCACTCATTATGAGGTGGTGGGTGTTCTTATTTATAATCCTCTATCTCAGCTGCTATTGAAAGGCTGAGGCAAGGTTAACAGGGAGGTGGAAAACAGTACAAGTTAAGGGTCAGCACATCCAGGGTTCCATAAAAAGGGCTTTCAAAAGGGCCATGCTGTCTGTGTTCCAAGTTTGTCTCCTCCGTGACTTTTTTAACCTCTTCAGAGGCACTTCAGATACACAAATCCTTGGGATTCCATCCTAATGAGGTTACATCTTCCAGGAGCAAATCTGAGCCAGGAATATTTGAAAGTGATATTAGTCACTTTACTACTAGTCACCAGTCACATGTTTGCATTCCATAGAAACCATAGTGAGGCCTCTGCAAAGGAACCACATTATTCTTCCTTGCAAAATAAAAAGGTGCTCTTGCATTTTCATAACACTCAAAGCCATCAGTTAGAAACTTTAATTCAGGTGAAGGAAGTGCACAGTTAATCAGAGCCTTGATCCTGAATACAGAAGGTTAGAGAGAGATGGAGAGAAGGAAGAAAATCCTCTACAAATCCTCAAATCTCATCATACTACACCAGTGAATTTACCTATGGCTGAGTTTAAATCTACAACTTTATTTCCTTTGTTTGTTGAAACATAATAAAGCAAAGCTCTCACAAGCATAAATGAACAATCATAGCTAAAACTAAGATGCCTGACTGTTAGATATGCTTTGTGTCATACAAGGAGAAGGTAAGTGGCTAGCTTCCATCCCCATTGCAGAAGAGTCCCTGGTACTCTAGAATGGAAGGAAACTAGCACATGTCTGTGGCTGACCCTTTCTAAAGAAAGAGCAGCACACATTTCATGATAGTTCCTTTTCCCTTCTGTCTTATCAAGAAATCACAATTGCATTTGTTTTAACAGTTTGACAGTTTTGCCACCTAAGGAATACTAAAAGATGTAACAGAAGTTGAAGCCTGGAAAGTATATTTACTCAAAAAAAAAAAAAAGTTACCCCTGGCCTTTTATTTCTTCCCAATGGAAATGGAAGCAAATGTTTCAGGTGAGTACAAAACAGTATTCATGAATGCAGGATGCAGAAGGGTTAAAGATGAGGTAAAAACATAGGGGATTGCAAAGGTCCTGGGATGGGAAGGCATTTTTAGAGATTTCAGATAGAACCATCAGAAAAGTTTGAAAAGGACCTTCAAATGTGTTTTAGTTATATTGATCACTAGTCTATTTTAAAAATTAGAGGAAGGAAATGAAGCAGAATTTGAAAATATCAAAATGGTAATCAAATTGGGAATTCCAAATAGAATTATTAATGAAATTATGCATTATTCAGAAATTGACACTGGGAAAGTTTTTCTGTGTCCCACCCAGTCCACAGCCGCTCAGACCCAAGTAAACACACAGAGGCTTATATTAATTAAAACTGCTCAACCATTAGCTCAAGCCTACCACTGACTAGCTCTTATACTTAAACTCAGCCCATTATCTGTTAATCTGTATGTTACCACATGTTCCATGGCTTTACCTGTGTGCCATTACATGCTGCTCCCTGGTTGGCAGGCTCGTGTCTCCTGACTCAGCCTTCCTCTTCCCAGAATTCTCCTTGTCTGCTTATTCCACGCCGATACTTCCTGCCTGGTTACTGGCCAACCAGCATTTTATCAAACCAGTGTACAAAGGCATTATTCCACAGCAGGATCCCTACCCTAACAAATTGGATTTTTCATTTGAAACCATAGCAAATTTCTATAGTTTTCATCTTCATTTCTAGTTTGCTATAATAATCTCCTATTTTCTTGCATGTGTGTACATGTATGATATGTGCATGTAGTAATGGGTGTATCTATGTATGTGTAAGCACATACCTCCTGTCTTGTTTCACCAGGGTCTCTGACTGTTCACCACTGTGAGTGCTAGATGAACTGGCCTGTGAACTTTAAGGGATTCTCCTGTATTTTATCCCTCATCTTACAACAGAAACTCTGGAATTACAGTTACTTACTCAGTTACTTACACTATAAGGTAAACACTTTACCCAGTCAGCCATCTCCCTACCCCTATATTTGCATCACTCCACCAATTATATTTTCTTCAACACTCAAACAGCCAACTACTCATCTGCCTTGTCATTCTAGAAAGATTAAGTATACAAACATCTCTGAATGGCTTCAGAGTACCAAGAAGCAAGAATTTCAGACTAGTTTAGAAGCTATAGCTAAAATATTTAGCTTGGAGATTTTTTTTTTTTCATTTAAGGGACTTTAGAGAGAATAACTCCTTTGAAATGAGGGTGGTGACTGAAGAACACCATCACATTGCCTAGCACTCCCCTGATATCAAAAAGCAAAATCAAGGCCATTTATCAGGGAAAGAGACCAAGAATATGCTTCCCTCAAGACTTGGTGGACTTGGAATGAACAACAATAAGCATGTACAGGAGAGGCCTCAATGAATAAGCAGTGAAGGTGATTCTCGCTTGAATGATGAATAAACTGAAAAGTGATTCCCCCATTGGAGGTTATGAGGGACACGTGTACTGGGTAGAACACAAGAGAGCTGACCTTAACTTTTTTCCATTTTTCTTTCATTTAATTTTGTGTAAAAGTTGTTGTAGTAGTTTGAATGTAATCAGCCTCCATAAGCTCATAGAGAATGGCACTATTGGGAGATATGAATTTGTTGAAGTAGGTGTAGCCTTGTTGGAGAAAATGTGTCACTGTAGGGGTGGGCTTTGAGGTCTCTTTTGCTCAAGCTTCCCTCAGTGTGGCAGACAAACCATTTCCTGTTGCCTGTAAGATGTAGGACTCTCAGCTACTCCTTCAGCACCATGTCTGCCTGAATGTCACTATGCTCCCCTCCAACGATGATAATGGACAGAACCTCTGAAACTGTATTTTCCTTTATAAGAGTTGTCATAGTCATTGTGTCTCTTCACAGCAATAGAAACCTTAGCTAAGACAGTTGGGATTCCCAGTTAAAATGCACACTCACCAGGAATTGGTTTGAGATGCAATCTTCTCAATGCCATAAAACAGGCTACATTCCAGTATGTCAGGGGAATTTTCCAAATTATGCCCCATGGAGACATATACATTACAAGCCACACTGTTCTTTCTTCTTCATCTTTTCCTTTAAGTTCTGACTTCAAAAAGAGAATTGCACAAAGCATGCTTTTTCTTTCTTTAACACAAATTTCAGCTGACCTTGCTAACTAATGTGAATTTGGAATTATGACATACAGAAGTTAATCTAATGGCTACTGACCGAGATAGACCTAGAAAATCCAACTTTCCTTTACCAGCTCTGACTCTAAACAGATTGCTTAACCTCTCTGTGCCATTGTTTCAACTCTGTTGAGGGGAAGAACAATGATGTCTCTCCCATAGGGCTGGGATTACCCTTAAGCAAAGGACCAGTAAACAAATATATGGCACAGAGAAGAATGTAGGAATCAGCAGTTAGAACAAACAACAACAAAAAATACTCTCCTGAGTCCTAACTCCTTATTATTTTGTAGTTTTATTGTTTTCAAGAAACCATGAATATTTAATCATTAGAAATTTCATAATTCTAATCAGTTTATATATAATCAAGAAATATGAATGTGGTTTTACCCCAGTGGAGTATAATTAAAATTCATTTTATAAACACATTTTTTGTTGTTGTTTAAGGCTTAATAAAAATTTTCCTCCTGTTATAAATCTCACCTTGGAATCTCAAATTCCAATTTTCACAAACCAATCAAAAAGCAATTATCCTCAATAGCCAATCAGCAATATGAACCAAAATGAGTCCTCTGTCTCCCAGTTATAAGCAGATGATGGATGATTGACTCCAAGGAAATTCTTCAATTTATTTATATCATTCTGTTATATGACAAAGCAATTAACAACCAAATTTAGAGCAGAAAGCTCTGTAAACCCATTATTATTAAAAATATTTTTTAAAGATCTAAAGCCTATAAAGGACTTTTAAAGACATGTATAAGTATTTTGCTAATAGTCACTAAAGTAAAATAATAGTATTGATATTGCTCATATTCTTCATCTATCGTTAACAGCGACTGATCAACTTTTAAAAAATATCATCTCTAATTTCTTAGATTCTTTTCAAAATTCGTATCTGCCCAATTGAGGTGACATCAAAAGACTATTTCTGTCTTATTCTATATGGGTCCGGATTGTCTGGCCTGTGGGTGAGACTCTGGGTTTTTATGTAACCAATCACACATACAAAGGTGACCTGGTTAGTCCAGATCATGTAGTCCACACTTGCACACATACAGCAAAGAAGGAAGGTAGCAGTCAGGGGACACATATGGCCTAGAGATTGGAAACATGATGGACTTGCCTGGATTAACTTGATATGATAATCTTTCTAAGCACTTGGAGCTAGCCCACACATCTTTCTCTTTAGGTGAAGGTGAGAAGGCAGATTACAAAGACCTACCAATCTCTCCTTACTCAGAATTACTGAGCACCTCTTCAGAACCAAGCACCACTCAATTAATTTTCCTGCATTATTTCAAGCACTGCCCAAAACAATCCTCTAAGGCCAAACCCATCAGCATGACTATTTTACAAATATAGACATTAAGGCTTAGCAAAGTTAAGTTGCTTCAGGGGGTCAGGAAGCTAACAGCAAGCGGTGCTGGCAGTCTTGCCCAAGTCTGCCTGTGGCTGCTCTCTATGCATAAGGCTGTGTACTCTGCTTGGCAAAAGGCTGTCAACTGGCCATGCTGCGTATGAAACTCATTTTGAAATTTTCCAGTATTTCAATATTAAAGTATCTGGCCAATCTACTACTCTATTTCATCATTCAGCAAATATGTTTATTAAGAGCCTCTTATTTGCCAATTACCATGTTAGACCTTGGGGAACGAAGACTAAGCAGGGAATAGAAGGGCCCTGGCCTTGCTGCAGCATGTGCAGAGAGAAGACAGGACAGCTAACTACAAAAGCAGTGCATCTGTAATGCTTCATCCATACTAGACGATTCCAGGGACCATCAGGCCCGAACAGCAACCTGGTGTGCTCAAAAGTTATGGTCCCAAACGTGCAAAATATTCTTTTCTTAGATACTAGAACAAGTATGATAAGTACCGTGACATCATAAAGGTAGTCTTTTTTTCTCACAGACAAAATGTAGCTGATAAGGGTAAAACAGCCAGGGGGATCATAGTGAAAGGTGCCTGGATTTTACAGATGAGAACTGAAAGCTCCTCCTGACAGTGAACCCCTTCATTCCAGGCAATCACAAGAAAGATGATGTTTAGTGTAAATATCAGATGTCATAATTCCCCTTCACCCCTGGCCAGCCTGTGTTCACTGCTTTACTAAGTGAAGAACTGAATAAGGCAATTTTAAATGATCCTGGCTCGTGATCTACCAGTCCCATCATTAGCCATAGTGCTAATATTTTGGAAACTGATAAAAATCAATATTTTTACTACTATTCCCCTTATATCTATATGAGCCCTAATTTCTAATATGAAAAGTAACTTCCATTCTGCCTAAATATATCCCTATGAAATCATTCCTGGAAGTTATAGAATATCAATGTGTTAGCATCCAGGTTGTTTTAGCCTTCAAGGCTTCATACTCTTAAACAAAGGTGTTCATAGGAATTTTATTAATATTACTTAAGTTAAAAAAAAAACCTTCAAGCTATGTAGGTCACAACAATATAGATTGCTGGTTGTCCAGCAATGAGTGCTAAGCAATATTTGGTGACATTGCACTATAGTGCTGCTGTTAACAAGAGAAGAGAAGCTAGAAACAGTGATCAGCAACCCACAGTGGCCAGGACACCATGCACAGCCCCAAATTACCTGTTCCAAAATGTCAGTGTGGTTGACTGCAAGTCACCCTAGCTTAGATGGTACAAGCCGATTTGATGGGGAGCCATTTTCCTAGGCTATGGGGAAATGTGTAGCATGACTCTTTCTGGATTTCCTCAGGTTTCGTACTTGAAAATGCATCCCCCTCCCCACCATTGACAAAGCCTTCTTCCTTCTGTTTAGTTTATGCACACGTTTTTGCTGTCTGCTCTTCCTCCTCCCTTCTTGCATCTCAGAGAACTAAGCTAACTAGGTCTGGAGGGGTCCAGAATAAGTACTAAAAACATAGACACTTCCTCTAGATTTCCAAACTAAGACACATCTAAAGCTTGTTAGGCTCTACCCAGAGTTGGGGTGCTGTAATCAGCTTCATTCCCACAGATTCATGAGAGCACACAAGATTCAGGGGCAGGATATTTGGCTCTGTTTCTTCTCCTTATAGTCTTGGCCACACAATCTTGATGAGCCCTTATTTGACCACCTTCAATGGGGATTATAGCAAACATGCCTTACAGAATAGTATGAGGATTTAAGGAGCTAGGATATATAAAGTGCCTGGAACACAGTAAGCCCAAGATACAACTATTACTATTTAATTTTGCATGGAGGAATTTTACATTATAGAATGGAAGTGACTTCTGTCCCCGTTGTAGAGAACAAACATTCTCTTGCTATTTTCTCTGAATCTTCAGATTCTACTGGGAAGATCATTGGCTCTAGATCTCTCTGTGTACCTTGTGATCCCAAGACTTCCTATACATTCTGGTCTGACTCCAAGTCTTTCTCTGCTAAAGCAAGTTTGCCTGTGATGTTAATGTCATTGGACGCCAGCCATTTATACAAATGCACTACAAAAAAACAGCACCAAAAAATAATGTTCATTTCTTGCAATTCCAAGTTTTATCTTTACATCCAACTCTAAGAGATTTTACTTCCTGAGACTCTTTTTTTATTTTATAATTTAATCTAATTTTACATATCAGCCACGGATTCCCTTGTTTCCCCCGCCACACCCCGTCTTCCCCCCAGCCCACCCCACATTCCCATCTCCTCCAGGGCAAAGACTCCCCTGGGGATTGAGTTCAACCTGGTAGATTCAGTCCAGGCAGGTCCAGTCCCCTCCTCCCAGGCTGAGCCAAGTGTCCCTGTATAAGCCCCAGGTTCCAAACAGCCAGCTCATGAACTGAGGACAGGTCCCGGTCCCAGTGCCTGGATGCCTCCCAAACAGAGTAAGCTAATCAACTTATCAACTTATCCTCTGTCTCACTTATCCAGAGGGCCTGATCCAGTTGGGGGCTCCTCAGCTATTGATTCATAGTTCATGTGTTTTCATTCATTTGGCTATTTGTCCCTGTGCTTTTTCCAACCTTGGTCTCAACAATTCTCGCTCATACAAACCCTCCTCTTTCTCGCCAGTTGGACTCCTGGAGCTCCACCTGGAGCCTGGCCATGGATCTCTGCATCCAGTTCCCTCAGTCATTGGATGAGGTTTCTAGAACGACAATTAGGGTGTTTGGCCATCCCATCACCAGAGTAGGTCAGTTCTGGCTGTCTCTTGACCATTGCCAGTAGCCTATTGTGGAGGTATCTTTGTGAATTTCTGTGGACCTCTCTAGCACTTTGCTTCTTCCTATTCTCATGTGGTCTTTGTTTATCATGGTCTCTTATTCCTTGTTCTCCCTCTCTGTTCTTGATCCAGCTGGGATCTCCTGCTCCCCTAAGCTCTCTTTCCCTCGACCCTTGCCCTTCATTACCCCCACTCACGTCCAGGTGGTTCATGTAGATCTCATCTATTTCTCTGTCATTGGGCGATCTCTGTGTCTTTCTTGGGGTCCTGCTTTCTAGGTAGCCTCCCTAGAGTTGTGAATAGCAGTCCAGTTATCCTTGTTCCACATCTAGTATCTTCCTATGAGTGAGTATATACTATGTTTGTCTTTCTGAGTCTGGGTTACCTCACTCAGGATGATTTTTTTCTAGATCCATCCATTTGCCTGCAAATCTCATGATGTCATTGTTTTTCTCTGCTGAGTAGTATTCCATTGTGTATATGTACCACATTTTATTTATCCGTTCTTCAGTTGAAGGATGTCTAGGTTGTTTCCAGGTTCTGGCTATTACAAACAATGCTGATATGAACATAGCTGAGCAAGTGCCCTTGTGGTATGATTGAGCATTCCTTGGGTATATGCCCAAGAGTGGTATAGCTGGGTCTTGTGGGAGATTGATTCCCAGTTTTCTAAGAAAGCGCCGTATTGATTTCCAAAGTGGTTGTACAAGCTTGCATTCCCACCAGCAGTGGAGGAGAATTCCCCTAGCTCCACATCTTCTCCAGCATAAGGTGTCTTCAGTGTTTTTTATCTTAGCCATTCTGACAGGTGTAAGGTATCTTCATGAGACTCTTGATTGGTTTGCTTAAACTTATTATAAACATTTCCACTCCAAGCAAATAAATAAAATTAACTAATAAATGCAACTCACAGAACTATATATTTTCTTCATTGAGTCACAGAAATTTTAGGGATTTCTTATAGTACCCAAGTGAAACAATCCATGTGAGTGTGTAGTCATAGTCAGTCAAACTATTGGGGGGTATTTTCCCTGAAAAATAATGAAATTAGCAAAGTAAAAATTACAGATTCAAACTTCTTATTCTCAACTTTGTTATCAAAGTTGAGTAGTTTTCAAAAGCATCACCCCCCTTCCAAATTACTCTGGCTATTAACAAGTTAATCTCAAATACAGAATAAAATATTAGAAACAAGTAATTACAACAAAGGGCTTATTAATCAAGAACTTGAAGTAATAATATACCAGATGAGCCATTGGTTAAGCTGAATAAAAGACAAAGAATCAGCAAATTAGTTTTCCCTTTAAAACAAACAACAAAAGTCACAAACACAATGAATTATACCAATTCACAGAACAGTTAAGACACAAAAGCTATTTTACAAAGAAATTAAAAATAAAATTGGGGCTTTTCCTTACTTTTCAAGTTTGTAAATCTGCCACATAGACCATTATTCTGCAAATAAACCCTTTGCATTGAATACAAGCTTAACAGTACAATAAGTCCCTTCTATTAATATGACTGGCTTCCCGAGTGGAAGTTTTCCAAATGCAGATGGTTGTTTTTGTCATCACGGCTGAAGCAAGCATTTTGTCGGGCTTTACTAACTTGTCTTGCCACACACGGGTAACATGAGAATGTATTTGCACATCTTTTCTAATGGGAAAGCAGTGTGTCCTTGGCACACCTGGTAAAGCCTGTGAGTTTTCAAAGCAGTATGAAATCTGTCAAATCATTGTTTTACATTCGGTTTCCAGCTATTTCTCTGTCTGTCTGTCTGAGAGTATATGTTCTATTTTGTCAGGGAAGCTGAAAATGGTTTGGTGGTCCCAACCTGCTGACCTAAAAAGGAGACTTAAGAAGAATATGACACATCATCTCTGTGATAAGAACAATAAGCGTGCTTAGGGTTCATGAGTCAGCATGTATACACTGAAGAACTACTAATGGCATTTTTTTTTTTTGGTTTTTTTTTTGAGACAGGGTTTCTCTGTGTAGCTTTGCTCCTTTTCCTGGAACTCACTTGGTAGCCCAGGCTGGTCTCAAACTCACAGAGATCCTCCTGGCTCTGCCTCCCGAGTGCTGGGATTAAAGGCATGCGCCACCACCGCCCGGCGGCATTTTTTTTTAAATTGGGAGAAATACACCACAGCCTCAATCATTTCGTGTTTAACCTTTAACTAGGCATCAAAGTCTACAGAGTATTTGCATGACTTTTAGAGTCCCGAAGATAGGCATCATGAATTTGGATTATGACATTATTTCACGGGTAGGACAGCTGCAGGTATTTTTCCATAGATATCCAGAATCTGATTGTCACCTGATTGAGCATATCGAGTCAGTCAGCAGGTCCTAACTAACAGGAAATCTATGAAAGATCAAGAGAGCTCAGACTCTTAGGTAAGAAGGAACAGCCTAGGAGGATTGTGAACGAGTAAGGAAGCCCTTGGCAGTAGGTGAAGGCTCTATCCTAAATATAGCATGCTGGTTGGCACTTCCGTTTTCCTCCCAACTATGTTCTGCCTAGACAGAACAGACATAGCAGCTATAGAAGTTAAATGTGCTGTCCTCCAGACTCAGCCCCCATCTTCCTTTGCAATCTTACGTTCTCTACACCACAAATCCCCACTCGATCCTTAGTATTGTTCCATGTCATTTCTGAATGCACCGTGCTGTATCAGATAAGAAATTTGTACTTTTCCTCTTGGCATCATCAAAACCCTGCCTAACTTCCTTTTCTACTTCTGAGCAGACTCCTGGATGCCCTGGAGACAACCAAATAGAGAGTAATGGTATACAAGAGATACTAAGAGTCTGTGCTGAGAGGTACAGAAAGAGGCAGAAAAAAAATTAAACTGTTCTTACACTAACCACTTTAGGACCCATGTAGGTGAATATAGGACACTGGTGTATCTTTGAAAAGCTAGGGTGGTGTGAAAATTTAACAACAAAAGTCATGTATAACTTAAGCCTTTCTAATTTCTTCCCACTCACACTGTTTTTAATCAGGAAACTGCAAATAAACAATTCTGACTAGAATAATTTCCATCTAAGTTCCCACTCCCAAAATGGTTCCCTAAATGAATGATAGCATGGAACGCTTGGGTTTTGCAGGCTCACAGCTGATTAAAAATCTTGTGAGGGCCAGTGAGATGCTTCAGCAAATAAAAAAGCATTTGTGGAATAAGTCTGATGTCCTAAGTTCAGTCCTCCTTGGAACCCACGGTGGAAGGAGAGAATTGACTCCTAAAAATTATCCTCTGACCTTCACATGTGCACCATGACACATATGTGCTCATCCTCATTCACATACATCAGACACACATGAACACAATAATAATACATCTTTAATAATTGAATTCTGTGAGCCAAGGTAGGAAAACAAGGATCTAGAAAGCCAAGCATTTGCTCCCAATTGCATACCTATTCTCTGAAAGTGAGGTTGACATTCAAAGGTTTGTTCATTGTACGTTTTGCTGTATTATAGAATTAAGCTGAGTTGACCTATAATTAAAAATCAAAGTCATGCCACCCAGAGTATGTACTGTGCTTAACATTCATGATTCAAAGTGTATCTCATAAATTACAATTATTTCTTGGGCTCTAGAAATCACTTTGGTAGACAGATGGATTTATACACAGGATGCCATTTTTATTTTATATTTATTGTCCTACGTACAAATAGACTGTCTGTGAAGGACAAGATCAAGTATATACAAAAGACATATATTACACATGATACTGCATAGCTTGCTTTAGAATCTACAATAATAGGTCATTTTCAAGCATATTGCATATAAAGTGAGCATTAAAAACTTCATGCCCCACAGGCAAAGAACAGAAGCTTAAAATATGGTAAATGATTACCTCCAACTTACCTTGGGTACATCGAACATGCATCTCAGATGTGATAAAAGTCTATCAACACTTTCCACAGTGATTTCTGTAAAAAGAAGGTAAGTATTAAGACATCAAGCTCTTCTTTCTTCATAGTTAGATCAACAGGGGTAGTAGTTAGATACATTGAAAACAGTAATTAACAACTATTTCTGAGAAATTAGGTTACTACTGACACTTGTAAATTTATTCACTTATTTGTTCATTCATGGAACAATACTTGAAGGAAAAAGTGTTGAATATGCCAAATTTTTACCCAGGTATAGGAGAAAGAGGCTGTGGCCAGCAGGAAAGTAGGATGCTTGGCTCTGGGTCTGTATGATAGCCTCTTAAAGGGGAAAGCGTTCTGGCTAGGGAAGTGCACTCAAGTACAGTGGCTTCCCTGCAGGGAAGGAGGAAGTGGACTTGGCAAATGTCTAAGGGGAATATTGGCTGGCAGAGGAAAGGGCATCTATGAGGTCAGGCAGAGAAGTGTGCCTAGCTTTAGGAAGCTTAAATAAAATGGTTTTAGAATATTCTAAAGTAGCAAGTGGCTAGCACGTCTGATGATAACGAGTGTGCATGAATTTGGAAAGAAAAAGAAAAGTGGAAGACAGAAGGTAGAGTGTTTAGGGTTTTGAGAGCTGAGGGGCAAGTATCACCAGTGTATAAAAGCAAAACTCCCAACTATGCTACAGCAGTTCTAACTTATATAGTCTCATGAATACTGTACCTTTACTAAACGATGTGCATAAGGTTTACTTTTATTTATAGCATTTTCTGAAGACACTGAGATTAGTACTTACTATTTAGTAATTTAACTGTATTGATTCTCGTTTGGAGTTACTCTCTCACTGCATGGCTTGGGTTTATGATTTAACTTCCCAGCACTCCACTTTCCACATCTGCAGCCTGCCGATCATAGCAGAGCCAAAAAACCACCACTCTCATAAATTCAAACAGATGTATATACTAACAAATTAAATAATTGAAATTAAAATGAAAGCAATGTGTTTTCAATATTGGATTTATTAAGAAATTTGAGGTGACTAATATCTTTAAATCAGTAAATGTGATTTACTACATTTTAGAAAAAAATTAAAAACATATAATTTTCTCCACAATTTCAGGAAAAGTGAATAACATCCATTAACTTAAAAATAATAGCTAATAGTGACTAGAGAAAGAATTTTTTGACAAGATAAAGAGAATCCGCAATAAAACTCATTAATAATATTATGAACTCAATAATAATGTCTAAGACCATTGTATTAAGGCAGTGTTATACTGGAGGTCTTAGAAAGTATACAAAATTTAAGAAACAAAAAGTGTAAAATTTGGAAAGAAGCATGTAGTCATTTTATAGGCATAAATGAGTACATAAAAAGCTCCCCACATTCCATTTATATTTTGGTCTAAGGAATAACAGAATGAGCAATGTATTTGCAGAGTTTGAACATAATAACTGTGGGTGTCCAGCCCCAGAGGGTTAGTTAGTATGCATGATGGTGAAATGACACAGAGACAAGAGAAGGAAGCAGGGACTCACGTCTTGAACAACAAGTACAAAGCAGAGAAAGAAAAGCAGAAATCAACAAGTCTTTATATTTTTAAAACCTGCCTACAATAACAGATTTCCTCAAAGGCCTCGCCACCTAAGCTCACCAACTAAGGACCAAGCATTCAAATGTCCTGAACTACAGAGGGCATCTTATTCAAAACACCCCAGTATCCAAACAATTCAAATAAACAAAATATTTGATAAATAATTTGTAAATAGTTCACTTTTTATAGAATATGAAATACTACATTCCTAAGAACAATTAACCAATAACACATGTATGTCTTCTAAACAGTTGATTAAAATTGTATTGGGAGACATTGCAGAAAACTTAGATAAACAGGGGGACATACCACATTCATGGATCATAAAGTTCAGTATTCAAAAAATGTCAATTCTCAACAGATTGTCCTATAGATTTGATACACCATGTCAAAATTTCAACAACTAAAATTACTTTGTAGTAATTGGTGAAAGAATTCTAAAATATATGCAAAAAGGCTAAACAAGAGGACAATAATTTTGCTAGACATTTATTACTAGACTTCAAGAGTTATTGACATATGAGAAACAATTTCTATGCTACTCATGGTATATACAGTAGATTAGCTATACACATAGTGGATACTAGTCAAAGCAGTGTGGCTAGGGAAAGGGTATTCTTTTTAATAGCAAGTGGAACCAAGTAAATATCAACAGGAGAAATGTATTATCTTAAGTTAGATATAGGAACCCATCCCAGATAGACTATAGATCTAAATTGAATACCAAATATTAATTATTTAAGACAATATGAAAAGAGAATATTGTCATGATTATGAAGTGCTATTTGGAAGGCACAGTAAAGCAATAGTTAGTTATAGTTTTATTTACATTTTTAGCCAGGTCTGGGCACCAGGCACTGGAGCACCTCATGATGTTGCCATGGATCTACAAGCTCATTCAGTTGACATGAGACATCAAGTTGATCTTTAGCACATCTGTTTCTATCACATTTTCACTGTCAGCATGAGAAGGGCATGAAGCAGGACTTAAATAGTTGCATGGAAAATACAGTGAAAAGGGTTAAGTGAAAGCTTGTAGAATTGTGTTTACCAATCACCATAATAAACAGCAATCAACTATCATCTTTTTGGATTTTAAAAGACACAATGGGGTGATTCTGATCCTATTATGTCCACATTCAACACACTGATTTGGCCTTTGCAGAAGAGATATGGGACTTGGAAAATGAATGCACATTACTGCAAGTTTAATTGGGTGGTAAAACCAAATTGCAACTACTGGTCCAGATGGATCATTGCAGGAACAAGTCAACAGAACTGTTAGCATCCACAATTTGATATCCTCTCCCTTCCTCACCCCTTTCTTGTTCCATATAAAGGCCCTCTGGTGCGAGCAGAAATGCAGCCATCTTTCCTGTCTCTAGTCCTGTGTCATAATCTAGCCCACAGGAAGCTCCATGGCATCAGCATCATTGCATTGATAATCCATTAAACTTATGATTAGACAAGGTGAACACAAAGTAAGAATTATTGTAGAGATCCTAGATATGTACATGAGAATAGAAAGGGGGAAAATGACATACTAAAATTCATGAAAATGTCAACTTACCACCTCAGTGAAGCTTCTTTGGATAGAATGGTTTGAGACAGGACAGTTCTGTTCAATTTTTTGAGTAGTCTAATGACTATTTTTGAGTGGGCAGAGGCAGATAAAATAATCTTCGTTTTTCCTATCTTGAAAACAGTTCTGATTCTTTTCGCTATTTGAGTCTTTAAATGTGCAATAACCAACTTTTTCTTTCTACTTTCCCTTTGTGTATGAGATAACATAGAGTACACCTATAGAAAGTATATTTAAATACAAGATTTTAAAATGGGAGACTGACTCAGATATGGGAGTAAGTAATATAATCCCCAAACCCCAAATACATGAAAGATATTCATATTTTTAGGCATGGAATATAATATTGTACTATGATGCTTTTGTCTCTTTTCAAAGAAATGAGTTTAAAGGAATATGTATATATACATTCATAAGCCTGTGTATGTATATGTGACACACATACATAAATACACACACACACACACATATATATATGTGTGTATATATACATATATACACACATATATATATATATATATATGTATATATGTGTGTATATATGTATATATACACACATATATATATATGTGTGTGTGTATAGAGAGAGAGAGAGGGAGGGAGATCAAGGCAATAAGGCCTGGATATTATGGCTTTGTGTTTAATCTGTATATGACTGTTTTTAGCATCAGTAAGAAAACAGGTACTCTGTAAGATATGGAGAGTGTTTCACATCAGTTTATCAGCTTTCAACTTCATCTTTATTTTCACTAGGGCCTGGTCCAAACACATGTATAAATCCATGGCAAAAGAAAAGGAAAGGAAGGAAGGAAGGAAGGGCAGGAGGGAAAAAGGGATGGAGGGAGGGAGGGAGGAAAGGAAGAAATATGGACTTTCCCACCATGGCATCAAAACTAGAAGTGATAAACCTCAAAGGCATCTTTTGGCATTTCCTATAAGACTTGAGATTTTCTCAAGTGTCTTTTGTTTGTTTGTTTGTTTTTGTTTTTTGTTTTTTGTTTGTTTGTTTGTTTCACTCTTCCTCAGTGTGTTATTGGTTTCTTTGAATATCCATGCGATAACAATTAGTGTTAAAAGAAGCCATTGACTGGAAGGAATTGGGTGGGTATATGGGATGATTTTGAGGGAGGAAAGGAAAGGAAGGGGGAAATGGTATAATTAAAGTGCAATCTCGAGAGAGGTTGTGGACTCCTTTAATTCTAGCACTTGCGAGGGAGAGGCAGACAAATCTCTGTGAGTTCAAGGCCAGCCTGGTCTACAGAGTGAGTTCCAGGACAGCCAGGACTGTTACACAGTGAAACCCTATCTTGAAAACCAAGCACTCGGGGTGGTGAGGGGGTGCATCAGGAAAGAAAAATAATCTCTCCCTTTCTTGTCCAGTTGACTTATAGTGATCTGAGGTTTTGTGTTAGGCCCAGAGACAGCATCTTCTACCAGCTTCTAGGACCAATAAGTCAGTCTAGTCACTAATAAGTCCCTCATGTATATCACTCACATTAGTTTGGTGTCTCTGTTAAAAATCTCAACTTACAGAAATGTTTTTGTCATCATCTAGTGAGGCTGCATATATGTAAGTTTTATGGTTCATCAATTCCAGTACAGAATATTTACCACCAAAATAAATATGTGCACAATAATTCTTGAAACAGATAACCTCTGTGCTGTGGACTATGCTCATTGTTAATAAAAAACTAATTGGCTGATAACAGAGCAAGAAGAGAATGAATGAGACAGCCTGATGCAGAGAGAATGATGGGGGAAGGAGAATTGGGGTCAGGAGAGTCTCGACCCCAATCCTCTCTTCTCCTGTAAAATGACCACTCTTCTTAATGACGACACTGGCTTCTTCTTTATGTAACCTTTTCATTTTAGTTGCTAATTTTTATGGGGACAAAATAGTGCCTTATAATGTTTATTAAAATTGTATTATGCATCCCTTGATTTTCATAGACTATGAGACAAATGTGACAAGTTCTTTTGTGAGAGAGTAGAATGCTAGGCTACAGTGCATGCATTTTAAGTGTACAATTTAGTATACTTTTATGAAGTAAATGCACCTCTGTAAGTTTATTCTATAGAAAAAAGATCATCAGTTCCATGAAAGCACACTCTGCCATGTACCTTAAGGTACCGCCACATGGCAGAGTGTAATAAGGAATGTGAGTTAACTTAAAGTGTAAGAGCTAATTAGTAATAAGCCTGAGCTATTGGTCGATCATTTATAATTTATATTAAGCTTCTGAGTGATTATTTGGGAGCAGGTGGTCGGGACAGAAAAAACTCTGCCTACACCTCTGGTTCTTTATTCATCTTCTGTTCAAACTGCCAACAATCCAAATACCCACCATCAGTAGAAAAGCAAAATGCATCATGATTTGGACACTTGGAAAGTTGTGCATCAATGAGCTACCCCAAACTTCTGCCTCATGCAAAGATATAGACAAAACTAGTAACATGACATTGAAAAAAAGGATTGCACATGAACTAATGTGTATTCCTGGGAAGTTCACTTTATGGGTATTCTTTAAATAATGAAGAAATTCATGAGAAAAGCAGTTGCTTTAGGAAGGAGATAGCGAATGCAGCTGGTAATGAGGTGCTTTCGTGGAACTGATCATCTTTTTTCTATAGAATAGACTTACAGAGGTGCATTTACTTCATAATAGTATACTAATTGCACACTTAAAATGCACACACTGTAGCCTGGCATTCTACTCTCTCACAAAAGAACTCGTCACATTTGTCTCATAGTCTATGAAAATCAAGGGATGCATAATACAATTTTAATAAACATTATAAGGCACTATTTTGTCCCCATAAAAATTAGCAACTAAAATGAAAAGGTTACATAAAGAAGAAGCCAGTGTCGTCATTAAGTAGAGTGGTCATTTTACAGGAGAAGAGAGGTTGATTGGCCCTGAAACCGTAACACTAGAACCATGGTTTCTATTATTTTCGCAATATCCCATAACTTCACTTTCTAACTTGAAAACCGTTTAACAACAAACACAGATAGAGCAACTTGAGGTCACGCTCTCCCTCCCTCTCTTCTTCTCTGCTGGTTTCCTTTGTTCAGAGCTGCAGCTCTCTCGCTTCACATTTCCCTCTCAGAGTCCCTGGGAATATTTTTGGCAATACTTACTGTTTGATTCATCCCATTAGTATGTAAATTATGCAGAAAGTCACCATCCCTGATTTTGAGCCCCCGCCCCCAGGATTTGGAAGAATGACTATCACACAGTAGGCACCAAATGAATATATATTAAGTAAAGTGATGCAGAGTGTTTGAATATCTGTGAATGGCACAAAAGAGTTGGCATATGGACCAGCTGTTGAAACTCAGGTGGCACCTATGATCTGACCTCTGACCCAGTTCCTGTATTATAGAACAGTAGTTTGACATGGTTTAGTTTAGTTCTGTGAAGTTCCATGGCAATTGCTTCAAGGTCACCAATTCCTGAAGACTTGACATTTCTCATATGGTTGCTCTTGCACTTTTCTTAATGAAATGGCAACATCACAAATCCTTTCTAAAATGAAGTGGGAAATAAAGGTGAATAAATAAATAACTAATGAAGGGACCATAGTCCAACTAATTAGGATCACAAAATCAGAAACTTCATGTTCATAAGAAGTAAGTGTCATCTTGTTTTGCATTTATTCAGAATCTGGAAAATGGTGACAGGAAATCCTTGTGTCATAAAAAAAAATCTCTCTGATAATCAATGAGCCATAACTGCTATAAATAATTTAAATGCTATCACATAAAAAAAAACAAAGATTTAACTGAGTTTTACCAGCAAGGCATGGGGCACTTAGCTGTCCCCACAGCAGATGGGTCCTGTCAGACCACATGCACATTCTGATTGTAAGACAGACTCTCAGATGACAGAAACCAGAAGAATGCATGCAAATCAATGAGCCCAACACACCTTACTTAAAGCAAGTGCTTGACAATCAGTACAGAGACAGTGTTTGTTGAAGCTTCCTTTTTCGGGGAAGCTTGAGTTTTAATTAGTCAAACATCACTATTTTCTAAACAGATTTTTAAGATAAATAACTCTTTTAAAAAATCTATTTAAAATGATTTTTATTCCAGTGATATTGGGGTTTAGTCTCTGCCAAATTATGATTGTTGTTTTCATGATACAAAAGCTTAATGATATCCAAAGGAGAGTGAGACAACCTTAGAAGCATCTTTCTAGCAGGTCTGGTAGCTTAATTCCCAAGTAAGTGTGCTTGCAATGGGTTTTGATTGCTGAGTTCTTGTAGCTGGAAGTGGCAGAATCATAAACACTGAGATGTCAATGTCTCCAGAATGTCCTGATGGGAGAGGTAGAACCTCATGTGGGATTAGGTCTTAGAATACACCAAAATGTGTTTGTTTATCCAAAGTGAGATTTAAAAAAAACAAACAAAAAAACTTAGCTTCTCCATCCATTTAGTGTTGCCTGTTGAGAGATGCTGATAAAGCTATGGATGTGTGAACCAACCAAACCAGCAACAACACTAGCATCTACACCATGGCCACCAAATGTGGCTGGAGAAATTTCCATTGAAAATATGGTCAACAGAATAAGTGATCTTCATGTAGCTCTTTCTTACCTAAAAATTGTTTGGTCTCAAACTCGGGACAATGGCTAACATGTGTACCTATTTAACATAGCAAAGTCGACTTGGCCTCAGGTTCTTTCAGCATCCCTCAATTCCTACTTGTTACAGAGTATGGCTGGCATATGCTGCCTTCTACTCTGAATTATCCGGCCCAGGGACTGAAGAGCCATTTCCCTGAATCCTTTCCCTATATAATTCAGCTATTTTGGCTACACAGGACCCTTTTACCCTTTATGCTCCTGGCCTCTTAGTCTCCTAGTCTCCTGGGTCTCCCCTCTCTCCTCCCACTTATCCTCACATGACCCCACTCAAGATGATGTTTGCTCTGGGCTCTTCCAGATGTCTCTGCCTCTGGCTATGCTCTCCCTCATATCTATAATAAACCATCTCCTCCACCATACCTAGCAGGAGTCATGTCCTACTTATTTGTTTCTTTTTTTTTTCATTAAAACCCCACTTACTCATGCATTCCTTAATTCTTCCTTAAGGTGTAAAAGTAATGAGGAAAATACTTTTATTGACTCCATTTTTAAAAGAGAAAAACTGAAGTGGGGGTAAATTGTTGAAAAACTCACAACAGATCATGTAGACTGCTAAACACAAGACCCAAGTATCCGAATCTCAACTTTAAGTTACTCACTTTTCCATACTCCATATTGAGGAAAGAGTTAAATTCTTTTCTTAAAAGCAGGATGATATTTTAAAAGAATCAGCATCATAACTGTGACTACATTTTCAATGTGCATTTTTTGATTACTTCCTTTGTCCTCTTGAGTTGACCAATTCATCCATACATATTGCACTTTGATCATATTCATTGTCCATTTCCTTTTCATATCCCCCTCACACTCACTGGACCCCCAATTTTTCCTTCCCAAGAAATTCCCCTCATACTTTCAGGTCTTTTTAAACCTTATGACCCTCCAGAGATTAATTAGGATTGCTTTCATGGGCATGGTGCTACTAGAGCATGGGCAACTGACCAGTGGCTACATCACTGAAGAAAAGTGACTCACCTTCCCTCGGCAGTTATTAACTCTCAACAGTCCTTCAGCTAAAGGTGAGATCTATGAGCTGCTCTCCCATTCATGCTAGAACGTTGACTGGCTCAATCTTGTGCGGGCCTTGTGTAGATAACCACAGCTGCTGTGAATCCATGAGTGCAGCAGCACTGTCAAGTCAGGAAGACAGTGTTTCATGCACTTCTCCTTATCATCTGGTATCTATTAAATTCCCTTTTGTCCTTTCTTTGACAATATTCCCTGAGCCTTGGGGAAAGTGGTGGTTTAGACATTCCACTTAGGACTGAGCACTCAATAGTTACTTATTTTGAGCTCTTGAAGCAGTTGTGAGTCACTGTATTAACTGCTGCCTGCTATAAGAAGTTTTTCTAACCAAGGTTGAAAACAACGCTAATCTATGAGCACAAGCATAAATACTTGAAGGCAGTTTGACAGCATGGACATTCAGCAAAATAACAATAGGATATTCCCCACTAGGGCCTAGGATCTCTGTAACTATGAGTCAATGTATACTTTCCATAGTTCTGTATGTGAGGACCATATAATTCTACCAAGAATGATAGACTGAATATTTGTTCTCTACCCAGAAGGATGGGTTTTCTGTTTTGTTTTGTTTTGTTATTGTTGTTGCTTGTGTGTGTGAGTGTATGTTCATGAATTTTATCCAAGGTCGTTGAAGAGTGATATGGTGTAATCCCCAGAAGAAATGGGAATTCTCATCCAAGAACTTAAATTTGAGTAGGAGCTGGCCGTAAGAGACAGGATATTTTAGACACAAGGAAGAGCTTGTACAAAGGTATAGACACAAAGGAGAACAACACAATCAAGTAGCTGAAGTCAATCAACTTTGTTGTAAACATTCAAAGTGCTGGGAATCGTGACAAAGGCACCATTGGCAATAGCAAAGGCCAAACCCTGAAGTTTCATTCTTTGAAATGCAGAGTCAAAAAGCAATGTCAAGTCCTTAAAAGAAATTTCAATTTTCATGGGCAATAACCAAATATTTTTAAAATTTCTTTGAAATCCTAAATATAAGAGGAGATTGCTTTTGGAGCATATTGATGTTTGCAGACTTGTTGAGTTAAACTGCACAAATCCAGATGGATTTCAGAAGGGGATTTTGCTTTAGAATTACGGTTTATTTTCAAGTTATTATTAATACTTGTTGACAAGGTCAATCCTTAGAAAAATTTTTAAAAGTGAAACAAATACAGTTTATTTTTTCAACATATCTGAACTATTTTTATTTAGGATGAAATATTTATTTATTCATATTTATTTATTTATTTATTTATTATGTTCACTAAGCTTTCCTCTATAGAATAAATGGTCCTAGTATTTGACATCATTGTAAGAATTTTCCAATAATTCCAATAATTCTCTAAGAAGTGGTGACCTTCATGTTTGTCTTTCATCTACAACACAAAACTGGTGTTTCTCTCACAGCTCTCCTATGCTAAACGAATACTTTGCCTTGTTTCCTTTTTCAAATAACATACATTTATTTAGTACTGAAAATAGAAATTAGCAAAATTAAAAAGGACTCAAATTACTTACACTAAACAAAGATATTTTATTACATCAGTTTCACAAAATTGAATTCATATCTTACAATGTGTAATGTTTTAAAACATTTTGTCACTTAACCACATCTCATTAACATTTTAAGGTACTTGCTTATTAAAATATCTTTTATGTGTTTTAAAGATTTTATTTGTTCTTATTTCATGTGTATAAGTGTTTTGCCTATGTGTATGTCTGTGTACCACATATATATGCCTGATGCCCACAGAAAGGGGTATCAAAACCCCTGGAACTAGAGGAACAGATGGTCGTGAAGCATTATGTGGGTGCTGGAAATTAAACCTGGGTCCTCTGAAAGAGCAGCCAGTGTTCTTAAATGGTGAGTCATTTTTTTTTCTGGCCCCTTAAAATATATTTTAATGAATGTACTATATCTTATGACAGCCTGTCTTAATCAGTCCCAAATTGCAAGACATTCAGCTTTCTATTTTTAACAATAAGCATCATTTTAACTTTTGATTTATGATTAAATAACTTCTGCTGGCATAATAAAAGTCCAAATATGTGGTGATATTTTACTTGTACTGAAATGTGATTTTAATTGTATGTCAATAAATAAAGTTGCCTGGGGGTCAGAGCTATTAGAGCCATAGCAAGAGCGTAGCGGTGGTGGCGCATGCCTTTAATCCCAGCACTTGGTAGACAGAGCTAGGTAGATCTCTGTGTATGAAAGGATACAGCCAGCATTGGAGACACACGCCTTTAATCTCAATCCCAACTATAGAAGACCTGGAAGTCTTTACAGACAGACAGTGACGAGACATGGGTATACAACCAATGAGAAGGCAGAACCGAAAGTCTTTATAAAGACAAACACACAGGAAGTATCTCCTTTTCGGAGAGCTCTCTTGGCTGAAGAGGATCGCTGAAGCAGGAAGGGTGAGGCTCTTAGCTCTGACCTCTTGGCTTTCTTCTCTGAATCGGCTCTGTGTTTCTTATTTAATAAGACGATTGGTTACATCTACACAAATATACTAGTAATAAATATAGTTGTCCATTCAAAATGTATGGCATGTTAATAAAGAATACCCTTTACCAAAGAGATTGGCTGTCCTTAACCTCAATGGAGAGATCATGAATGCTTGTTATTTATTTTTAAGAATTACATTAATGGCCTGGCAGTGGTGGTGCATGCCTTTAATCTCAGCACTTAGGAGGCAGAGCCAGGTGGATCTCTGTGAGTTTGAGGCCAGCCTGGTCTACAGAGCGAGATCCAGGACAGGCACCAAAACTACGTAAAGAAACACTGTCTCGAAAAAGCAAAAAAAAAAAAAAAAAAAAAAAAAGAATTGCATTAACTCCAAGGTTAAGTACAAACTCCAAGGTCACTGACCACAAGGACAAAAATGTCAGTCTGCATGAATTTCCATTCTTGCGTTTATCTAATTATTCTTTATCAATAAAAAATCGGGAGTCAGATATCAGGGTAAGGACCTGAATGATCAGAGAAACAGTAGAGAAGCCACCAGTGAACTCCTATCTCTTCCTTTCCTCCATCCAAAAGGACTGAGATCATCTCCAAGCCCCGCCTTACTACTTCTTGCCTCTCTATCTGTCCTCAATCCTCCAAAATCTCTACTGTCAATTTTGGTCAGCTAGTGGCTAGGTCCACCTTGTGATTCAAAAAAAGCTTTATTGTCAGAATGCTATCAAAATATTATACAACATTCCATGGCTGCCATAAATAATCAGTGCAAACATAATAACTTTTAACATGGCCTACAGAGCTGGAAAAATAGCTTCAAGAAAGTAATCTTCTTAAATTACTTATTTGCCAGCACAGAATACCCTGTTTTCCCGAAAAGATAAGACATTTCCCAAAGACTATCCCTGAAGTCATTTAAGAGGCTAAATTTAATCTCACTGGATTCCCTCAGTCTTGGCTGGAACCAACATGAGCCTTTCTGTTGGAAACTTCAACGAAAGGTCACAGTGACACATTGGTGACTGTTGCAGAGATCCCAGAAATCCTGGTTATCTCCCTGAAAGGCTAAAATATTGATCCTTCCCAACTTGTGTGAACTTTAGTGTCCATTAGAGTCTTGCCAGACCACCTGACTCACTCTAGATGTGAATTCTTTACAAGTTCTTTGGGCCTCATTTTCCAAAGAGGCCCAAACAAATATATCTGGCTCATTCAAATATGAGTGAAGACATGGTCTTAAAATAGTCTAATTTATGTAACACTTTATTTTAAAATAGATGAGAAAAAATGAAAGACTTGGAGAATGGGAAAAAAGAGGGAGGAAGATAGAAGAGGAAAACAAAATACATTGTAATATTAATTATGCAAAATAATGAGTTTTGCCATGATATTTTCCAGTGTGTATATAGTATAGTTTGTCCATATCCACTCCCCACTGCTCTCTTCATAGATAGTAGACAAACTATCTATGTAAAATTTTGAGGTTTTAAATAATTTCAGTTTGACATTTATTATGTCATTTTGCAAGCAGATATTCAGTTGTTCAGAACTATTTCCTTACCATTAAATGTTCAAATTTTGAAATGTCTCTGTTTGTATGGAATGTTGCATTACAGTTTTCTTCTAATGACTTTGCCTGCTTGCGATTATTAGGCCAATACTGACCTTATAAATGAGTTGGGAAACATCCCTCCATTCCAAAGTTCTGGAAGGTTCTAGAGAATTAACATCATCATCATCATCATCATCATCATCATCATCATCATCAACATCATTTTATGTTGAAAGAATCCACAATAGAGTCAGGGGAAGCTGGAGTTTTCTTAGTAGGAAGGAACTTTAATTTAATAGCTATAGTCAGTCTGTACTAACTTTCTATCTCTATTTTTCTCTTCTCCTTGCTCCCCTGACTCCTTTTTTTTTTTAAATTTGGTTTATTGAGACAGGGTTTCTCTGTGTAGTTTTGTTCCTTTCCTAGAACTCACTTGGCAGCCCAGGCTGGCCTCGAACTCACAGAGATCCACCTGCCTCTGCCTCCCGAGTGCTGGGATTAAAGGCGTGCGCCACCACCACCCGGCTTGTGACTCCTTCTTTTCCCTCTCTACTTTGTTCCCCTTTGCCCCTCTCTTCTTCCCCATCTATCTATGTACATAGATAGTCTGTCTACTGTCTATGATCTGTATGTTTTCCTGGGTAATTGATTAGTGTGTATCATCTCATCTAATTGTTGGAGTGAATTATCATAAATCTATAATGTTTCTTGATTACCATTTTCCCTGCTGTGTAAAGCCTGTGGAAATATCTTCTCTGTCATTTTTTAGATTGGAGACTGGTACCTTACTGGTTTCTTTCCTGATCACTCTGGCTAAAGATTAATAAATGTAAAGATTTTTCTTAGAGAAGCAACTTTTGGTGTTACAAGTTTTCTCTATTGATTTTTCTATTGATTTCTGCTCTCATGTTTATCTGTTTATTTCTCTTTTTTAATTTAATTCACTATTCCTTTTCTCAATTTCAATATGTTGACCCCTCCCCAGAAGTGTATATAACAGAATCTCTGATATATTTTCATTACATTCATTTCGGAACTGTATCATGCTCCCCATCATGAGACAGCGGACTGAACTTCTTAAACTGTCAGTAATGCACATAGATAGATGGGGAAAGAAGAGAAGGGCAAAGAGGAAGAGAGGAAGGAGGGAAAGGCAGAAGGAGATAACCATAACCACAGCAATCCTTACAAAGGAAAACATTTAATGAGGTGGTGCGCTGACAGTTTCAGAAGTTTAGTCCATTACCTCATGATGGTGAGCATGGTGGCATACCGGCAGACTTTGTGCTGGAGTGGTAGCTGAGAGTCCTACATCTTGCAGGCAGCAAGAAGTCAACCGAGACACTGGATGGTATGCTGATCATAGGAACCCTCAAAGCCCACCTCCACAGTGACACACTTCCTCTAACAAGGCCATACCCACTGCAACAAAGTCACACCTCCTAATAGTGTCACTCCCTATGAGATTATGTAGGCCAATTACATTCAAACTACATTACATTCCCTGGCTCAAGCTTATAACAATATCATAATACAGAATGTATTTAGTCCAACTTCAAAAGCCCCCATAGTCTGTCACAGTTTCAAAGATGTTTTAAAGTCCAAAGTTCAAAATCTCTTCTGAGTCTTTTGCAATCTCTTAACTGTAATCCCCTGTATAATCAAAACCAAAAAACAGATCACATAGTTCCAACATATAATGGCAGGAGATATACATTACCATTCCAAAACATAGAAAAGGGGCATAGTAAGGAAATATTGGACCAATGAAAGACTGAAAACCAGCTGGGCAAACTCCAAACTGCATCTTCATGTCTGTTGTGGAAATGCTCTTCAGATCTCCAACTCTGATCAGCTTTCTTAACTGCAACACACCTGGGCTGGTTCTGCTCCCTGTTAACAGCTTTCCTGGGCAGGTATCCCCAATTCTGGCATCTCTAACATCTTGGATTCTCCAAGGCAATCCAAGCTTCAACTTCACAGCTTCACACAATGGCCTCTCTACTAGGCCTCCATTCAGGGACACCCCTGACACATGCATGGCCTCAGTGGCTTTCTTTAGGCTTGGAGGCAAATTATATAAATAACCTGTTTCTTCTATTCTTAACTCTCAAGTCAGAACCACATGGCCAAAGCTGCCAGACTCTGTCATTTACTGGGACTGAAATATGACCCCCTCATTCAACTACATCTTCACTAGCTTTCTATCCTTTACTGCCTATGCTTGCTATCCTAAAACTTACTCTGAAGAACAGGCTGGCATCAAACTCAGAGATCTGGCAGTCTCTGCCTCCAGAGTGCTGGGATTAAAGCCTTGTGCCACCACTCCCTGCTCTAAGCTTTTCTTTAATTCTTTTTCACAAGGTGGAAACTTAGCTGGGTGGGATTTTGCCCTGAGGTCACCACTACCTTTACTTAATTTCTTAGTCCATTTATCTCTTTGAACACAGGTGTAGCTGGAAGTTTTCCTGTGTTCCACCTGGCCCACAGTTAGGACAAATCTCTCTCACCTGTTCAGACCCAAATAAACACACACAGGCGAATACTATTTTTAAACTATGGCTATGGCAGGCTTCTTGTTATCTCGTTCTTATATTTTAGATTAACCCATTTCTATAAATCTATAATTTGCCACATGGCTTGTGGCTAACCGATACTTTCACATCTTGCTTCTCATGGCAGCAGCTGGCAGTGTCTCCTCTGCTCTACCTTTCCCCTTCCTCCTATCTGTTTGGATTTCCCGCCTGCCTCTAAGCTGCCACTGCCATAGGCCAAATGGTTTTATTTATCAACGAATCAAAGCAACATATTTTTACAGCATACAGAAAGACATTTTCCCCATCACTTTCTCTTTTCTTTCTAAACAAAAGGGAGGTTTTAACTTTAACCTAGTAAAATTACATATATCAAGCAAGAATTACAATTATAATATCTAGTCTATTTGTATTTGGTAAAATTAAAGAAGATATTCTATCATCTAACCTATATTTGTGAGTCTAAGGTTTCATATCTACCTTGCCTCTTATCATAACAAAGGAAATAATTATAACTATCTAATTTTCAACTACATCAAAGACCTCAGAAGGATACAATATTATCTAAGTAGGAAGTACATTGTAAGAAACCCCCAAAAATCTAGAATGAGGGGGACAAATGTAGACAAATTTCTAAATGGTCTTATTAAATAAAAAAACATGGAGCCAAATATAGAGGTGAAAGCCTTAGATTAGGGAAATAGGGAAAGCCACCAGCCAACCTTACCTCACCAACTCTGCAGCTTCCAAATGCAAGTTACTTCCTGTCTACCCACACCTTTATTGCCTTGCTGTTCTGCCCTCTCATTGGCTATCTTAGCTGAGCCAACTCAGTTCCTCCTCCTATGCAGCTCTGTCACTTTCTGTCTGTCTGTACAGACCTCCAGGTCTCTATGGTTGGTACCATGCTTGGCTCTGTTCCCTAGTGTGGCCTTGAACACACAGAGATCCTGCCTGCTAAGGGATTAAGAGCAGGTGCTGCCTGACTTCTTTACTTAAAATGGCTGGCCTTTTCCCCTGATCTCCAGGCAAGCTTTATTTATTAACATACAAATAAAGTATCACCACACATAGGGCTTAGCTCCATTCCACTTCTGGAGCTCTTTTTCTCAAAATTTACATTTTGTAATCTACCCTGCTCAGCTTGCTCCTTTTCATTATAAATCTTCATTAGAGTCACCACTAATAACCACAGGGCAGAGTCTATACTTGGCTGTTTTGCGATTTCCTCTGCCAATGGGATTAACCTAAAACTCTTCATGTTAACCTTAGGCAGACTCTTCAGACAAGAGCAAAAGGCAGCCACTCTCTTCACTAAAAAAAATCACAAGATCAGAGTCTAGGCAACATACTAAAATTCTTTTCCCCTGAAATTCTTGATCCCCACAGTTCATCATATCATATTCAGTACCACTGTCTTCCATGCTCCTACTAGTATGGTCCGTTAAACAGTCCTTAAAGCATTGTACCACTTTCCTAATACAAACTCCCAAAGTCCATATTACTCAAAATAAAAACATGGTAAGGCCTATCACAGCAACATCCTAGTCCCCGGTATGAACTTCTGCCTTCCCAGCTGGTTTTTGGCCTTGGTTTGGTCCAGTAGTTCCTTATGATGCTCCCTTCCCTGTGTTTTGAAATGATAATGTATATCCTATGCAATTATTTGTTTGAAGTGTGTGATCTGTTTTTTGGTTTTGATTTTACAGAGGATTACAGTTGAGAGATTGCATGAGTCTCAGAAGAAACTTTGAACTTTGGACTTTAAAACATTATTGAGACTGTGATAGACTATGGAGACTCTTGAAGTTGAACTAAATGCATTCTGCATTATAAAATTGCTACAAGCCTGGGTCAGGGAATGTAATGTGGTAGTCTGAATGTAATTGACCTCCATAATCTCATGAGGAGTGGCACTATTAGGAGGTTTGGCTTTGTTGGAGTAGGTGTGGCCTTGTTGGAGGAAGCGTGTCAGTGTGAGGGCAGATTTTGACGTTCCCTATGTTCAGGATGCCACCCAGTGTCTCAGTTGACTTCTTGTTGCCTACAAGATGTAGAACTCTCAGCTACTACTCCAGCACCAAGTCTGCCTGCATGCCACCACGCTCCCAGTTATGATGATAATGGACTGAACCTCTGAATTTGTAAGGTAACTCCTCAATTAAATGTTTCCCTTATAAGAGTTGCTATGGTCATGGTCTCTTCACAGCAATATAAATGCTAACTAAGGCAGTCTTCTAGCTTCCCTTTAATGAGTGTTTGTTATGATATATGGCATCCGGGGGACCCAGGGAGGTATCCCATGCATGCAGGGAAACATGGCAGGCAGATGTAGCAGTGGGCTGAGGGTGAGACACACCATGCAGGCATGGAGGCAGAGGTAGCAGCAGGTATTCATTCACAACCCAGGCGCTGCATCTGTGCAGAAAGAGTTCATTATAACACAGAGATAAAGAGACCAAAAGACAGAAAGGAAAAAGAGGAAGAAAAGAAAGGAAAAGCAGAGGTGTGTGCACCTCATGGACGGGAAGAAAGAGAACAGAAGAGAGAGGAATGGGAGGGGCTTTTCCTTAAAATGAGGCTTTTACATCAGGATGCAGGGTGACCCCAGGGATTGGGATTTCAAGGGGCAGGTCAGAATACTAACAGTGTTACCTTTAAAAATATGTGTAACCTTAATGTATTGCCTCTTTCTTCTAGGCAGCAAATGGTAAAGTCTTGTTTGTTTGTCTTACCAACTCTGACACAATCTATTGTTTAGCTAAGATGTTTAGGCCATTTACATGTAATGAGATGTCCTCACGACTGGGTTTAAATCTATAACATTCATCTTTTGCCCTCTTTACTCCATGTGAGTTTTGTTCCCTTTTCTTTTGTTCTCTATTCTTTAGGATTATTGTGTGATTTTATTTGACATATGTGGTGTGTATGTGTGTGTGTATGCATGTAAGAGTATGGTGTGTTAGTGTATATGTACACATATATGTGTGCATATATGTATATAGTGGGTGCATGTGTATGGTATGTGCATATGTACACACAGGTGTGTGTGTGTAGTACTCATTTTAAGAGTATCAAATATATATGTATTTAAGGAGGTCCAAATGTATATTTTATCTTTCAATAGTTTGTCTTATGATAACAATGTACTCTTTTATATACAGTTGGGTATTGTTCATTTCATCTCTGATTTTTGATGTTTTTTGCACAGCTTCCTTACACATTTATTATAAACCATTCAATGTATTATTATTTTTGCTTACATTATTATCTTTTAAATAGGCTTCTAAAATTGAAAAACAAACAAAATGAGCTTATGTGTATGTCCTTTCCAACCTTCAACGCCATGTTCACTAGACATTTCCTTTACATCACTTCCTTCCAACGGCATAGAAACTTTCAAAGGATCAACGGAGGCAACTGGATAGCAAAGCTTATGTCTTCTTTCTTTGGTATGACTGAACTTCACCATTATTTAATTGTTTTCTTAATAGCTTCATATTTATATTTAAGACTTGTATGCAGGGCCTGCTGAGATGACTGGGTGGTCAAAAGCATTTGCAGAGGGACCTGGGTTTCATCCTTAGCACCCACATGTCAGCTCACAGCCATCTGTAACTCCATTTACAGAGGATCTGGCACCTTCTCATCTCCTTGGGCACTGTTCACACAGTACACACATGTGCATTCAGACAAAACACATAAAATAAAAGTGACTACATCTTGAAAAGAATAGACCTGTGAGTGAATCTATTCTGTTTAGCTTCATCTTTCTATGTATGGAAGTTCAGATAATTACCTTAAAACACTTTTCTGCTTCCTCTGCAGTATAGGAATTCAGGGGCTTTAACAATTGACTCTACACACAATTGCTGTCTAAATGATCCTTACACAAAAATGAGTTTTCATTCTCACAAGAAAAAGAAAGTGACTATCAAAAAAAATTTTCATCATTGAAAACATTAGATTTAGTAAGACTATAAACATTCTTCATGTTGAACATCTGTTTGGATTTTAGGACCGTTGGGTCCCTGGTCTTGAAATTTAAAAATGAGATTATGTGGTCATTTGCAATTCAAATAAAATTAATATTACTTACAGGGACAATGTCTGAAATCATCTGAATTGAATTAATTAAGTGCAGTATTTTATGAGTATAAAACAGTAAAGCTATGGAGAAAACTAGCCCAAATTCAAATAAAAATATTTTCTCTGCCTGCAAATCACTTACATGCACAATTAAGAGAATTTATTAAGAGGTGATGGGAAACACACAGGCCTACAAGTGCTCTGCTGGGCATTTTTTTTTAATCTTATGATTCATAGTTTTTGGATACACTGCTAAATTAGATTTGTTTATCACGTGATTTTAAGCGTTTCAAAGATTTCAGCTCATTTCTTCTAAGGAAAAAATGGGTACAGAGAACGAAGCTGGCCTTTGATGGGGAAAAGACAGAGAAATCAAGGCACCCACACTCTGTACGTGACGTGGTCTGTTGATCGTAGGTTCAACAGACATTTAGCTCCAAGGGGCTTGGCACTGGCTTTTCTCTGCTGAGAAACAAAGTTCTTTGATCTACCCTGGGAAGTTCATCCATGAGAGCATCATCCAGTGCTGCAACAAAACAAAGCCGTAACAAAGAATGGTGAAGTCCTCTGTCTCTTATTAGCTTTGGGGACCTTCCTCCTCATACTGGGTTACCTTGCCCAGCCTTAATACATGGGGAAGTGCTTAGCATTACTGCAACTTGATATGCCATACTTTTGTTGATATCCATGGGAGACCTGCCCTTTTCTGAACAGAAATAGAAGAGGAGTAGATTGGAGAATGGGGAAAGAAGAGGTGGGAGGGACTAGGAGGAGAGGAGGGAGGGGAAACTGACCGTGGGATATAAAATAAATAGCTAAATTAATTAATTAATTTTTAAAAAGAAAGAATGGTAAAAGTACAACTCTTAACTCAGGGCTACAAGTTTTCTCTCCCTCAGTGTGTGAATTGTGTTTGATGATCCAATGCTAAGACACCATAGGGAGTAAAGAATCAATAGAATGTAACAATGTAAATGGAGAAAAGCCCATGAGGTCTCATCCGTACACAAATAACTACAGCAACTGAGAAAAGTGGGGAACAGCAGAGGTGGTGATCCCCAGGGAAGTGCACACCAATTTGTTGTCTAATGCCAAATGATCATCCCTGAATACATGAACACTTCGCAGACTAAAAAGGTTACATTTGGGAATATATATGTACGTATATATGTATATACATATATGCATGCAATAACAATTAGTAAAAAAAGAGTCATGAATTTGAAAGACAATGGGGAGGAGTATATAGGAGTGTTGTATATTATAATATTGTGTATTATAATCTAAAAAAAAATGAGAAGCTTACCTAAGATAAACATAAACAGCTAAATAGGATGACCTCCAGCCTAACAGCATGGAGGAAAAAAATAAAGAGTCAATATGAACCATCATGAGCTTAACTGTGCCCCAAACTTCTAATTAAATAAATAGTAACATTTATGCAATGACAACAAAATTACCTTCAATACCCAAAGTCAACTTGGAAGGCACAGCACTGCAAACAACACACCCTTAAACTTAGGATAATAAGAATCATGGTGGACATAAGAGAAGCCTTATGTCCATGAATCCATTTCTAAAAGCCAAGGATAAATGGCAAGGGTCACCCCACAAGGACTCAACACCAGGGCTTCTGTGTTTTTCTGTTTCCCAGCTAAAGTTGGACAGTCAACAAGGCCAATACCTCTTAGGGATATTTATTGCCTTCTTCAAGAATGTAGAAAACTTGTAATGATAACATGTCTGTTAGCTGTGGTGGCAGAATTATGGTATTTACATCTAACACTTTTTTCCTTATAACAGAAATGACTAATTATAGAGTATTCATACACAAGGAAATTAAAGTTATTTTAAAATATGAAGAAGTTTTTAAATGAAACTTTCGTTTTCAGTTCCTGAAACATACTGGAGGGCAGAATTGCCAACTTGATTTTAGGAATTAAAAATGTCTTATACAGAGTTATATGTGATTATATACATGTAAATTTCACCTTTTAAAAACTAGTGCATATATAGCATGCATGGCAGATTAAAAAACTATGGTTCGGAGACAGTGAAGTCTTTAGTTCAAACAAATTAAGACCTGTTATAGTTATAATTACAAGAGAGGAAATTTGGCAGTCCTTAAATTGTGGACCTAACATGAGTTGGAATTAAATAATTACATGTTTATAAAACCTAATTTCACAAGTCTACTCCAACAAAATCCATCTAAAATATACAATAAAAATTAAAATTCAAAGTATCCTCAAGCAGTTGCAGCAATTAATTCTGTGATGTGAATCTACGTGGATCACAATGACCCAGAGTATTCTTAAAGAACAATTCAGTGGTTCTTATTTCCCTGCTCCCCTCCAATACTTACTGTCTGACTCCTGGTGACTACCATTCTGACTGGGGTGATGTGGTATTTCGAAGTAGTCTTAACTTACTTTCCCTGATGACAAAGGATATTTGTGGGAGCCCGTTCTCGGGTTCCTCATGGCTTTACCCAGCAGGTCCACATAGAGGATGATTAGGACCACGGGCCTGAGTGCAGGTGTCTGAGATGGTCTGCACTTGGCTGTGCTGGGGGAGGAGGTCTTTTGCTCCACCCCTTGGCGTCTCTATAAAAACCCTGGGACAGAGACAGTCGGGGCCCGTTGGAATAGGTTCCAGGCCCTCTCGAGGCTATCCTTTATTTTCTATCTGTTTATCTCCGCAAGATTCTCTGCAATAAATCCTTCTATCTAATATTTCCTGCTGCTGGCACTCAAGAAAACTCTGGGGAACTGTGGGGGTGGTTGGGTAAACGCTCCACAGATATTAACATTTAAAAAATAGTTATTACCTATCTGCGCTTCTTCTTTTGTAAACGGCCCGTTCATTTCATGGTAAACACATAAAAACATGGGTGATAGTTAAAGTGTAAAACCCTAAACAAAGCTTCATGGCTTCATGATGGTCCTTCCAACTAACTGTACAGAAGTTCTCTTGGATGTTTACAGTTTGGTACTGGGCAAGTATGGGAGTGACTGCCTGAATCTAGAAGCTTTTTATTTGTGACTTCATTATAATTAACTGACTTTTTATTTAAAAAGCAGTACATCTTACTATGTAATCACATCAAATCAATATATAAAACGATAAAAAATGGAACACAAACTCCAGTAGGAAAACGCCATGTTAGTGCCCTTTAAAATGCATTAAATGATAATATTTGAAGTTGCAGGCATGGTTATTAACTGTAGCCACTCTTCAAATTTGTGAAGTCGTGTGACTTTATGCAGAGTAGGTCGACTTCATATGTGCTGCATTGCTTACAAATGTTGTAGTGCTGTCCCATGATCTCTTATGCTGTAGCATTTATAAACCAGTTCCCATAGTTTCTCTCTTCCAATCCCTGTAGCCAGCATCTAACTTAGTTATTATTTTGTCATTCTCCAGTTGGGGAAACTGAAAGTCTGTTTTTCTGTTCTTGCCAGATGTTTCCTACTCATAAGTGGATGAGCTTATGAGGGATGAGCTAGAATATAGCCTTCCTGGTCTATTATTTCATCCATGAAAATACCAGAGGTAATTCTGTTGTGTAGTGGTTAGGCTCTCAACAGTACTTATTAACTGAATGAGAAATAAGATAGAAAATCTGCTTTGTAAGAAAATAAAATTTTAAAGCTCCATTAAGAGATAGGTTCCTGTTTTTCTGGTTGCATTCATCGTGACACAGTTTGAAACTAACAATGTATAAAACAATCTTCTCTTTGCCATGTTTGTACATTTTACAGCAGAGAACACTTTGTTAATGTCTGACATTGCTTTAAAACCAGCATAAACAAAACTAGTACCAAGCAACTGGGAAAATAGCTTACAGGATTTTTAAATGTTGCCAATTTACATCCTGACATTTACCAAGCAGAAAGGGCACACAATACAGGTTGAACAATTATGACAGACTTCTCTGAGGTCTGCCTAGACATCACACATTTTGAGCAGAAAGAAGTAAATTGAACACCCAATATCTAATATGCAATCAATTGAAAATAAGTGTGTCAGAAACATAGCGCAAGCTGTCCATAAAAGGAGTCCTCCATGCTTCATCTGTAAATGGTAAATACCATGGTCGATGCATTAGCCAAACTGTCACTGAGAACATGTTCAGTCCAGGTGCTAAGCTAGGGCTATCCTTCCTCAGTAGAAGATGTGGGATGTGGATATCAATGCTTAATTCCTTTTCTAAAAAATGTAAAAGAGTAGAGTAAGAAAACTTCCTTAGATTTCACCTACACCATGAGTAGGAAAAGGCTTTAGGAAACTTAAAAATAAAAATTAAGTGGCTTGGGAAACAGCTCAGTGGGTAAAAATTCTTTCCATACAAGTATGGAGACCTGAGTTCAAAGCCTCACCACCCAAATAAGCCTAAAGATCAACATAAAAATCTCCAGAGCTCCTGTGAGTAGGTGGGAGGAGAAAACAGGAGAACACCCCAAAGTTAGTATGAAACAGAAAAACAATACAGAGAACTCGCCTCAAACAAGGAGAAGGGCAAGGACAAAAACGTTGTCTATCCTCCGACCCTTGGACGTCTACACATACAGGCATGCCCCTATTCACTCACATGATAATACACACACACACACACGCACGCACGCACGCACGCACGCACTCACGCACGCACGCACGCACGCACACAAGCACACACAAAGTGGGGGGTGAAACTCCTAGAAAATGTCTCTCTGAGATAAAGAATGTTCAAACCTTGATGGCCAGAGATACCTGAAAATGTGCTGCTACCATTGAAATCAAAACCTAGAGGCTACTGGGGACTTAGCTTACTGGTAGTGTATTTGCCTCACTTGCAGAAGGCCCTGGGTTTGGTATCTAGCACCGATAACAAACAAAAATCCCAAGGACTGCCAAGGAGTCTCAGAATGAAAGAGAAGCTTCCAAAGTATGAGACAATCTACTAGTGGAAGAAGTTTAAGGGGTATCCAGGAACACTTTATGTTTGCTTATTTAATTTTATTTGCTAAAATACATATTTAGTCAGTAGCTAGCTAGCAGCAAGCACGCTGGTTCTGTGACTCTTACAATCTTCCTCTATAGTGATTTTCCTCTGCACCTTGGGTGTACAGGGTGTGTTGTATGTGCACTGTTGGGGCTGGGTTTTCCGTGGTTGCTTATGTTCTGCATTTTGACCAAGTGTGGACCTCTGGAATAAGGCTCATCTGTTGCAAAAAGAAGCTTCTTTGATGAGAGTTGAGAGTGACACTTATAGGCTGGGCTGGCACAGTAGGTGTGTGACTAGAGCCAGGACTAGGAACATGGAAAACACAAATAGGAAAGGGTCGCCTTTACCTTTTGAGCACTCCTAAACCTTGACAGCATCAGATTTGCAGCCTGGTGCATCTAAGCCCATCATGGATTCAGAAGGGTTCCAGAGTTTCTTGTGGTGTCTCCATGCAGTTCTCTCTCTGTCATATAGTAAAGTGCCTGGAGAAATTGTTTCTAGTGGTAGGATTGGCCTGATCCATTGGCAGCAAGTAGGTTAATCTCACAAACCTTTCTAGAGAAACTGTGTAGGACAAGAAGATTTATGGCAGCAGGCAGAGGGCCTCTTGCTTTCTACAAAGTTTTCTTCAAGAAGAAATAAATTGTTGAAGAAAGAATGTTGTCTTAGTTAGGGTTTCTATTGCTGTGAAGAGACACCATGACCCCAGTACCTCCTATAAAAGAAAACATTTAACAGTGGCTTAAATTTGAGTGGTTCAGTCCCTTACCATCATGGTGGGACTTGGCAGTGTGCAGGCAGACAAGGTTCTGGAGGGGAAGCTGAGAGTTCTTACATCTTGAGTCATAGGCAATAGGAAGTGGTCTATGTCACTGAGCATAGTTTGAACATATTTGAGACTTCAAAGCCCACCTTCACAGTGAGACACTTTCTCAAAAAAAAAAAAAAAAACCCACATCTACTCCAACAAGGCCACACCTCCTAATAGTGTCACTCCCTTTAGGGGTCATTTTCTTTCAAATCACCACAAATGTTTACTTGGAATATTTGACAAAGTAAAAAGTCTCCACTAATGATGGATGCTACCTAGATGAGTTTGGAGAGGAGTCTGGGTTCTATTATACATGGAGAATAAGATATGCTGGGATCTCAGGTTTGTCCTCGTAGGGTCTGAACTTCTTGGGTAGGAGGATAGGGTCTTCTTCCTCTTGGCCTGATCTTTGGGAAACTGTGGTTTCAAATTACACAGACATATCTTTAAAGTTACTTTCTTCTCTGTCTCTGTCTCTCTGTCTCTCTCTCTGTCTCTCTGTCTCGTCTCTCTCTCTCTCTCTGTGTGTGTGTGTGTGTGTGTGTGTGTGTTTGTGTGTGTGTGTGTGTGTGTTGGGTGCATGAAAAACTAGGGTATAAACCTATTATTAGAACTCGACTGATATTCTTTTTGAGTCACTCAAAGTTCCAGAGAAGAAAGTTACATCATCATTTAGTCACAAGGTGTTGTTTTGTTTTTGGCTGCACTATGATAAGAGCCAAAATAATTAATAACAATAATTTAAAATAATGACCCTTATCAAGCATTTTCCTTGTACCTACTTAACTGCTAAATGCTTTATGGAAACTACCACATCTAATCCTCCCAACAAACTTTTGAGGAAAATTGCTAAATTTGTTCTCACTTTATAAATGAGAAAATGAAAGATCAGAATTCTTAAATAATGTATGGTCTCATACTCAACTTTCATTAATACAACCAGGACATTTTCATGTTTATAAGTTCTGACTGCCTCACCATAACAAATGCCATGATAGTCACTATTAAAAACATGCATTTATACTTTATCATTGTGAATATGGTGTAATCTTATGTTACTTATTTTCTGCCTGCCTACAACCAGCATCAGAATTCCAGGAGAATGTGGTAGGGCTTGCATTTAGTGCCCAGGATGTGTCTGGTATAACAGACGCACAATAAATGTCAAACGAACAGATGACAGATGAGCTGATGAAAATCTTGTCCAGTGTGCAGGGGTAATGAGTGTCACAGCTGACCCAAAGGCCTTAACTCTTGTCACCATGTTCCATACCAGTGTGGATGCGTAGTGGTTCTACACGTCGCTAACACCTTCCTTCATAGTGACCAGGCTGGTGGACATTCACTAGCTGAATCTTGAAGAATGTGTCCAGGACATTGCTGCTATGTATTACAGATACATGTTGTGTTTAAGACCTGCAGTACAAACCAACTCTTTAAAGTATAGAAAAATTTATCATATCTGGAAATAGAGAATGTTCAGCAGCTCACATGGTTTAATTCACTTTCTGGTAGACTTTGGCTTCTTGGACTTTTTAATTTTTTGGATAAATGCCTTCAAGTTGACTATTAATTCCCTTTTAACACTGTACTCTATGCCTCTGCTGTTCTTGACAGTCTTTAAAGCATTCTTGTTCATATTGTCTCATTGAAGCCCATGTACTTCACAGAGAACAAGACAGATCTGAGTTCACATGGAAGGGAGGGTAGGCTTCAGGAGAAGGAATGGTTTGGTTATCACCACACAGAGAGCAGTTGATCAGCTGTCCAGAGAGTCTGCTTCTTACTCTTGTTGTATTTTTGGCAACTTCTCCAGTTCCATCCAGGGCTGGAAAAATACTCTGTAAGCCAAATCTTTTAGACCACCTGCCCTGAGCAAATGTTGAACTGATATCTGAGCAGAGGAACCATTCCTGGGGCCCCACCTCTGATTCATGTTTGGCCCTAACTTCAGACTTCTTTCTTTCCCCCAACATACTTCTTTGTAAACAGACGCAGAACCATGGTGATGTCAGGGGAGGTATTTGTCAAGAAGTGAGGGAGGACTGTGTTCCTGTCCTTTATCATTCTCAACTCATACATGACCCAGGTCAGTGTCACCTGCCATTCCTGTCTACTGACAGGTGTGGCCAATTAAGGAACCAGGGAAAGTCTCCAGCAGATTGGAATGTTAATTACTGCCCTCTCACTGATCTCCTTTTGCTGTGAGCTATACTTGAAAGTTATAATTCATAGTCTCGTTCTCTCTTTCTATCTCTGTCTTTGTCTCTCTTTTTATCTTTTTGTCTCTGTCTCTCTCTTTCTCTCTCCCTGCCTCCCTTGCTCCCTTTCCATCTGTATGCCTCTGATTGTGTTCTTCCATTTCTTTTAGCTTTCATTAATTTTCTTTCAATGGAGATCATTTTTAGTGTAACAAGCTATTGCCATCTAGCAGTTTATCAAGCTAAGGATTTCCCTTTGAATTTTTATTAAATTAAAATCCAGAACTATAAAGACAAAATGCTAGGTTTTTATGGGTGTTGAATAATTTTTGAACTTATTTTAGGATGCACTTATCATAGAAATATTTAAACAACTTCAAAACAGTATTTACCTTATAACTTATCACAAATCTAAATATAGACATCCCCCTGGAATCTAGGGCCCTGATGGTATTTATATCACTCGCTTGGGGAAAAATGTAACATATAACACCAGTTATATAAAAAAATAGGTTTATGCATGTTTTTATTAAGTCTTTAACATATCAAAACCTGTGTTTAAAATCCAGTGTCAAAGTGTTAGAGATTTCAGAAGTGGAGGTTTGAAAATTATTGTGCCAAAACATGTCCACTTCTATTATATTTGATAGAATTTAAGATGTGAAAATTGAAAGAGAAAACATATCTACAGAGCATTCTAAAAATAGTAATAAAAAAGTGCCAAGAGATAACTAATGCCTAAGATATTTTTAACTTAAAAAAAAAAGCCTTAGAGAGATGCATTATCCACCACAGCATCTGACTACATTCAAAAAAGATTAATGAAGAGATGAATTTGTGTGTGGTATTGACAAAGAATTATATATATGTATGTGTACTGAGTAAAAGAGTAAAAATTTCTTTCAGAAAGAACTACATCAAAAAGAATAATTCTGGTTGAAATGCACATGTTGACACTATTAAAAATGCAAGAATTGTGTATTTATTTCAGAATTGCTAAGCATTCTATCAAATAAATGAATGACATTTGGAAAGACTAAGGGTTTTGAAGAAATAAGTGCTAGAAAACGTAAGTATACATGTATAATTCATATAGATAGACAGATATCCTCATTTATTTAAAAAATATAGGTTGAGGTACCTTTGTTTATTAACATTCCACTATTTATTATCATTAGAAGTTAATGAAGGTTATCATATGGCTTAACACTGTAGACTATCAATTTTTACTATTAATGTTTTGATTAAATATCCAGGTATTGTGGGTGACAATTCCAGTGATCTAACTTCAAATTAATTGAAGTTTGATTTCCTTTGATTTACCTATTTGAATGAGCTCTGAGGTAAAATTTTATACTCTAGTTACACATTTTTTTATTGGCAATCATCTACCTCTGTTTATTTCTTGCCCATTACCATTTTATGTCATCCAAATTAATTTCATTTCTATCTTAACATGTTCTTTTTTTCTTTTCTTTATTTTTAATTCACTTTACATACCAACCACAGATCTCCCTATCATCCCTCCTCCAGCTTCCCTCACCTCCCCCACACCCCTCATCCTCTCCTCCAACAGGGTAACTTCTCCCACAGCTAAGCTTGCTACATTCAGTTGAGGCAGGACCAAGATCCTCCCTGCTTTATCAGGGGTGAGCAAGGTGTCCGGCCATAGGTAATGGGATCCAGAAAGCTGGCTCATGCACCAGGGATAGATCCTGATCCCACTGCCAGGGGCCCTTCAAAAAGACCCAGCTACACAACTGTCTCATGCACGTATGCAGAGGGTCTAGTCCGGTCCCATGAGGGTTCCACAGCTGTCATTCTAAAGTTTGTGAGTTCCTTTGAGCTTGGTTCAGTTGTCTCTGTAGATTTCCCCATCATGATCTTGACTCCTCTTGCTCATGTAATCCCTCTTCCTTCTCTTTGACTAGACTACCTGTTGGTGGGAGTGAAAACTTGTACAGCCACTTTGGAAATCAGTACAGTGGTTTCTCAGAAAATTGGGAATCAATCTACCTCAAGACCCAATGATACCACTTTGGGCATATACCCAAGAGATGCTCAAGCACACCACAAGAACACTTGCTCAGCTGTGTTCATAGCAGCATTATTCATAATAGCCAGAACTTAGAGGTAACTTAGATGTCCCTCAATTGAAGAATAGATAAAGAAAATGTGGTACATATGGAGTATTACTCAACTGTAAAAAACAATGACATCATGAGATTTGCAGGCAAATGGATGGAACTAGAAAATATCATTCTGAGTGGGGTAACCTAGACTCAGAAAGACAAACATGGTATGTACTCACTCTTAAGTGGATACTAGATTTAAAAAAAGGATAATCAGACTACAACCCACACTCCAGAGAAACTAGGAAACAAGGAGCACCCTAAGAGGGATATATGAGTCATCTTGGGAAGGGGAAACAGATGAGATCCCGATGAGTAAACTGGGGATAAGGGTTGGGCAATAGAGGGTAGGGATGAGGGATGAGAACATGAGGGAACGGGATGGTCGAGCTGGAACAGGAATGGAGTGGGAGAGCAATGAACTAGATATCTTGATAGAGGGAGACATTATGGCATAAGGGAGAAAACTGGTGCTAGGGAAATCCCCAGGAATCCACAAGGACTACCTCAGATTAGACTACTAGCAACAGTGGTGTCGGTGCTTGAACTGGCTTACCCTGGTAATCAAATTGGTGAATATCCTAACTGACATCACAGAGCCTTCATCCAGTAACTGATGGAAGCAGATGCAGAGATCTATAGTCATGCACCAGGCCGAGCTCTGGGAGTCCAGTCTTAACATGTTTATAGGCATCATACATGTAATGTCACAGATGCAATGGTTACTTTCCATCAGCTTTGATGATGCTGGTTCCATATTGGTCATATTTTCAAAATATTCACAGACAATTCTTTCTATATCCAATTTCCATCGTGTTCCAAAAGAAGTTTCCATGGGAAAAGTCACATTTTATAAGATAAATTTTAATACTTTAAAAATATATGTAGTAATCTTTGCTTTCTACCCTAATATAGTATGAAAAAAATCATTGAAAACTATTGAGTTGTAGTAATGAGAAAACAGGCTATCTGGAACACACAATGAAACAAAAGACATGTAAGACAAGGAGCTAGCTGCCTTTAGGGTGTGTACCAAATATTCTGTGAAGTTACCTCCTTCACTGGATTTTATTCTCCCTTCTGTGTTTTTTGTTGGATTGTATCAATGTCAGACGTTAGTTCAAGATTAGAGAGTAAGGGACTGTAATGTGGGTGGAGAGAAGAGTGTCTCCTGCAGTTCCACTGCCAGGTACCTTCTAGTGTTGCTGTACTGGGTCAGATTTGGCCTTTTTCTATAGCCCAGTATTAGGTGCACTGCGTCTTTCCCATGACTGAGACTTATAGGTGGTTATCATAACATTGTCACCTTCTTTGACCCTTGTACTGATGTTGATCGTGGTTTTACTCTGTTCTTAGACCCTGAAGGGGTAATCGTAGCCCATTGTGGGTTGCCTTATGCTTGGTCACTCTTTTGTAATTTACTTTTGTAAATTCTTTCTATATTTTCTTTGTTTCTATACATTCTGTACTCAACCTCTTTGCTGGTGCTATTTGCTTATTAACGAGAGTTTCAAAATCACAGAGGGACCACACTGTTTGCTTTGAATGCTGTTTGCAGTATTTACAAAACTGTAAGTAAGCTGCCATTGAGCCAAATACATATGTGTGTTAAAAATAAACTTCATTGATAGTTACAAAGAACTGGGAATTCTTTAGTTTGTCACATGAATAGATTTTTATAAGCAGTACCCTTGTTATATTAGTTTTCAGGGTGATCTTTTTTGTAACAAGAAAAATAAGTGATTACAAAGAAGAAATTTAATTGGAGTATCTTCCTTCATTTAACAAATAACAACTGTTACAGCTGTGACTAAGATAATGCATTGGCTCATTTTGCTGGCAACATGGTCTTTAATTAAACAAGTAATTGCACATAAGGCAATTGTTTAAAATATTATGGAAAAGAAATACAGTGAGACTAAATGATTCCAAGGAAACGACTCTTAAGCTGAGAACGAAGGGGCACCTTAGTCAGGTTAGCTTAAACACTGCTTGCACAGGGCGGTCAGCTAGACATGAAGCTCTGAATATGAAGAACCACAGGTAGCTAAGAAACTTAAAGTAGTCCAAGGTGACTATACCAGAGAAGGAGCTTGGGAATGGTGAGAGAGAAGGTCAGAGGGAAAATTAACAGAGACACAAATTTAAGGCTTATAGTCCATGTTAAGGACTTTCGGAGGTTGTTTTAGGAATGATGAGAGACCACTGATTGATACTAGAAAAAAAAATGGACAATAATATGTTTATAAAGACACTGTGAATGCTTAGAAAAAGAAGAAATGGATGTAGATGCCAAAGGAGCAATGGTGGGTAAGAAGAAACCTAGAGCTCCACACTGTTGATGTAGGCTAAGTCTGGAGTTGTGGTGCTTTAAAAGAAAATGACCCCCAAAGGGCATGTCACTATTAGGAGGTGTGGCCTTGTTGGAGTGGGTGTGGTCTTATTGGAGGAAGTGTATCACTGTAGAAGCAGGCTCTGAGGTTTCTTTTTCTCAAGCTTTCCTTGATGTGATTATCAGTTGACTTCCTGTTGCTTGCAAGATATAGGACACTCAGCTATTTCTCCATCCAGCACCATGCCTGCCTGCATGCCACCATGCTCCCTACCATGATGGACTGAACCTCTGAACTATAAGCAAGCCTCGTCAATTAAATGTTTTCTTTATACAAGTTGCCATGGTCGTGGCGTCTCCTCACAGCAATAATAAATCCTAACCAAGACACAAGTAATGTTCACAAAATTGAAAGAATGACGAATAAGTAAGAACAATGAGGCATCCAGGGTGATAACCAGGCTGCCATATGGAACAGTGCTGGCTGATGGTATCATTTAAGATGAGAAATCATTAGAAAACAGTAGGCTGGCAAACAAAGAGAATTAGATTGATTTTGAAGATGTTGACTCTGAAGTTCTTCTAAAATATTTAACACATGGATCTAATCGAGAGAGTTGGGAGACTAACTAGAACTAGCACTAAGAAGGGCCAATGATAATTAAAAAAAAAATTGGAGATCTAATGGGAAACAAGGAGTCAACAGACGAGACTGGCAGGGAGTCATCAATTAGGTGAACGATTGTCTGTAGTTTCTGATGTCAGCAGAATCAAAGCAAGTCATTATTTTTAATATAATCGAACCAATGGGATTGATTGAGGTAAAGAAACAGTGCCCTTAGGGCTCTGCGGCATGGTGATCATGGCTGACATCGGCATGGAGGCTTTGAAGAAGAAAAGTCAAGACAGTGATGAGGCAACACATGGTAACCTTGACTGTGGGTGGAAGGGAAGCTAAGGAGCTAAGGCTAAGTATATAAGGGGATTGAAATAAGCAGGAGATTTTAGGAGAAGAGGGGCAGTTCAGCTGATAAGAGAATACACAAGCAGAAAGACACACAGTGAAAATAAAAAGGAAAGATCATGTAAAAATCCAGTATTCCTGAGAGTCAAAAAAAAAAGCAGAAGTGGAAAAGATGGGCCTATGAAGTCACAGCATTTGGATTTAGCACGTTGGCCAGTTTGGTCTTGGAAATTTAAAGTCTTCCTCCTGGTGGTTGCATATACTTCCTTTTTGAAGCAAGAGGTAAATAACCATTGGCTGAGAACTTCAAGCTTAGATGTTTCATAATACTGTGAAATATTCAAGAGGCTTTATGCTCCTCAGAATTATAAGCCAATCGGAAGATTCTGGCATGACTGCCAAGCATTTTCTAGGATTAATACAACACAGGTGATTTTCTGTTTAGAAGTACCAATCTCGTGGGTTGTGTAAAATCTTCACACCAGGGTGCCGTGTGCTCAGCCCTGAAGCTTGTTGCTGAGTGAGAGAAATGGCCTTGCTTCTTGCCCAATCTCCAAACATCTTTGTCCCTAGCCTCCTGTCTTCTCACTTCTGGATTCCTAACCCCATACCAAACAAAGGCTAGGTAGCTTATAGACAGCAGAAACTTACATCTCACAGTTCTCAAGGCTGGAAGGTCCAAGGTCAGCAGATCCAGCGCTTGCTAAGGAACCAGTTCTGCATAGATGACACCATCTATGCCTCCTCTTGTAGCAGAAGACCAAAGGGGCTAAGAAGCTCTCTCAGGCTTTGTAAACCAAATGTTCCCCTTCTTAACGCCATAAGCTTGGAGTATATGTACATTTCTCCATAGGAATGCCAGTGTGGGGGAGACATACTACACATTATATATTGTCACACCTGCCTCTATTTGCCTATGAATTGGTGCCACATAAAAAGTTGAGCCTCTAATGTTCTATTTCATACTTGTAGTTCATTTTCAGACCTAAGGACCATGTTCTGTTTCTAGCTATGATTTATCTCTCAAGTTTCCATTGCTTTTATCTTACATGACCATGCAGACTGCCCTTCCACATATACTTTCTCATATTATAATAATGGAGTAATTTTCATGTGATTTGATTGGGATCAGTTCTCATTTATACTAACCTGATCTCATAGTTAGAGTAAGTAATTGCTGTGGGATATCTTTCTGTATGCTGTGAATATGTGTTGCTCTGTTTGGTTGATGAATAAAGCCATTTGGCCTATGGCAAGTCAGGTTATAGCAAGGCGGGAAATTGAAGGAGAGACCGGAAGGAGAAAGGCAGAAGGGAGAGAGACGCCAGCACCACCAGGAGAAGCAAGATGTGAAAATACCAGTAAGACACAGCCACGTGGCAACTTATAGATTAATAGAAATGGGTTAAGTTATACGAACCAGCTAGTAAGAAGCCTGCCATAGGCCATACAATTGATAATTAATATTATGCCTCTGAATGATTATTTTATAAGTGGCTGTGGGACCTCCATGCTGGGAGGGACAGGAGAAATCCTCCAGCTACAAAGTAATCAGTTATATTTTCTGTGTAACTTAGAGCAGACCTCTTGCTTATCCTCCAGCACACTTTCACAGCTGTTCACAGTAGCATTAATATTAATCACTATTTCTGACAATACTGTCATGTAAATGCTCTCTCAAATGCATAATTACCATATCTTAGAAGCAAACTTTTCTTTCATTCATTCTCTTATTTTTACTTTTTTAAAAAATAGTACTTAGAAATTAGACTTGATCTCTTGAGCATGACAAGCAACTACTGTCTCCACGTACTACACCAAAATCCTTAACTCAAATTTGTTGATTAATTCTTAGATGATACATAATGTAAATCAAATTGTGCTGACACAGTCCTAGGTGAGGCCACTCACTAATCTCTAATATTAAAAAGGAGTCAGAGCTAGGAACTTAGTTACATCTAACAGAAAGCAGACCCAAGCTAATGCAGACTAAGTGTGCCAAACTTTCTACTAAATAGTTTGTAAATATTTTGTTCTCATGATTTTGCTTTGGAATCGGATACAAATCTATGAATATTTTCCCTGGAAGATGCACACACAGCCCACACCAAAAAAACTTACAAATGTTTCCCCTTTATCCAAAGTGTAGTCTGTGACACTTGGTTCTTGGAACTCAGCAACTACTGCAAGGAGCGAAACAAGCATATTCTTTGAGATTTCTTTCAAATAGCTGTGCTTTCTAGATTCTAACCCTAAGAAATAAAGCCAAATTGAACAGAGGGAGCATGAATGAGCGATCATCACTGTCACATACCTAGTAACATGATATGTTAATCTACAGCTCAAAACTTAGCAAAACACTTTTCATTCTTGAATAATATACAGTGAAAAGATGATTGAATGTCTGAAAGGTGATCTTTCAGGAGTAACCATACAGAAACTAGTTAAAGAAACAAAATGTTTAGAGAAGTGGAGAGAGATTCAGGCCAAAGAGCTGAATTGCCATCTTCTTAGTCTGCCCAGAAATGAAGCGAGTTCCAGGTTAGGGAGCTTTCAGCCCTAAAATGAGTAAGTCCTTGAAGAACCTAAAATAAATAATCAGGTGGTTTTGTCAGCTCTAAACCAACACAGCCCAGCTACTTAACCTCTGTTCACACAACTGAATTTAAACATAGGAAAATTATAATAATAGTAGATAAGTAAATAATATATCAAATAAAAAGTAAATAAAATTATAAGTATATAAATAATTACATAAAAATTGTAAGTGTTTTGCTTTGCACTAGGCAAAGAGTATAATGCTTTTGTATGAATACCACATTTAGCTCTGACCTTGTTTAAGAATCTTTGAGAATACATTAGGAGGATATTAAATTTGGGTTAAAGAATGGTTAGTGACACAGAACAAAGGTATTCATCTCTATAGAGACAGGAAGGGTTAACATGTTTTGTTCTAATTAATTCTTATCCTCTCTAGCTTTTTTTCGTCCATGTCTAATATGGACCTCACATTACATATCGAAAGACATGCTTCTTGTTTGTTCTTTAGGCACAAATAGACAGTTACCTACTGAATTGATATGTAGTAGATCTATGTGCCAGATAACATATCATTGATGAATACTGAACATTTTCCCACTTAGATTTTTCAGTAAGTATGTGGATTCCCAAAATTACACAAATTCTCATTTTCAAAAGCATCCTTTCTCCTCTATCTGTAACTTAAGCCCAGAATTAAATCCTTCTGATATTTATGAGTCAGACCATAATCTTATGTTTATTTCTACAGCAGCAAGTATTTGAAGTGTTGGAATGACTTGAAAAGTCTGAGATGAGATGAGAGAAACTGGCTTTTAGCTTTAGCTAAAACATATATATTTTCTTTTAAGTAAGACCAGCCAAAAGGATATGCCATCTGCACAATTTTAAAGTCAGGTATTCAGTGCAGTATTTCAAAAGCATGAAGATAAGTTGGTGGGTGATTCACTGTAACAGCACCGCTTAAGGCAAGCTAGCCTAATAGGAAATACACCTTTGGAGGTAAAAGTGAGCAGAAATAGAAGGTTTTGGTTTTTTTTAATTCGATACTATTCAGAAATATTATAGAAAAGTACTTAAAGACTTCCATTCATATTGTCCAAAATGACTGAAGATGGATGGCTTAATTTCATTTCATCTCTTCTCATAGGTTATAGTCATATGATCATAAGCACATTGGCTATTGGAGCCAGAATTTCAGCCTAACAACATGGTTCATTAGATCAAAACAAAGAGCTAAAATGTTTTTGATTTTATCATTCAAAGCTTAAACTTATCAACCATCTAGCAAAATCAGTTGCTTACAATGCAAACTTAACCTATTTATAAAATTTTCAAAGAGCATTGTATTTGTATGAGTAGTGACAAGCAATGTTGAATATATACTCTCATGAAAACAAACTCATCTTTTAATGTGAGCAGTGAGTAAATTGTAGGGGGGGGCAGAGAAGGGGAAAGGAAGAGTTGATGTTAAGTATCAGTTCTGATCGAATTCTCCTTCCTCATCATTCTTAAGTCCTTAGTCTTTCTCTATCAAACAAGAATTAAGAGAAAAATATAGCAGAGTAAGTGGGACAAAAATGGCTTTAGAGAAAGAAGGAGAAGTAAAGCCATGGCCATCTCTCTCCTGACATAGCGTATGCAGGGCCAATGCGTCCTCCAAGAAAACGGGACAGTCCTTTATCTCGTCCCTCCAGTGTTTCGCTGTGACCTCTTCAATGCCAGGAATTGGTCCAGAGCTTGCCTCCTCTCCAGATTATGCCAATCAAGTCCATAGGCACGGCTTATCCTTCTGTCTGTAAATAGTATGTCATGACCTAGACAGCTCTGATAGAATCCCACTGTGTTTCCTTCCCAGGAATGCTCTGAATTACACTTCACTTGAACTTTTCATCTCACTGCTTTGTGTCAAATAATTTTCAAAATGCCACATTACAAACACGTTCTTTCCTGAGGGACACCTTTAAAACAACAGCACCACACGGTATGGGGGACTATGCCCCTAGTTCCAGCTCTATCAGAAGCTGAGGCAGTACAGTTGTTTGGAGCCCAGGAATTTGAGTGCAGCCTGAGCCACTCAATAAGAATACATGTCAAAATAAAACTACAAAATAAAATAAAACATGTCAGCAAGCACTCCCCAGTCATATTTTCTTCTCATAATGATAATTGTTTCTTATGTCATATAATTTGCTTATTTGATTTATTATTTGTCTTTTCTACCCTGTCCATTTATATTACATGAAGTGGGAATTTTATCATTGTGCTCGATGTTATCTCTATATATACAGGAACATAGTAAGCATTCAATAAGCATATAATATTTGAGTTTTTAAATTGTCCTGGGGTCTAGTTTTTGATCACATCAAAATCTCCATTTTGGATGCCCCTCTCTATTTAAGGGCAATGAGTAATGGTGAAGTACTATGCATATATGACAGAGGGTTTTGAGTTGGTTCTAAAAACTGGAGACCTAACTGTACCCCAATCTCATGCCGTTCGTTAGAGGTCTGAGCTTCAATTCCCATCCTGTAAGTAAATATTACAATGCCCTCTTTTCAGTGCTTTGCTAGGACAAAATGATTTGTATGAAAATATATACACAGTAAGATATTGAGGAAATGTTTATTATTGTCACTCAACGAGAAAATCTGGCAAATGTGTCTGGACTCATAAGGAGTAGATTGGAGCATGAAAACCATGTTAAAATGTTTACACTGTCTGAATATGACCTGTGGTGCTCATTGGCGGGTGACCTAAAAGAATGCTAAGAATTTACTATACCCCCAAGCAGTTGTTTGTCTCCAGTCTCAACTGGAGACTTAGCTGTCCCAGCTGAATTATAATGATCTCTATCTTTCCTCCATAATGTTATGATGAACGGAAGTAATTACCACTTCACTTCGTAGGCAGCATATATTTTTCATATCATATAACCTATTCTTTAGCAAATGCACTTAACTTTAAAATTGGAAGGAGGAAGTCATTTTTGTATGTTTATTGTCACTTGGGAAAATTGATGTGGTAAGCTTATTACATGAAGAGAAAATTGCTATTTGACTTTATAAAATAATCTGCTCTTCATACTGTTGGTATAGCTCTTCATTTGAGAAATGGGGGGGTTGTTTTGTTTTGAAAGTTGTAGGAGCATCAAAAGGAGGAAATTTCAATAACCACTTAAGAATCAATCATGAGCTCAAAGGACATCTAAGAAGTCTTTAAGGAACAAAAGAGGTAGAAATGAAGGGGAATGACTGGAATTCCCCCTCTCTCACTCGAGGTCTTTCAGACTTTAATGTGTGTCTTGCTTCAGATTCAATGCACAACATTAATTCTGAAGCTAAGCAAAATTCTTAGGCTAAAGAAGCTGAAAGCAGCTGAGAAGCAGCTAGCTATGCATACACATGCTTAAACACAAGATAAAATTCAAAGCTATTGGCTTCAATTAATCATGGCGGCAGTTTCTCCTGAAAGTCTCTGAAAGCCTGACACAAATCAAGAGTGCGCGGCTGGAGCCATTACCTCTGCCAGTAGTGGAATGTATTCTTACCATTGTCTTAGGCATTCTTTCTTCTTGCTCCAAAGACTCCTTTCATAAAGCTGGAAAAACATCAAATTCTGATGCATTGTATTAATCTGAATAGATGTAGATCGACTGAAGGAGAAACAAGGAAAGAGAGAGTTGGGAGGGTGCGTGGAGGTCACTGATCTAACATGCTCACTTTGCAAAAGGACCCCAGGACTCTAGGAAGCTGAGAACATTATTAAAGGAGGGAAGTGGAGATGAAGAGTGGATTCCCTGTGATAAATCTTAGAGGGTTTTTTTTTTTACTTTGGGTTTCTCATGGGATCTACTTTAATAGTTTCAAATATTAGACTATAGAGACAGATGAATTTATTTTGATAATCAGCTAAAGAGAGGGCAAGCTACATTATGCAACAGGAGAGGAGTTTTGTTTGTTTTATTTTTGTTTTTAATACAAATGCCCACTTGTTAGTGCTGGCTATCCTGGAACTCACTGTCCAGCTCAGAATGGTCTCAAACATAGGCTAATACTCCTACCTTAGCCTCCAAAACTGCTGATATTAAAGGTGTGAACTGCCATGTCCCGAAAAAAAATGTTTATTTCTTAAATGTGAAATGATATAGAAAATGTTTACAAATATAATGTATATCACTTATATTTCATAAGGCATAACAATACAGATTTGGTACCAAGATTTTGAATAAGAAGAGGCTCTGAGCCATTTGTTACTTCTCTTAGAATTAGACAATGTGAATTACTTATTATCATGTGTGACATACCATCACGTGTAGCACTGAGCCATCTCTGTCCAGCTAGTGCACAGCCCAACACTGAGAAAAGCAAGTAGAGCAGTAGGTCTTCTTCAACACAAAGAAAGTCTGATTCATCACCACACAGTAGGGCAGAGGGTTTGCTCATCACTATTACACAGTAGGGCAGAGGGTCTGCTTCATCATTACCACACAGTAGGGCAGAGGATCTGTTTCACCATCACACGGTATGACAGAGTTTCTGCTTCATCATCACCACACAGTATGGCAGAGGATCTGTTTCACCATCACACAGTAGGCAGAGGATCTGCTTCATCATCACCACACAGTAGGAAGAGGATCTGCTTCATCACCACCACACAGTAGGGCAGAGGATCTGCTTCATCACCACCACACAGTAGGGCAGAGGGTCTGCTCCATCACCACCACACAGTAGGGCAGAGGGTGTGCTCCATCACCACACAGTAAGGCAGAGGGTCTGCTCCATCACCACCACACAGTAGGGCAGAGGGTCTGCGTCTACACCACATTATTATTCCAGAAGACTGGTCTTCAATCACAGTACATCCATATGTCACTACACACCTTCCTGTCCAATAGTTAACTTCTCAAAGGATCACCTTGTTATCACTATATCAAGAGATTTCTATCTGCCTAACAATGAAGGATAGGAATGATTAATGAGACTAGAAGAAAGAGAAGCCTGCCTCAATGCCTACAAAAATAGGAATGCTTTACACATGTGTAAATACTATTCACACATTCACACAGACCTCTCTCTCTCTCTCTCTCTCTCACACACACACACACACACACACACACACACACACACACACACACAGCTTTACAACCTCTAACTCTCATTCTAATCATTGTTCCTCCTTCTTGATGGCATTACTTAGAAAATTCACTTCTCAAAACTTCCTGTGATCTGCTAATGATTCCATCACTAAGTCTGTTCACACTAAGCTATTAAACAAATTCTGATTATGAAATAGAACAAATTTCATCCTTATCCTTCATCTTCTCTCCTTTGTTTTTTTCTGTTTGACTTTCCTTTCTTCCCCACTCACTCTTACAGGTTGAATTCTATTCTCCAAAAGCAGCTTAGCTCCCATGCCTATTACCATATTCACCTTATTTGAACAAATATCCATTGCAGATATGATCAAGTTGTGAAGACATCATTAAAGAATGTGGAATCTAGTCCAACGAGACTGATATTTATATATTTATATTTATTTATATACATATTTATATATAACATATATATTATATATATATAATTTTAATTGATGAACATGTGGACAGAAAAGAACGCACAGGAAAGCTGGCTATATGAAGAAGAGGAATACCTGAAGCCCCCCAAAATCTGGAACAGCAAGAAATGTGTTTCTGTAGAGAGAGATTTCACAAGGAAAATAGCTCTACTTATATTATAAGTTTTGCATTTTTTCCATTAAATGAAAAGATTCTCAACTTTAAGCCACCTAGCACTTTCTTATGGCGTGAATGAGTCTCCCTGGTGAAAACCATTCCTTCCTTAGTCAAGGATTCATACCCACACACTTGATGCCATTGTCTGGGGAGGTATGTACCTGTGACTTTCCTGATACTTGGCAGAGAATTTAACCTGCTATGAGCTAATTTTGAAAAGCACATTCCCTCTTTGCCTTGTTTCTCTCAAAGGCCTTCTCTTAAGGAGATAACAAAATATACTTAGATAAACAGTGTATTTCTTCTAAGAGACCTTCAGAAGAACATGAACCAGCTGAGACCTGTATGGATTTGGTTACTGGCTGTGTATTAAACAAGCAAATGGATGCAAATGAGAATTTTAGGGATACAAAACATACAGGTATCCAATAAGCTGAGTGCACACTCAAACCTGAATGATAATTATATCTGAGCTAAGCCATATTTTCTGAGCATTTAAGAAACTGTTATTTAATTTTTCTACGTTTACTGAAGGCCAGAGAGATGCTGTTGCTTTGTATGTTTCAGTATTCAGGTTTTAAATCTAGTTTGTTTTTGTTTTTTTTTTTAATCAAACCTTATTAAGATAAATCCACATGAGTCTATTTAATGGGTAATAGGGATTTATTAAGATATAAATTGAGGAAATAAACCCACTAATATAGAATGGAGTAGACAGCTGAAGTTGTCCTCTGATTTGACTGGGAGTGAATCCACCTCAAAGGCAGCAGGGAGAAAAGGCATGTGACCCTTCTCCCTTTCCTTTTAAGAGGTCACAACATACAATGGCAGAAGCATGGCCTCCTTCAGGCCCTGTAGCCCAAGGTCATGGGCAGAGCAAATACCACTACAAAACCTGGTGACAAAATAACTTCCTGTTGTGACAAGCTTCCCCCTGATACAGCAGCAAACAATTAGATCATCAAACCTCTCATCATAGATGCTAAGAAAATCTAATGACTGGAAGCTGTTTCTTCTAAGGTCAGATGAACAAAAAGTAAATAAGTAAATGGATGGAACTAATGAAATAGGGTTGTAGGAACTGGCTACTGGAGGCTTAGCCAGCACAAAGGAATTTGCTAGCTAATAAATTGAGGCTGAACATGACAGAGCTAAAACCTAACTTTTACAAGTGATCTCCGCAAGAATTCAAATTGGAGATGTCGGGAAACACACACACTGAGCTTTTGTCTACTTGTGACCTCATTAAAAAAAAATAATTTTAACTTCTGGTAAAAGCAGCAGAAAAAGAATAAAACAGCACCTCTACAAGTTTTCTGAAAATAGTGTGAATTAGGGATGCAGAGGTGGGTTAATTGGTAACGTACTTTCCACACAAGCACAGGAATCTGAGTTCAGATGCCTAGAACCCCTGTCCAAATATGGGTGGGACAACATAGGCCTGTAATCCAGGGCTTAGGGAGTTGACAGGAGACAGAAGTGGGCAGATCCCTGGGGCTTGTTGAATGACCATTCTAGCCACTGAGCTCCAGGTTCAGTGAGACCCTCTGTCTCAAAAATAATCCTACTTGAAGAGCTACAGGCATCTAGGAAATGCTGAGAGAAAAGCACATCAATTGGTTATCTAATAGCAAACAGTCAGCCCTGAAAACATAAACACAAGTAACATTACACAGCTTGAGTAGGTTGTATTTATATGCACACATATGTATGTAACAATGGTTAATAAAAAAAAAAAGAGGCCACGAATTTGAAAGAGAACAAGGAAGAGTATGTGGTAGCTTTTGGAGGGAGGAAGGGAAAGGAAGAAATAATGTAATTAGATTATAATCTCAAACAAATAAAAGAAATTTAAAAAAATAAGGTGGAAGGTCTAAAGAGGTAGTTGAGCAGTTAAGGGCACTTACTACTCCTTGCAGAGGTCTAATGAATGGTTCCCAGAACCCCAAACAAGTGGCTTAACCTGTAGTTATGGGGCATCTGATGTCAACGTCTGGCATTCAGGAGCACTGCATGCACGTGGTGTGCATACATACATGCAGGCACACACACACACACACACACACACACACACACACACACACACAGGAACAAAAGTGAGGTTTAAAAACCATAAGGTAAGGAATGAAGACACCCAGTGCCACAGCGTCTGGATTTTACACATGTGCACATACTGACAGGTAAAGGGCGCTGGTGGCAGCGCTGGTTACCAGTGGAAAAGTCACAGTTCACGGCCACGACTACCAGAGTTACAGAGAGCTTTATTAGAAGGAAGGAGGGGATAGGAGGGAGGAGAGACAGGCCTGGGGGGAGGGAGAGATGGCCGGAGCAGAGCAGAGTAGGGTACAGAGAGAGAGCAGAGAGAGAGGGTGGGGTCGGAGTCCGGCTTTTTTAAGGCACAGATTGCGTGACCGTGCCACGCAAACGTGGTCGCCAGCATCTGCTGATGACGTAAGATGTGAGACCGGCAAGACCTCGAGGAGTGAGGGCAGGATCCTAACACATACACCTGAATACCACACACACATACACACACACACACACACACACACACAAATAATGACACCGATTATGAAAATATTTCTGCGGATTCTCAAATACATAAATGAAAAAGGTAAAACACACATAATGCCTACTTTAAATTTGTTTCCATAAGATAATTTGCAAATCTTTACGGAGGTTAGAATTCCTCAGCAGATATGCCTAAATTTCCACATGAAAAATCTTACACGGGAGGCAAAGGTACACAGAGTAACTACATTATTAACACAATCTTGAGCCTACTCCTCTCTTTTGTACATCTTATGATTTCAGTGGATATTTTCATATCCTCTTATGTAGTTGCTAAAAAAAAATACAAGAAGAGATCTTATAAATTGCCTTTATGAAATAGAAACTGTATTAATACTTGTCTCAGTGCACTAGAAAGAAGTTGAAAGCCTATCTCAACTCTAGAATCTACTGCTGATACCAGAATGATGGAAACATGGAGTAATAAAGAACAGCAGTGTCTACACTGCAGCAGAGCCAAGCAACAAGTCTCCAGGGACCCAGGACTGGTATTGCCCATAGCCTTTATCAAAGAAGCTTCCTTTCACAGTGAACAGAGGTTAATGAAAAGACACAAGACTGGTCAAGGTCCCTAGAACAAGTGATTGTTCAGTGCCCAGTCATAAATGGGACACCCATGGAACCCTTTCCAAGGTTCAGGGAATATCACAAAAGAGGAAGCCAAAGGAATGCAAGAGCCAGAGGATGATGGAAAGCAGGGCCACATGGCCCTATCATATAGGCATGGCAAGGCAATGATCAACTCACAGCAGGTATAGCTGTCTACATAGGGACTACACTAGATTGAACCATCAAATATTGAGTTGTAATCGGTGAAGTGTCTCACGAGGCCCATCTCTGCCTGTATTAGGATTTGAGGACTGCTTTATGAGAAGAAATTGTCTTTAGTGATGTAGCCGTTGGTGTACCCATGCTCCGGTGGACAGTTCCAGACCCATGACCACTGAACTTGGTTAAACCCAATAGGTCACAAAGCAAAACCAAAACCAAAACAGAAAGTCATGAATGTGGAGTGAGGACTTAGAGGAGGGAGAGCTTGTGGAACTAGGCTAAGGGAAGGTGAGGGGATGAGAGTGATCAGGATTTATTGTTTTAATATAAGATGAAGTTCTCAAAGGATAAATTAATTTTTAAAAGAGCATTAGAGTCTGTAATCTAATACCTTCATATCAGAAAAAAAGGACTTGATGGTAAAGAAGGATAACTGCTGTAGAGTATGAGACAATTTAGGACTTCAAACTGACCTCAGGTTTGATCTGTCTTACTTAGGAAGTCATGAAATGAAGAGGCCTTACTGTTTCAGAGACAGAAAGCTAATTGAAGGAGCATCTGATCCCACTGGTTGACAGATGAACATGTTAATCGTTTTTGACGGGAGAAACTATGTCCTTAAGGCCACGTAATTGGCTCACAAGTTAATAATAAAGTTGAAAAGTTTGGCTTTGCATTTGATGCTGCTCTGTATCGCTACTATTCTGGAAAAGATAAAATTCAAACTCATTTGAAGCCGGAAAGGTTTGAGAAACATATTTCTTTTTTCTTATTAACTTTTATGGAATTTGTTCTTTGACAATTTCACATTGATATCTGTCTGTACACACACACACACACACACACACACACACACACATTCTGATTACTGTAAGACCCCATACTCTTATTTCTGCCTCACCATCTCATCCTTTTTATTCATTCTTTCTTTTCCACAGTCACTCTCACATCCACACCTTTTTGTTTTGTTTTGAGCCCTGCTGAGTCTAGCCAGGATTATCTGTTATTTTTTTCCTTTGATTCAGGCACATGCTCTGGCATGCTCAACTTCTCCCACATCCAGGTTGCCTGCTCCTTTGCTATCTCAAGTCAAGAAGTTTACCACATTCATATGCTAATGGATGACTATTCAACCTCTTCAGAGGGAACTTACATGATAGATCATAAATACATTTGCAGATAAAGTTATTTTGTTTTATAGTCTGGGAATACATACAACATTTCCTCTGACATCCCTGAAACAATCCATATTACTGGCCTCTTCTGTGGCTTCTAAGTAGGCCAAAATATGCCTGCCTACTGCCTGTTGGCTCCCCAAACCATAGTCATATAAGAACAGCCACATGGCAGATAACAACCATTTGTAACTCCAGTCCAAGGAGATCTGACATCTTCTTCTGGTTTTCACAGTCACCACACACACGTGGTCCACAGACATACATGCAGGCAAAACACCCGTACATATAATATAAAAAAATTTAAATCTGTAAATCATTTTTTAAAGATCAAGATCTACATGCAGCAAAGGGTTATGTTTGTCTAATGATCCTCTGAGAACCCATCTGGTCACTATGTGACAGTTAACTAATTAGCACTGACTGTTCCAAAGGACAGCACAATTGAGTTTGACTTTGTTACATCACCAGACAAAGGATTTAATTGATGGGAAAGCCTTAGACTATATACTATGACAGCTTTCAGTATAATGATGGACTTCCTATGTGGAAGTATCAGGAAAATAATCTACATTCAAGCATTGCTATTCATTCTATAACATGTAAAAGAGAATGCCAAAGATGCATACTTTAGAGGGGGGAAAAAAACCTAAAAAGCCAGTAAAAACCCTGTCCTTCACACTGCCTTCTTTACCTTGCAGTACAAGTCCCTATATAGCCTCATTCTGGTGGTTTTATTTTGCCTTTTTGTGATTTCTATCTTAAAGGAACAGGCTGAGCTGCTGGCAGAGGCTGTTGGTAACACTGAGAGCTTCTAGCAGCACAGGCTGCTGACATGAAGCTGTTGAGAGCAGCTAGCACTAAGAACGGCGGGGACACCAAAAGGAACTGCATTTTGCTTTGTCATGATTTCTGTGCAAACTGAGCACAGTAGCTCTCAGGTGATGGCTAAGCCAGGTGGAGCTTGGAGTTACACAAGGAAAGGCACTTAATTGATCAACACTGTAAAACACCATTCAGAAATGAGAGCAGCTAATAGTTACTGACCGGTTCTTACATGGGGCTGAGTGCCTCAATTACATATTCAATTCTAGCAGTGCTCTGCAGTAGACGTTAAGGAAGTTAGGCACTTATTAAGAATATTTCCAGAATATGGTAAAACCTTGAAGTTTACTTCCTGCACTCACTTCCTGTACGAATCACTTTTCTTTTGTTGTGATAAAATACAATAACTAACATATAGAAGAAGGAGTTTATTTAGGCTTAATTCCAGAGGAATAAGAGTTCATCTTGGTAGGGAGGCAGGGCCACAGCATGGCATGGAGGCCATAGCAGGAAAATGAGAGTATATATCTTTAGTCATAAGCATGATGCAGAGAGGGCAAACTGGAAGGAAAGTGAGACTTTGAACTCTCAAGTCAGCCCCCAGTGATGCACCTTCCTCCAGAAAGGTTGCACCAGCTAAACCTTCCCCAACTGGAACCAAGTGTTTAAATGAGACTGTGGGGGACATTTCTCCTTCAAACCACTACACTGTCTGATTCTCAGCAATTTACCATCCCCAAGCACCTGTCTCTCAAACTTTAAATGACTAACTGTGTTCTGTAGTAAGAAGTCTGCAGTTTCTAATTGTCCATCTCTGGTGCCACTAAATATCCCACCTGCTCATGTCCAAGCCAGTCCTGATTAGAATCTCACTGGTGTCCTCTGTGCTGAGAAAGGACTCATCTCTCAACAGGCTCCCATCAGTCAGAAGCCAGCCAAAGAGCTGAATCACTCACTTCAGTCTAATCTTTGCTTTGTTTTCCCAACCAATGTTGATTATCATCCAGCATGCTTTTGTAATAATGCTAGTGTGGATCTGAATCATGTTTTCTAACCCAAGTATATCCAGAGAATCAATATATATAACTACATATACACATATATAACTATATATATGGATAAAGATGATAATTATGATTGATAAATGATCAACGATATATATAGAGAAAGAAAGATAGATAGATAGATAGATAGATAGATAGATAGATAGATAGATAGATAGATAGATAGATGATATAGTGTCAAATTTCACTTCAATATCAGAAGTTGGAGTCATTTAGGTTAATTATTAGAAAAAGAAAAGTGTCATAACCCAACTCTAGCTTTGTAACTAATCTATTCATCCATCCATTCATGTATCTATTCAACAAATATGTTGAGATGTAGATTTCTTCCCATGGAATCAAAAAAAATCTAGCTTCCATCTACCCTTATACCATATGCCAATTAACTTGTTTCTTTGAATTTTGTTCAGCAACTTGCCCCTTTTTCTGTTTTATTCTTTTAATTTTCCATTCATTCTGAACTAAATGACTTAAAACCTGATTGCAAGTGATCCACATGTTTTCAACATGCTTCCACTGCTCTCCTAAACCCACAGAAGAGGTAACTTGCACAGCTGGCTGGGTCAGAAGCTTATATCTATAAAGGACAAATTTGCCCAGATGTTAGGATACTGTCTTCTCCCTGTCTCCAAAAATGGTCAGCTGACTTGGGAGCTGTAGCCAAGCAGTGTTCTTCACTGGTGAGGATGGCTTCCCTGATGAATAAACATGTCTTTAGATGTGAGTCAAGCATATGTCCAGATAGTGAAAACTGTTCCAATGAATAGTAGAATCAAAAGTGGAATATCTGTCTAGAAGTGAATGACGGTGGCAAAGATGGGAAGATATCCTACTTATGTGTAGCAGTCCATCACAGAGATAAAGGAAGCATTAGAGCAGAGAAAGGAGAGAACAAATTTCAGATGTCCCATGTTTACATCAACAACTCTTAGTCAGGGTGTACACCCTATCCCCAAGAGGTAATTAGAAAATTTTGGAAACAATTTGCTTGTTGCAACAGTTGTAGTATGGTAGGGTGCATCCCAGTGTCTCTTTGTAGAAATCAGGATGTCACCTTGTAGCTAAAGTTTTCCTGCCTGGCCCACAGTCAGGACAAATCTCTCTCACCTGCCAGTCCCACAGCCACTCAGACACGACCAAGTAAACACAGAGACTTATATTGGTTACAAACTGTATGGCCCTGGCAGGCTTCTTGCTAACTGTTCTTACAGCTTAAATTAATCCATTTCCATTAATCTATGCCTTGCCACATGGCTCATGGCTTACCGGCATCTTCACATGCTGTTTGTCATCGTGGCGGCTGGCAGTGTCTCTCTGACTCAGTCTTCCACTTCCCAGCTTTATTCTCCTCCTTGTCCCGCCTATACTTCCTGCCTAGCCAATGGCCAATCAGTGTTTTATTTATTGACCAATCAGCAACACATTTGCCATACAGAACATCCTACAGCATCACCTAGCATTGGACAATGCACAAGACCATCCACTCTGGAATGAATGACTTAGCCTAAATGTCAACAGAGCCTTAGTGAGAACCCAGCATCTACAGTGCATTTATTTAATTTTCATGAATCAAAAGAGAAAAAATTGTCATCTGAAGTGTTTAGTACAGGCACACAAGGCACTTCTTCATGAGATGTATGAGACTTTCTGTTTTTGTTACTGCTTCTGTACATATTTTTTTTCCTATGAGGAGCCTTCTTCACCAAGGGAACCAGTGTCAGAGGCAGTACAGCCAAGCATAAGGACAAACATGAATAAAACAGCTAATAATATGAAGCCAACAAACGATGCCATCAAGTTCCCATGGTAATAAATCACAGCTTAGAATAAGGAGGTTTAAATGCACTGAGAATTTCACAATTCTTCTCATGATTTATTACCACTTCCACAGATTGTCTCCTAAAACACTGGGAAAAAAATAAGTTCATAAATAACCTTCCTGCAAATAAAACATACTTAATGCCGATCTAAAAGTCAGAATAAAGATAAATGCCTTTCTTTGGGTAACATGTACATGAACCTGCATGTGTACTCTCCTTGAACATATTTCTCAGTTCTCTTGAGTTTTCCAAATTAAGTCTGATGGTTGAAGAAAAAAATTACAGCATTATGTGTTTGATTTTAAGTATATATATATATATATATATATATATATATATATATATATATATATGGTTATATTTATGAAACTTATAGAAAAGATCAATAAAATAAAGTTTCTATAATTCATTTAAACTAACAATATGACACCAGTAGACCCTTTATATCAAACATATATAATGTACATAAAGATATATATTAGAATGATTGTAGTCTTCTGGCTTACTTAGTCCAGGATTCCATAACCCCATGGACTGCATGATTCACAAACAGCATAAATTTACTGCTCATGGTTCTAGAAAGTAGGAAGGTCACAATCAAGGCACCATCAGATTCATTGTCAGATGAGGGTCTAATTCTTGGTTCATAGGCAGCTGTCCTGCCGTGTAGCTGGAGAGTTTTCTCTTCAGCTTCTGCCAACCCCACCAGTTCCAGAGCCCACTTATAAAATAAACACACAGACTCTTATATTATTTAAACTGTTTAGCCTAATGGCTCAGGTTTCTAGCTATCTAGTTCTTCTATCTTAAATTAACCCATTTTTATTAATCTATAAGTTGCCACATGGCTCCTGGCTGACCGGTACCTTACATCTTGCTCGTCATGGCAGCGGCTGGCAGGTCCCTCTCCTTCCTTCCTGTTTCCTCAATTCTCCTCTCTGTTAGTCCTGCCCACACTTCCTGTCTGGCTATTGGACAATCAGTGTTTTATTTATATAGAGCAATATCCACAGCACTTCCCCTTTTCTTCTTTTTCAAAAAAGAAGGTTTTAACTTTGACATACAAAAGGGGGAGATGTAGTGGGTAGCCATTCCAGCTTTGATCTGGAAGTTCCAACCCCCATTGAGGCTTCGGTAATTGTCATGCCTATAAGGTGGGGCCAAGAGAGAGCCCTGAAGACCGGAGATCCAGATGCGCCTGTGCTCTCTGTTCCTGGATTCTGGACAGTGGAGGGTGGAGGTTGACTGAGCAGAGTTCTCCAGAGAACACCGCCAGACTGCGACACACCTTTCCCAGACCCTGCGACCTACCTGTCCCTTCATTTGTAAGTTATGCCACTAATAAACCTCCCTTTTAACTACATGGAGTGGCCTTAATAATTTCACCAATACTGCTGCCCTGTCTTCTCATTGTGAAAGAGCAAGAAAGGTCCTAATAGTGATTTTTACCAGCATGCTAAACCATATATCATCTATTTGGAGCCCTAGCTCTTAAGAGTCTTCAATGTGCTTCCACATATAAATTTTTGATTAATACAAACATGAGGTCTAAAACATTCTACTCCTAGCCATCCAGACATTATAATGCTTTAAGGTAATCCCCAGTCAAGGAGGAAGTCCCATGAGCAATTAAAAAATAATGTTGACCTGAAAATAAATGAGCTTAGAGGTTAGGGGTGGTAGATGATAGCTTTGATCTTTTGAGCAATGTAAGCATATTTTAAACAGCTATAATACAAGAGTGTAAATAATATGGGAGTATAGAAAAGACTTTAAAACCTCATTCAAATATAATAGCCATTAAGAGAGAAAAGGGACTTTATAAAGAGATGAAAGCATATGTATGATCATGGTGAAAAGCAATGGGCAATTGTGATAGAGTGAATCTAGACAATGTTGGTAGGAATTGAAGGGTAACAGCCACCCTGTACTTGGACCTTACATCATACAATAAAGTATTCCAATTCTTAGGGACACTAAGAATCCAAGTCATATCATGATTCTAATAATTGTCTTTATTTTTCAATGTATGTTGCTTCAGTGTCTTTATCTGAGTCTCCATTGCCATTCTCATATAAAAGATCAATAAAATGAAGTTTCTGTAATTCATTTAAACTAATAGTATGATATCAGTAGACCTTTTACACACACACACACACACACGTATATATATATATATATATATATATATATATATATATATATATATATACACACACACACACACAAAGACACACATATTAGAAGGATTATAGACTCCTGCCTTACTTACTCCAGACAACCTGGACTAAGTAAGTGCAGCAGCCTCCTCGGCAACGCACAGTCAGAGCAATCCTGCCCCACCCTGCGGTGCTGGAACCACTAATGGAAGAATTAATTCTTGCCCAACTTCAACTTACTTGCTGAAAAACAATCTTTATAATTGGGTAGAGGGGTATGTATAAAGTTAATTTAAAGTAGATTAATGTTTAGAATGCCTATAAATACAAACACCATGCATTGGATGACTCATAAACAGTACACATGTGCCAGTCTGGAAAGAAAGGTGATCAATCAGTTTGGGAACTTTATTAGAGCAACAGTTCCCAAACTGATTGATCACCTTTCTTATCCATCCAGGGAACTTTAAAACTCTCAATTCCCAGTCCATACTCCAAATCCATTCAAAAACCTGATTCTCTTATATGGTAGCTAGGAATTAGTGATCTTAATTTTGGGCAAGTTTAGAAAGCACTGCACTAGACTTATAACTTGATATGAACTGAATGTTGTTTCTTTCCAATTCACCTATTGAACACAGTACTTCAAAAAGCAATCACATTTACAGATAAATCCCTTAGATATGTAGTTTATATGAAGCTAGTAATATAGTTTCTAATATGAGTCATGTTTTTTCTGATAGGATATTTATACACGAACTTTTCAGAACCACCAGGGAGGTATGCAGATGGAAGAATGAATGCCCATGTGGACCTAGAGGAGGTGTCTGTTTTAAGGCAAGAGAGATGTCTTAGGAAGTCAGGCCTACTGCTGCATCTTCAAGACTATATTAAAATAAATTTCCATGGTTTAAGCCATGCAGTCTTAATTACTACAAGTCACTTTGTGATGGCAACCTTAATAAACTATGACAAGGTGAAATCCTTCACACTGTTGAAGACAGAGATTTTAGAGTTCATGGCTGCTTAGCAAAAATGATGGACACGGCACAAGTGAAAACCAACATTTAAAGGATGAATGAATTAGGGATTGTCCACTGGAACTAGGGTGCTCAGTCAGTCCAAAGCCCACAGGTCATTGATCCATGTTCTTCCCAAGAAAGATCTTTAGAAAATACAGTTACACTCCTTTAGTTAATAATGTTTATGCCTGCTTTTAGAAATGATGGTAATTAAACTGTTGAGACAAAACTCATTTGGTAAGACCCAGTAATTTACAGTCTGACATTTTCACAGAAGATTTGTACACTCTATATTATACTGTAAACTACAAAATAGCAGATGTTTTTATATGTTTAGCTCCATATGATCAATAAATCCATTGATAATTAACAAAATAATATGTATTTGTGCTATCAATATGATAGCTACTAAAGATACGTGGCTCCTTAAATTAAAATTAATTACAATAAAATAAAATGAAAGTCTCAGTATTTTCATTTTGGTCACAGTACAAGTTTGCAGTATCCTCCTAGTTAGAGAATATTTTTCTGATGACATGGATTTAATCTTATCACTGTGCATTTGCTTCCTGGATTAGCACAGGGCAATGAATAAATTGGCTTCCAGGGAAAACTGCTAAATTAGTAAATATGAGAATTTCCTAAGAAATTATTCCTAAGAGCAACAATTTTATACACATGTAAATGGTTCACATTCAGTCCAATTCCCAACTATGACCCTGTAGGTGACATAATTATATGGACATGCCCCATCTCCTAATTAAGTATTACTAATCTAGGGACTGCAAGGAAGGAGTGTGTGTGTGTGTGTGTGTGTGTGTGTGTGTGTGTGTGTGTGTATTTGGGGTGTCTGAAAGGTATGTTTATGTGTGTGAATGTATATGCTAGTGTGTGAATGTATGTATAGGCTGGTGCGTGCATGGTAGCCAGAGGCGGACATCAAGTGCCCTGCTCTCATATTCTACAGGGTCTTTCACTGAACTGAAGTTTGCCCTTTTGACTAGGCCTTCTTGACAATGGATCTGCCTGTCTCTTCCCACCATCAATGCTAAGTTATAGGCACTGTTGGTCCTGCCTGGCTTTTTATGTGGGTAGCAAAGATTTGAGCTCAGACTCATATGCTTCTGCAATAGGTACACTTATCCACTGAGGCTATGGAAGGACTTTGCCAATGTAGTTAAGATGACGAATCTTAAAACAGACATAATGATCTCAATCCGATCATCTCATTTTGTAAAAGCAGAGAACTTGTCAGTTGAATCAGGAGAGATACAATGCTGTAGAGGAAGGAGCAAGGAGGCAGAAGTGAGGGAGGGAGAATCAGAGACTTTAAGTCTTCTGGGCTCACCTTGCTGGCTTGAAGGGGGAATCACAAGCCTTTTGAATGCAGATGGCTTCCAAAGGCTGAGAATAACCTTCAATGCATAGCCAATGGGAAAACAGGATCCTGAGCCTTGTAGCCACATTCATCAATTTAATCAACTCTCAAAATTAGGCTAAGAGGGAATCCATTCTAGAGTTCCCACAAATAAATGTAGCTATCCTGTGAGAATTTTTGTAGTGGATTTACTAGACCATACTGCCTGAACTTCTGACCAACAAAACTATGAGATAAGAAATAGTCAATAAGATGTTCTATTGGTGCATCTGGATCACTTACATAACCACAATGCAATCATTAAGTCTTCTAAAATTTCATCTTAAGAATGTGTATGAATAAAGCATAAATGATTATGTATTTGAGAAGAAAATAAACTACTGACCATCATTCCAGATATTGCTTCTGAAAGGATTTGAAGGGGATACAAATATCTAATTTCTTTGAAACAAATTCTGTGTGACCATGATTCAACAGTGTATCTTCAGTCCCAACAGGAAAGGGCAAGCTAGCTATACTAACTAAGGCAAGTGAAATATGGGCAGCAAGAGAGTCCTTCCCAATGCCCACATCCCATCAACTTCTATGTTAACTCAATTCAAGACAAAGTGGACTGGAATACTTCTTTGCAGAGTGAAACAAAAAATAATAAAACAAATGAACAAACCAGCAAACTAGAAAACAGTGATGAGACTATGTCACTATGAAACAAAAAACAGAAACCATGGAATGATGTCCATTTCATCTTCGATCTTGCTTCCTCTGTAGTCATTGATTAAGATATCCAACAAAGTGTACTTAATATGTAGTCATAGCAGTCATTTTCCAGAGAGTCAAGACAAAGGTAAATGGCAAAGTTACGTATGTTTAGATATTTGGTACCAAGTATGTAATTTGCCAATGCCTTTAAGGTGATAACAACATACATCTAAAAGTACAAGCGACCCCTCTATAGTGTAGAATAAGAAAGCACAGCTTCCTCCAGGACAGTGTCAGTTACAACTGTCTCCTCTGGACTTCCAATCATTGTTTTTCCTCCCTCCTATCTCAAATGTTTTAGTGTTTCTTGAGCCTCATGCCTCCTGATGTATTTTCAGGTAATTATGCAGCTACTGTTTTACTCCGACTTTTTCTTATGAAATGCATACATTATTAGTAAAACTCCAGAGAATATTGATCAAGTCACTCTGAAGAAAGAAAACCACCTCTTACATTCTCTCATATATAGTGTGCATTTTTCACTTTCTTATGCATATTTCAGTGTTTTCTTTTACATCTTACATTTACTTTCTTGGTACAAAACTTAGAACAAACAGTGTTATGGAAATTCTGTATTCAGAACTTCTGATCTAATAAAGCCTATTAGTGTAATAAGTTAGCAATAAGAGCAAATGATCAAACCATCCTTATTTTTGATTATATGAATTATCATAAATTAATGACATATAAATATGTAATTTCATAAACCTAAAAATATATTTAATTGGGATTTACAGTAGAAATTTTTGGATGAATTATGACTTAATCAGCTAAATAATTATTTATTTCATAACCCTAAAGTTTATTCAATCTGGTATTGATGATGGGAATTAACTTTAATTAATATATCAGTTACATGAATTATTTAATTCATAAGTCTAAAGTTTTTTTAATTATGTTTTTCTGTTGGGAACTTTCAGTCCTAATCCACCAGTTACTGAATGATAAGGATCAAGAACTCTTGAAAAATTATCAGAGAAATATTGGTTCCTTGTTATTCAAGGCAGATTGGTTTATATTTATTTTTGTTGTTTGTAGTGTTTCTCTTTACTGCAGTGGGGCTTAATTCACATGTACTTATATTCTTACCTATGATCAACCATACTTTTACATACTTAACTTAGTTAATCTTGAGGAAAGAAACAAGGGAGAAACTACCAGGAAAAAGTGTCAGTAAAGAAACATCAAGTGAGCTGTGTATCCGAGACATCTTTCCATGCTGCTGAAGTGAAACTTTTGTTAATGGCAAAGGCAAAGGACTATGTCATGGCATAGTAATCAAGTCATTCCCAAGCTCAATAAGTAAAAAATAGAAAATAAAGAATCTGAGAAGCACGTTTCAACCTTTCTTCACACTCACGGTAAAAAAGTTAATAATACTCCTCTCATCTAGTAGGACTTATGACTGGAGTACTGAGAAGCTCTTCATGCTCGATCTCAATCTTGGAAAGTTGTAGTTAAGATTGGTATGTTTCAAACAGTCAACTCATGCAATCTACCAGGTTGACCTCAGTCTGTGGGGAAGGCTTTGCCCTGGAGGAGATGGGAATGGGGGGGGGGGGGTTGGGGGAAGGTGAGGGGGACGGGAGGGGGGAGAACAAGGGAATCCGTGGCTGATATGTAGAACTGAATTGTATTGCAAAATAAATTAAAAAAAAAAAAAAGATTGGTATGTTAAAATCCTCAAGATTCCTTAAGGAAGTAAAATTCTTTCATTGTTAAATATAGAGCTTTTTTTCAGTGAACCAACGAACATGTCTAAAGAACTCTTTTTCAAAAATCATCTCATATCTCAGGGAATTAACCATATAAAGAATGTTCCAGAAGGATGCTCATGTCAATCCTTTCTACACTCACCTATATTTCTAACTTCAATCACTACAGAGAGTGAACATTTCTTCTTATAGATGATCCAGTATAGTCTGTGTGCAATGTTTTATCAACTATTTTTGTGTCTAAAAATACATGACATAAACGAAACTGTTTCCAAACTTAAAGCAACTGGAAGAAAGAATGGATGACTTTCCATCAGCAGCCACTCCATCTACTGATTCTCATGTGAATCCCTACTTTCTTTGCCACACACAGGAAACAAAGAAGGGGAAGCTCCTCAGTTGAGGAGAACTCTGTACCCTGTGAGTCTACAAATACATGTGTGAGATGAATACCACAGTCGTGCAAGCTTAGCAAAGGAGAGGAACTTTCCATGGAATACTGAGGAAAATCAGGGTAGAAAAACAGAAGGTTTACGGGGTTATATTTAAGTTCAGAGGAAATGTTTCATGTAAAGCTCTTAGTAAAATGTATCCTATATAGTATATAATTATTTTCACCATTACTAATTTTAATAGGAGAATCCTTCTCATTTTCATTCTTTGCTCCATGTTTTTTCTAGCCAAAGAAACAAAATCAAGTGCACTCCTCCATCTTCATATTTCAAATGTTCTCTGTAGTCTCCCTTCATGTCTCCCAGGAGAAAAGAAGTTGCCCGAGGGAAGGACTTTGGCCTGTTCAGGTACATTGTCTCAATGGAAAGAGTCATAGTCCATCTAAGAAGAATCCCCTCTCTAAGTCCCTGGCTTCCTGTGCTCTGGCATGGGAATACCTCGTATGTACCCATTGGCTGTAAAGTTTGTGTTTCCTGTTTCTCTACTGCATAAAAACTGAACCAATAATCTTTTTCTTTCTTATAAAATCAACTTACAGATGATGATGACAGCCACAGAACCAACTGTGTCCACCTACAGTCAGCTTGTAAAAAAGGGAATTGGAGCTGGGTGGTGGTAGTGCATGCCTTTAATCTCAGCATTCAGGAGGCTGAGCCAGGCAGATATCTGTGAGTTCAAGGCCAGCCTGGGCTACAGAGTGAGTTCCAGGAAAGGAGCAAAGCTACACAGGAACCCTGTCTCAAAAAACAAAAAACAAACAAACGAAACAAAAAAACAAAAAAAAAAAAACAAAAAAAAGAAAGAAAATAAATAAAGAAAGAAAAGGGATTTGGAAGACCAACTTAAATTTTAAGCCACAGCCATATTCTCAAATACAGGTTTTACCAGAAAGTTCTATAATGATGTTGTGTGTTGTCACAGCAAGACTTTCTATTGCTGTGATAAAACAACATGAGCATATGTAGCTTGGGGAGGAAAAGATTTATATTGCTTACACTTCCACATCATAGACAATCATCAAAGGATGTCAGGACAGAACTCAAGTTAGGAACCTGGAGTAAGGAACTGAAGCAGAGGCCATAGAAGGGTGCTGCTTACTGGCTTGCTCCTTACAACTTACTCAGCCTGCTTTCTTATACACCCCAGGCCCACCTGCCTACTGATGGACTGGGCCTTCCCACATCAATCACTAATTAAGAAAATGCTGCACAGGCTTGCCTACAGGCTAACTGGATTGATTGATACATTTTCTCAACTGTGGACACTGTATTGGTTACAAGGGCTCATAGTTACATGGATCCCTGGACAATCGCCCTTGGCTGAAGGGTAACTTGGCCTTGGTCTAAGATCTGCCATGTGAATGGTAGTCTGAAACACTAACCCAAAGTTTCACAGCTGGCCTATCTAAGGTGGAAAAACTCTGTGGTTCTTTTCATAAGCCACAGCTCTGCAAAGGAGCATACGATTGTCCTGAACATCATTCCCCCCTTTTCACAGGTGCTTACATAAGAATCCTCAACTCAGATTCTGCATCTGGCATGGAAACCTAAAAGAGGGCTGCCAAGCTAAGAAATTTCTAGGTGAAGAAATTTGGGTTGTATACATGTACAATAGACCAAGCGTTCTAAGGACTTTAGAGCAACTGTGTTTTAAGATGATGAGCCTGAGAATAAACAGCCTGTAGAAAGAATTGAAAATAGATACTCCTCAAAAACATCTTACATTAAAAAACAAGAGGCGGGGGAGAGAAAAAATGTAGTTGGGGAACAGAGAGTTTGTCAAACATCTCTTCTTCATGATTCTATGAAGATTTATTTGTTAAAAATCATCAAGTTCCTTATTACAAAATATTTTAAAAGAATCATTGTATCATTTGCTATAACTAAATATTTTCTGTTTGTTTGTTTGTTTGTTTGTTTGTTTGTTTGTTTTGGAAGCAGAGCCTCATGAATTTTCCCCGTGGAAACGCCCCCTGATGGCTGATTCCAGGGCAATCTACAGAGTTGAAAACAAAGGACCAACATCTACAGTAAACAAAAGACAGATAGGGAAGGTCCACATGCTGCTTTTGTCCATTATAGCTGACATGTTAACTGGTCCTGTAGAAGTCAAGGGGTGGTAGATTTCATTCATAAAGGAATTTCAAATAAATTCTATTATTCATAATGCAAGCAAATTTGTTTTACTCTTTCTCTCCCCACTCCCTAGAGACAAAAACAGAACAAAATAAGCAACAACAAAAAATACTATGTAGCAACAAGAGCTGAATCTGCTATTTGCACCAAGAAACACCACAACTAAGCTGAGGATGGTGATAATGCAACTATGGAAGCAGGAGTATCAGGAGCTCAAGGCCATCCTTTGCTGCCAGGAAAGGATGAGGCCAAAACATGAGACACCATCTCAAAATCAAACATCAAGAAAAATATTGGAGATTTCTTATTAGTAGCTACAGACATGTAATGATCAAACCCTTAGACCTAGAAACAAGCACAGTAAAAAGAGAAAAGGATATCAACAAAGTAATATTGATATGTCACATTTACCCAAGTTGTCATGGATTATAACAATTAATTATGAACCAAATATTCTTAGTTTCAGACTCCAAGGTCTCAGTACATTTTAAGTATGTTCATAGTTTTTTGTTTGTTTTGTTTATTGAGATAAGGTCTCATTTTGTAGCCCAAGTTGTTTTGGATAGAACTATATACCCCATGCAGGCTCCAAATCCAAAAATCTTCTTTTTTTTTCATTTGCAAATTAGATTTATTATTCAGATGGTGCTGTTTTCCATTATCTTTGGATGACCAAAAATCTTCTTGCTTCAGCCTCCTACACCTTTGGATGAAGACAATGAGTCACCAAGCCTAGATTATGTTCATAGTTTTAAATTTAGTGATATGGTCTTATGCTATAGTAAAAGTTAGCACACAGTAAGAACTTCTCCACTTGTTTCACAATTTGGAGTCACATCTTTCTCAGACAACTGATATCTACCTGCTTCTCCTGTCCTCCTCCTTTCCAGGTACTCAGGACTGTCTCCCAGGCATAACTGTTAAGGACGAGGAGGCATTCTCTTGTAGTTTTCATTTTAAAATCGGAAGAGAATGTCTGTCCTCTAATAAGAAAAATGAAAGGACAATGTCTTCCAGGATAAATTCTCTGGAATGTTCTGCAGATGAATGATACATAATCATAATGAGGGAATGTCAGTGAACCAACAATTACCTACTGCTTCCACAGAGCATAACAGACTCCATGGAACAATTGCTTTACCACTGGGTATTTGATATCAGTTTCCAAAGAATAGGTGACAGAAGCATCCGCTTCCTTGGAATTCTCAATTTAGAGTTACTTGGAAAAAATTAAGAAAAAATAAGAGTCAAGTAAGATATTGTTACAATAAGTGATGTATTTGCCTAGAGATGTTAGTAGCCTGTTTTCCCTAACCACTGTTACTCAAGAGGCCATTGTAATCAACACTTACTCTCTGCTCTCTGCCATTAATGGGTCAATGCCTAATATGCATACTATTTTTCTATACTTAGCAGAAAACTTCTTGAAGACAAACAATGGATTTTTTTATAGCATCCTCTCAGTCAGTGGTGAGGTTTCTCCTTGGGGGTCATTAGAAACAGTCTATGTGATGGCTATTCTTGGTCATCAACTTGACTGTATCTGAACTGAACTTGAATCCAGAAATGAAGGGCACACCTGTGAGAGATTTTTCTGCTTGGTTTAAAGTAGGTGAATCCACTTCTAATTAGGACTTTTGAGGTAGGAAGACACACACTTTTGATCTGAACTTAAGGCTGAAAGATACAGGCCTTTAATCCAAATCTTGAGACAGGAAGATACACCTTTAATATGGGCCACACCTTCTTCTGGAGGTCCACCTGAGAACACAGAAGAAGAAAGCTTTTTCTTTGCCTGCTTGCCCTCACCTTGTCAGCACATCGATTCCTTTACTGGCATTGGAGCCTACTTCCTCAGGATTCCAGAATATACAGAAGACAAGCTGAGACACACAGCCTTGTGGGACTCAACAACTATTAGAGTCTTGGACTTTCTGTTCACAGCTAGTCTTTGTTGGTGTTGGATTAGCTGGACTGCAGTCTGTAAGTCACTCTAATAAATCATTTTAATACACACACACACACACACACACACACACACACACACACACACACACACATGAAGAGAGAGAGAGAGAGAGAGAGAGAGAGAGAGAGAGAGAGATTCATTCCATAAGTTCCAAGACATGAGAGAACCCTGACTAATATAGTCTAGAAACATCTTTCATAGTCCCAACTCAGGATGAGGCTGTGCTTCTGGAACATCCTTGAAAGCACAATACACTTATGAACAAAGAATTTTATGTGCCTTAACATCACATCACTGGTGTTATTTAGACAAATTCTTTAATTACAATCCCCTAAATTTTAATCTTTCAGCCCTTATTGGCATTGGATTCAGCCATAAATACTCAGTGTCCTTCATTGGTTTATTAATGTGAGCCACTTTTTTGCATGGAAATTTCAGCACTTCCCCAAGAATGTGAGGATCTTTTGACCAATATGGTCCTAAGACGACTGAGATGTTCTGGAGATACTGGAATGAATTTGATGTTCAATTGGTATATCTCTGCTATTGGCTCCACAGTGGTGAAAGGGCATAAGCTAAATGCAAAATCATGGTGTGAAGCTCTAACAGCAGTGCTTTTAAAGACTGTTAAGTGATTGCAGATGACACATCTATTTCAGATTCAGTGAGAACATCTGAGAGGGATAAGAGAGTAGTTTTAAGCACTTCTCACCACGAACTCCAGTAAATTAGAAAAGACACCATAAACCCACACTGCAGCAGAGGAGGCAAAATCCCTGGCTTCCCTAAAGATGAGGGAAGTGAAAATGCTGCTCATGTATTGCTCTGACGCCCCCAAAATAGTCAGCCCTGTGTGTTTTAAGACCACAGCGGCAGTGCTTGGACAGGGCAATTTGATCAAGTACTAACAGGTTGTTTACACCTTCCGTAGAATGACTAAGAAATGTGTGTGTGTGTGAGTAGGTGTTCCATGTCACACTGTATGATAAGTTGTTTCACTGGCTTGCAATTTTCTTAAAATAAAGAAAGAAAAATTGGTAGGGTAAGACTTCTACTATGCTCAAATGTTCAGCCACAGGCTGCCCTGAGATGCAATAATAGCTCATGTATAATCTGATACAATTGGATATTATTACCCGTACATACCATCTGTTCATTTCTATTTTTTTACCCATTTGTTTTACGTGTAACTATTTTTGTCTGATGTGATACACATTTGCTAAGTAAATCCCAAGCATATTTGGTGTAGGAGGCCTTCTGGACCCATGACTTTCAGAGTACAAGATAGAATTTCATTTAGCAAGGCTTTATCTATTTCATTTAGAGACATTTTTCATCCTTGTGTTTGGGGAGTTCATTAATTGTACATCTCACAGTTTTGCTGTTCTTTTCTCTTTAACGATGCTATTTGGATTCAGGCTCACATTCAGGAGTTTTGGAATGGAGCCAGTTTGTGAAATTTAGTATCTGAATTTCTAATCATCCTAGATTATAAATTCTATACCACACACCACATTCTTCCCCTGGCACACATATACTATCATTGCCAAGCAGTTTGCCACAGATTTATCTCCCTTAATCAACTTCCCAATAGAAAAAAACAAACCAAACAAACAAACAAACAAACAAACAAAAATCTGCTCTCTGGTCACACCCTCTGATACAAATTCTTTCCAGAAGAAAGTTGTTGCTTGACTTTTTCTGGGAGAAATAAAGAGATGTATATTTCTATTCATCACAGCTAGAGAGAGAAGCACAAACCAAAAAGAGGATTTCATCCAAGTCTAGCATGGTATACCAATGGATTTATTGGAAATTCTTACAGGAGCATGAATAACTCAAAGGTAAGCTATACCACAAGGAATTCTCCTGGGCAACTTATAGGCAGCTACATCACTGAAAAATCTCACCCACAGTGTAGATGATAGAGAAAAATTACACCACTCAAGATTCCCAGCTATACCACTGAGTTTCAGAAGTCACTCATCATTTACCACTTACATCACCTATGGGAGCTTCGGGGACCTTGACAGCCTTATTAATTTTCCCTTCCCCCCCCCCAATAGAGGGTAATAGGTGTAATATCTTGAGGGTATCATGCATGTGATCACAGCTCTTTGAATTTCAGATCCCAATGGTCATTTCTCATTCAGAAGAAATAGCTATCCAAACTTCTCCCCTCCACATCAGCACCTATACTTTTTCAGTCTCCTTTTCTGCAATGAGCTTTATAAGGTATCTGAATTATTTCCACACATTTAAGGTTAAGCAGTGGCTCACTAAGACACAACTACAGTATAGACCACAGCAACAGGTATTTATTCCCACCATGCCAAGCAGTCACGAATATCGACGGTAACTATTGCTCACTGCAAGATAAGTCTTTCCTGAAACCATGGCTGACAGTAGGGGCAACATCCAAATATAAACCCAAATCTGAGCATTTGTCCTCATACCCACAGATAGCTGTAGTTCTGTCAAGGACATTTTTTCTCTGCAACAGAGACCACTACAGAAAACCACAACCAATCAAAATGCAGAATTGTAGTGTCCAGTCTCAAGGGATACATCAATAAAATACCCTGACACCTAAGGCTCAGGGAACACTGCTCAAAGATTGTAAGAGCCGGAGGATTGAGTGTTGCTGTAGGATTGTGTCTCCTAGTAATATCAGAAGCTACACCCATAAAGTCTCACCAACATGCCTGCCCAAATGTGAGCTGAGTAAGAATGACTCCAGTGGACATGCCAAAGTAGATGGGGGAAAACCCACAAGACCTTAACCTTCATAAAGAACTATAGGCCACTGAGGAAGGCCGAGAGCAAGAGAGGTGGTCTTCCTCAGGGAAGAGCACACCAATTGGTTGGTCAGGGCCAAACATCACTGGAAAGAGCATATACATGTAACATAAAGACTAAGTAGGCTATATTTTAGGAATACATATGTATATACATACACATATATGCATGCAATAACAATTAATGAAAAAAGAAGCTGTGAATTTGAAAGAGAGCAGTAATAGAGGTTGGAGGGAGAGATGTTTTAATTATATTATAATCTCAAGGAAATAAATCCACAAAATATGTAGAACATAATTTGACAGACATATAATATTTATTTGATGAAATAAAGTAGTGGCTTCCCTCTTGTGTCCCATGACCTCATCCACAGCATTTGCCCTGGCTTACAATACTGAAGGCTAAAAAATGTTTGCACCAATATCAGTTGTGCCACCATTACATCAGCAGGCACATCTTGCCTGGCATGCTGGTAGTGTAACACATGGGATCATAGCCAAAAAGGACTTTTGTGAATAGTCCTCAGAAGTCTTCATAGCACTTCGCAGCACTACCCCATCAGGGAAGGGGCTTCTGGTTTAGTTCCAGTCTGATTACTCCATGTTCTAAAACCACACTACGTAGCATTTTCAGCAATTTACAGTTCTGGCATGCAAACAACAACAGTGAAAATAGCTTGTATTGTGTGTATGTAAAAGGATAAGGAGCCTTGTGGGCCAAAATAACTTGTTGGGAGATAACTCATTCTTGCATTGACGTTTTTCACCCAATAGCTTATGGTGTGTGAGCCTGCCCATTTTCACCCAGGCAGGATAACTTGCGTATTTTGACTCTCTGCTGCTTTCATTATTCTTCCAGATGTCTTTACAAATCTGAAAATAGTCTCATTCATAACAGGCACAACTCAAGAAAAGTTACACCCCTTAATAGTTCCCTGGAGAATAAATGCATGGGCACTAACCCACTAAAATACCAAATAACTTCATTGTTTATCTATTACATCCAAGAGATGAGTGGATGGACCCTTTGAGTTCTGTGAGCCTTATGAGACATCCCTCCGTGGAGAATATTGATAAACTTGATCTTCTAAGAGTCTATCCTGTAGCTATTTTCTTTAGATTGAAACATTCCCTCATGGGAGGAAGAGAGAGGATCCTAAGACTCGGGAAGCTAAGGAAACTCCTGTCACTTAAGAAGTTCTAAGATTCACAAAATCTTTCCCCAAGGTGATAAATGAAACAAACAATTACTGATGATAGAGACTCAATACCTCTTTAACATCCCAATGATGCTTTCAGGATAGACTAGTCAATATACGTAATGGGAAGAGGCAAACGTTTTGACAAATGGTGAGGAAATGGACATACAAATGCAAAAGCAACATCAGCCTTTAACTTATATGATGTATGAAACCAACTGAAAAATGGGCAAAACCATGAAACTTAGAAGAATATAGGAGGAATCATACATCAGAGTGGGTTTGCAATGATTTCTTGTTTTAAACAATTGAAGTAAATGTATATGAATTAGATTACATCAAAATTAAAATTTGTGTATATCAGAGTACACGATACACAGTGAGAAAAAGCAACCTGAGGCACAACAGAAAATATTTGCAAATTACATATCAGATAAGTGGTTACTATCAAGAACCTAGAAAGAATTCCTATAACTCAACAATAACAACATCATAAGATGTAATATCATTTTCAGTATTCAAAAGATATAAACCAAGTGTCAAATGCTAAACAAAACATGCAATTTACACAATGGAATATTCCTGCAGCTTTGAAAAAGAAAAAAAATTCACAAATGCTCCAATATGTCTGATCCCTGTGAACACTGTCTAAAGTGAAAATAGCAAGCTGAAATGACAAATATTCTGAGCTTCCACTCACATGACATGTCTAAGAAAGCAAAATTACAACAATTTAAACTGGTTGCAAGAATCTGCAAAGAGATGGGAAAGGAGTTGCTCTGAATGGGTATGGAGTTTGAGTTTCACCAATTGAAAAAAATTCTTGTGATTAGTTGTACAATAACACTGATGCATTTAATTCTACTAAACCATACAATTAAAGGTGGTCTAAATGATTATGTGTATTTTCCACCTTTACTTGGTATCATATGACATTTTCCCATTGCTAGGTTTGGATGAATGTAATTGAAATACATTACTTACACATATGAAATGTCATAATAAAATCCGTCATTATGTATAATTAATATATAGTAATAAATTTTCTTTTTAAAGTGAAGGGAAATGTCAAGGTTATATATAAAGAAAAATAAATAGTATATTCTCAATGTCATATTCATTCTTTGAGATTTTCATACAATGTAATTTGATCATATTCATTCCTTCTCCCAACTCCTCAAAGACACACACCTCCTCTTCTCTACACTCTCAATATTATGCATTTTCTTTTAACTCAATAAGTATAAATATTGGTTTTATAGTTAAATGATATTTATTGATCTCAAGTTGTTTTTTTTTTTCTTACAACATGCTGCTAAACTATCTTTCTCCAGGTTCAAAATGAAAGGTAGTTTGATGTGAGGACAGGAATTTAATGATATTTTGAAAGCTGAGCAAAACACAAATGAAATATTTTTTATTACCACGTTTGAAAAAAATAATTATGATCTGTTTTAAATCTCTTTGGACATGAGTTGGAATGTCATGGAGTTTTTAAGTAAGAATCAGCCCCTATGTTATGTAGAGCCCTTGATGAACAGTATGTTCAATGGGCTCTTGATGTGATTTCAGCTCAGCGAAGCAGAAAATCAAGTCATGTGTAAGTTCTGTGGCTCTGTCACCTGAGCAGTCCAGGTTTGTGAGAAAGAAGCCGAAATCATTCACTTCCTCCACCTAGCCACTTCTGCAGAATCCACAGCACACCTGCTTCCTGCAAGCTGTGAAGATTTTGTATGAAGCAATCAATGACCTCCACCATCTAATTGTCAGTCTTTGAGACTCCAAAGGGATACCACACACACAAAACGATTTCAGGGTCAGTTAATGATCTGTCATCTCGCAAAAGCCGTCAAGACTGTATCAACTGGCAATTCTTTTTTCCCATCTTAAGAAACAGCTGCTTTCCCTTCTGCCTGGCAGTTTGCCAAAGAAACACCGTCAGTCAGTTAACACAAAGCTGTCAATAATCCATGGTAGCTAGACTTGATAAAGTAACCAGGAGGGGACATCATTTAATCAAGGTTTTCCAAACAGGAAGAAGCACTTGGTATCACTAATCAGCCAATGGCGGGGTGGGGGGGATGCTTAGAAATCATATGTGCTGAGCTGATGAATGGTAAGCCCAGCCTACAGTGGACACAGTGATTTCTCATGCTGGTGTCATCATCCTTCCTGTGACTGTTAATCTTTGTGTAGTATGCAAACAAGATGGGAATCCACCCTTCTCTGAAACTTGGCTCCTTAAGCATTATGTTTCCGGCTTGTGTTGGTCGCAGATAGTGACTAGATGCTGTCTGGAGAAAATAGACTTTCTGAAACTTTCAAACAAAATACAAACACCATAGATCACACTCAGAGTCACATATTGACCAGACAATAAACAAATATGTGATTATGAATAACATGTGCTGCCATTCCAATGGGGAACTTAACATTTTTTTATATATAAATAAGGCCGGGGGCATAGCTTTGTGATAGAGCACTGGCTTCAAAATTCTGTGACATTTTCTAAGAAAAATTTCAGGCACTGTTTAAAAGGGATATCTCTATCAAACCCCTTCCCATTAGGCACAGGGATCCAAGTGGAAGAGGAGGCAGAAAGAGAGGTGGTAGATGACTCCAAGGAAGCAGCATCTTCCAGACATGCAGAGCTCATACACAAATGAATGCACAGAGACTGGAACAGCACACTCAGGACCTGACAAGTTGAAACCAGACAAAGTCTCAACAATGAGAGGGAGAAATGGGCATAAAGCCTCACCCTGACCAAGTAGCTATTTGCGACTGATACCTGCTAGGAAAGGGGAAATCAGTGTGCTACAATGGAGTATATCAACCACGAAAATAACAACCATGCTCCATGGCAGCACCATTCCTAGGTGTAGTTGAAACAAAATAGGCTCTACAATTTGTGTGTATGTATTTTTGTGTGTGTATGTGTTTGTGTGCTTGTTTGCTTGCTTTTTGTTTAGTTTGTATACTTTTTGTCTTATTGGTACTGTTTGTTTTAATCTTTGTTTTTTGTTTTATAGTTTGTAAGAGAGAAATAAAAAAAGAGAGAAAAACATGAAATTGAGTGTGTAGGGAGGGGAGGAAAATGTGGGAGGAGTTGATCAAGGGGAAAGAACATGATCTAAATATATTATGTATAAGGAGTTTTTAAATCCTTAGCTGGCCAGTAAAAGCAAGAATTAATATTGTTCGTGATTAACATTTGTTCCAGATAATATATGCTAATATTAAACTATGTAATTTTCTATATTTTGCTTTACAGAATATATTCCCACCTAATATTTTTCTCTTTTATTTAAACCTGCTGTCACCTAAAGGAGTTACCTATCACAAAGAAGCCTAAAGAGAATGGTATGCAGATGAGTAAAGCTTCTTGATACCTTCTGAATTGATTATTAGTGGTGTTTTGTTTTATTTATATGATGTATAGATTTTGTGTGTATGTCTATCTACATGTTAATGTATGTGTGAACATGTGTATGCAAGTGCACATGTGCACCTGTATGTGCATACAGAACAGAAATGAACATCAGATGATTTCTTCAATCCCATTCCAGCATATTTTTTGAGGCAGGGTCTCTCACTGAACCTGGAGGCCATTGACTTAGGCTAGGCTACCTGGCCAGCAAGCTTTAGGGATCTATGACCAATTCGCTAGTGCAGGGATTGTAGACTCACCCTTCTATGTCTGGATTTCAACATGGGTTTAGGTATGAAACTCTTGTCTTCATGCTCCTATAGCAAATGCTTTACTGATGGAGTCATCTCCTTGACCACACAAGTGTGTGTTGTTCTGAAGTTAATTCTTCTAGAATGGTGAATGTCATAGACAAAAGCAGGCTGATTTTCAAATTCCCCTCCAAGATTCATTGGCTCTTAATAACTTCACAGTTACCCATCCACTAACATACAAATATTTACTAATCATTCTGTGGTGACAGTAGTAAAGCTTAGAGGAGATGTAAAAATGGTAGCTAGACTACTCCGTGACATATACCTAATATCCCAGCACTTGACAGAAGGTAGGAGTTTAAGGCTGTCCTTATCTACATAGTGTGTTTGAGATCAGACCAGAATATATCAAACCCTGTCTAAATAAATAAATAAACAAACAATTAAAAAATTAGGATGTAGGAGATTTAGCAAACAAAAGAATGTTCATTTCTTTCTCATATCTTCTCATGAATTATTGATACAAACAAAAATGTGTTTATAAAGTAAGTACATTAGTTTTGGATCAATTTAATTCAGAGTAAAATACAAATAGATTTCACTATATAAATCATTAAAGTCTTTGTACTAAAAGGCATGTTGAAATGAAGGGAAATGTTACTAAAGTGCAAAGGCTATTCATGTAAGAGAAACATAAAGCGGTTCCTTACATTATTCTTTACCAAAAAACTTTCAAAATGATCCAAAATATGCAGAAAAACTAGTCTATATAGTAACTTATGCAATATGAATTTATATTTCTTAATCTCAAAAGGAAATGAGGAAGAATTTCTATTTATTATATCAAAGTCAGAGTGTATGAATGGCTTGCATATTTATTTTAAAACATTCTAAACTGCAAGAACACAGGAAATATCAAAGAAGGGGTTGACCTGTGGAAAGCACCTGAAATATGTATTCAATATTCAGTGATATGACTACACAAATAACTTATACAAACTAAAAAGATTTAAATGGTGACTTCAAATAAGGCTTTTATAGAAAAGACTGTGCACATTAATTGAACAGAAAGGCATTAAACCACATGGACAATCAAATTCTCATTAAAATCATCAGGCACCAATATTTGCTTTTCAGCTGAACAGTAGTGAAAATGAAAACAGAACACTCAGTATTAGAAATGTTAAAACAAAAAAATAAAAGCTTCTATTATACACTGTTGGTGGAAATGCAAGTATTCTTCCAGACAAGTTAACATCTCACATAAAAATCCAAATGTTCATAGTTCTTTCTTTACCCATTCTACTTTTTGAAAATCATTTTAAAGGGATATTAACATTAATATACAAATATACATGCAAATATATTTAAAACATAAGGCATACACAACACTAAGAAATTCTTCATCACAGTATTCACAGTGGCTAATGGTAAGAGATTTAGCAAATACATAACATCATGCTGTTAAAAGACCATTAAACTAGTAAAAATAGCTCAGAATTCAGTATTTATTGATATGGTATTTTAATATCTTATTATTAATTGATATTAATGTGATTTCTAACTTAGATATTCTCATATGTTTTGAATTATGCAAAGTTTGTTACCAAACATACATATTATGATCCAGTTCTAGTGTAATTTTAATAGGAAGTATAAATAAATAGACACCCTACACTATATAAAATGTCAGTGGTTTTCTTTAATTGCTTTAGTTTCTTTTCAATCATGAAAAGATACTGCAGTTACTTTGTTTTTCAGTAGCGTGATGAAATGTGTGACTTGACAGAAGATAAAATGGTTTTGGGAGGTTATGTTGTTGTTGTTGTTGTTGTTGTTGTTGTTGTATTTTCTTATTAGCCCAGCACTCACAAGCATCCTAAGCAGGCTGGCCAGCAAACACCAAGGGTCCACCTGTCTCAACCTCCCCAGCATTGGGGTTATATAGGGTATATACCACACCCTAAATTTTTATGTGTGCTCTGGGAACAAATGAACAATCTCATGCTTGAGAAGCTTCACCAACTAATGCATTTCCCCAGCTCACTAAATAATTTGGTGTTACACAAGATAATATATCCAGTTTCCAACTACAAATTGTCTATTGTCTTATTAAATAGACTGAAAGAATCCTGTTTTTAAGGCCTTGCAGTAGTCTACAATATTCTATAAATGAATATAAGACAAATACATGTTATACATATATATGCATGGGTATATTTTATATATACATGTACACAAAGCACAATATAACAGCAAACAATGAGATGGCTTACCTCTTAGAAATGTGAGCAATACACAGTAGACTGTAAAGGAGGAAATAATGACTTCTGACTGAGACATATGGGAATGCTTGCTCATAACTCCTGAAGACATCTGTCCTGGGTCCTTTCATTTGAATGAATTTTAGTAAGTAGAAACCCAGAAAAAGCATTTCAGGATGGGAGAGCCATGAATAAACGTAAAGAAAAGCATACTGCAATTTGTAGATGAAGTAGTAGAGATTAGATAGGGAAGTAAATGGGGGAGCTACGGGGTATTAGCTACGGGGAAAGGCAGACTAGGAGGAGGTTGTTACAGACACCAGTAAGTCGCTCAGATGGTGACTTTAAATCTCTTGCTGAGTCTAAAGATAGAAAACCTGTTAACGTATACACTGCCCCTACGCTGGCCTATATAGTCCTCTTGTGCAATCAGATATCTATATCTAATATAAGCACCATTTCCATTAACAATTGTAAAATGCAACTGTAAGTACTTGACCAGAGGAAGACAGTCACCAGAACTAAGAGAGGGATTTCCAGAAGTGCTTGGATCGTAATGATTGGTGCCAGAGGCACGGTTTGCACAGAATGGACTCAGCGGCTTGCAGAAAGGTCACCAGAGTTAAAACTCCATGTAAAGGAGAGATGGGTCTCAAGAAAATGTGCTCCTGGTGAGGGTTTTGTAGGAGAGATGCAAAAAGGGTGTGAGGGACTAAAAGAATAGTATGACATGGTGACATGGTATGCAGCCCACAGTGTGGTGTCCAGCGGAGCAGCCCTGGTGTGTGCTCTGTTGTACCATCACCCCTCCAAGAGCTCACACACCAGCTAGAAGACAGAAAACACTTTAGGATGAAGGAATCCTACCACTGAGCTGGAAGACCTTCTATCCTGAGAGGTAATTCTTCTTCATGGACAGCTCTTTTGTTGCTGTCTTAGTTTTTAGTGATTCTTTGTGGATTTCACATCATGCATCCCAATCCCACTCATCTCCCCATCCCCTTGCTTCCACCCTCTGCCCTTACAACCTCCCCACCAAAACAAAATTAAAAAGTAGAACCAAAAAAAAAAAAAAAAACCACCAAACCAAACAAGCAAACAATAAATAAAATCTCAGCATGGAAGAAGCTGTAGTGTGGTCCAGTGAGTCCCACAATATACCCTTTAGTTCATACATCTTTACTTGTAAGTGTTCAGTGCAAGGAGTCATTGGTTTAGTTCGAGGCCTCTGGCTTCTGTTATACCCTCTATGCTGGGGCCTTCACTGGGACTCCTCTTGGATAGTCTGTGGTTACCTTGTGTCATGGAGATCCTGTAGTTTTGGATCTGGAGATCTGGCCCCTTCACATGCTCCAGCAATTCATAGATGAGGTGGGTGTTGGCATAGGCTATCTTGTAATCCTGGTTCTGGACCTGGGTGATAGCTGGGTTGGTAAGCCTACCAGCTTTCCCTCATTATCACCATGTAGGAGGGATCTCCAACTCTGCCTGAGCTAGCTCGGCCAATGTAGCAGACAGCAAGGAGTGAGGCCAGTTCTCTTGCTCTCACACCTTCAGGGCCAGCTCACCCACAATCACACCACCAAGGCTAGCTCTACTATTTTGCCCAGGCAAGGTACAGGGCCTGCTCTCCAGATTGCTGCACTTGGTGAGGGACAGGGCCAACTCTTCAGTTCTTATGCCCCCGAGGTCAGCTCTCCTGCCTGCCTCAGTTGGAGGGGCAGAGGGGGAGCATATTTACCTTACCCTTGTCATCCCATAGTGTAAGAGGGAGGGATCGGGGTCAACTCTCCTGCTCTCATACCCACAGTCCCTGCTCACCTGCATCCCTGAAAAAGGATCAGCTCTAGTGTACTGCTGAAGTGAGGTGCTGGGCCTGCTCTCCTGAGTGCTGCTATTGGTGTTGGGGGAGAGCAGTGCCAATTCTCCCACTCTCATGACTCAGGGCCTGCTCTCCTACCTGCCACAGGCAGTGAGGGGTAGGGGAGGAAGGAGGTCATCTCTCCCTCACCCACTCCATCATATGGCAGATGAAGGGTGGGGCCAGATCTGCCATATACATTCTTGGCACCCAATCACCTGCACCTACATCAACACAGTCAGCTCTATCATGCTGCCCAGGCTAGGTGCAGGGCCCACTCTCCCGAGTGCTGCAGGCAGTGAGGGGCAAGATCAGCTTCCCCACTCTCCTGACCACCTGCAGTAGGTGGCAAGGGGCAAGGAGCAAGGGGGGGCGGTATCCCTCCCTTACCCATGCCACCACATGTCAGACCTTGGGGCTAGCTCTCCCACTCTTGCATATTCAGTGCTGGTTCACCTACACTCCTACCAGCAGGGACAGCTCTACCCTGGACAGCTCTTTTTTAACAGGAATAAATGTTAACAACCATTTCATTTGCTATGGAGATATGAAAAAAATATTGAAACAGGGATCCAGTCTGGTTGGAAGAACCTGGAAACACCATGCTCAAGAAATAAGGAAATGTGGACACAGAGCTGAGGAAGGAGTCGTGCATCCTCTAGAGATCCAAAAATCTCTGTGTCCATGTCATGCTTTCTGTGAGAAAGCAGAAAGTATGAGAGATACTTATTTTCTTGCACCCTGAAAGACCGGTTGAGTTAGAATTCCAATAAAACTGATTAGATAGTTAATTGAAAGCCAGGACCTTGAGGCTGGACAGATGGCTCGTTGAGTGTGAGAACTTACTGCTCTTCCAGAGGACCTGAGTTCTGTTCTCAGAGACAATATTCAGTGGCTCATAGCCCCCTGTAACTCCAGTTCCAGGGAATCAATGCCTCTACCCTCTCCAGGCACCTGCACTCATGTGCACATATGCATATTGCAAACACATATACATACTTTAAAGTAATAAAAATAAATTCTTAAAAACAAGAAAAAAGATAGGCCTTCCTTCCCCCCACCTTCTCAATAATGCATACCAGAAATCAAGGGCTACCAGTATTAAGCATGTTACTGTTTAGTTTTTTGGTTTTTTTTTTTTTAAGATAACTGTAGCATCAAGCACCAAAGGATTATATTTCAGAAAAACTGTCATTTGCAACATATGGGTAAATAACCGCTAACTCAAAAACTGATGTTAACTCTTCCAGTGCATACATTTGTCTGGGCCAGTACTGATATATATATTTGTGTTAATATTTCAGCATCACTATATAAACTTAGCCGGCCAGTGTGACAATGTGCTTCATGCCGAATACCAGCTATAGAGTGACCTGCAGTTTGCTGACTTTGTGAACAGTGTGCTTTCCAAAGGACAGAGGATGGTAAATCTCCCCTGGGTTTTAAAGGTTAGATGGATTTAACTTCCCCTTCAACTTGTATTCATTCCAGCCATGCAGATTCTGCACAGCCCAGTGGAATGTGTGAGGAAAGAGGTCAGAGAGAGGGCACCACAGTGGAAACCACCAAAGGCGCGGCAAGTTGCCACAAGTGCGTTTCACCTCCTGCCTCCGGTCAGGGTCAGCTCAAGCACTCACAACTTCTGGGGGATACTCTTACGTAGAAGTTATAAAGGGCAAGCTCTACCAGAAAGTCAAAATGAAAACTTTGCTAGCCCGAATTCTGTGGGGAAAAGAAGTGTGGTCATCTAAAGGGGAGTTCCAAAGTATTGGATTCTAATGCAGCAGTAGGTATGACCCCAAACAGACCCTGGTCATCCAACATGGGCACCGCCAGTTTGTTGCATACCCTGGTCGAGCTGATTCTAATGGTTTATTTTTCCCAAAAATCTCACTGACCACAGACTGTACATTTCTTTGTGACCAGCTTTTTAATTGGGATAGTAATAAGGAAACAGATACTCACTTTAAAATAAAAAGTGTTTCTTTGTCTTTTGTTTGTTTTATACCTATATATTATCTGAAATAATTTCTTATAATTAGGAGTAGCTGTAAAGAAAATTCTAAAATGAGAATTCACTTTACCTTTTTTTAAATCCTATGTAGGAAATAAATTGAGTCATAATTCATGTTTCCTCATTTGCCCTGTACACTGTTCCTTTCAGGTGCTCCGCTGTAAACTAAGAATTTTGTTCTAACATCCTGATAGAGTTTGATGTTTCATTTGAGACCTGTCCAGGGGATTTGTAGAGTGAGACTGAAAACGTTTCCATGCACTTTGGTCATTCTCACCTTGCAGATAAACCTCACACTCTGCTTGCTACCAATTCTCTTCTTGGTTCTAGAGCATCTGGTCCTCACACATCACTCCTTCTGCATTCACCTCTATGACAGCTGATGGCCGAGTATATAATATGCCAGACATGAAGCCTTCTATTAGGGGCACAGTAGCTCACAAAACACGGACACGTTCTCGGGCCTCTAAGAACATGAGCCCAAGAAACAAAGCCAAAAAATAGACAACAGCCTTAAGTTTCAGAGAAATGAGACCAGAGTGTCATGGGAACCCAGAGAAGAGTCACCTAGCCTTTCCTTAGTGATGCTAAATACATTTTTCAAGGTGATGTTTCTAAAATGAGAATCAAAATATGAGAAGAAATATTATTCATCATGACAGTAAGGGGATCTTTCCTTTAAAAAAAAATAAAAATAGATGAAAGCCCAAAACAGAAATGACATGTTTTATTTATAAAGTATAAGTACAATTTTGGGGGAGACTAACTAGAGTGAACAGGGCAAAGAGATGAAGCTGATGAGGCAGGCAAGATCTACCAAAGTAGAACCATTTCAGTGGGAGTGCACACTAGAGAGATTCCATATAGGTGTCTATAAGATTCTTCATAGCCTACTCAATATCAGCTACGTAACACCCACCATAATGAAAGCCACCAGCCCCATGCTACATGACTTAACATAGCACATATTCATTGTAAATCTCTGGAGAATTTAGGTAGATGATTTAGGCTGAACTAAACAGCACATTCTCCTCAGCAGGCTTCTCTGGCCTGTCTATGGGTCAGTTGGCCACTACTACTAGCCGATTCAGGGTGACTTTTGGATAGGACAACTGAGGCAGAGGAGAGACAGAAATGTGAAGGATCCCTTCAAGTTTCTAGAAGAGTCTTGTGTAGAAGAATTTCTATAGTATAAAGTAAGATCCATGGCTTTCTCAGAATTCAGATGGAGACAGACCACCTGTTTTGGGAGAGGTGACAACATCAGCTGTTCTAACACGGCACTGATTACAGGCTATTGATCACACACTGAGTTCCTGCTGGATGCTGAGCCATGTCTTGAGTCATGTAAAAGACAATAGCTAGGTGTTATGGTACAAGCTTTTAGCCTCAGTGCTCCTGAGCCAGAGAGAGGTAGATTTCTATGAGTTGGAAGCCAGACTGGTCTAAATACCATGATCCAGGCCAGCTACGGCTACATAGTGAGATCCTGCCTTAACACACACACACACACACACACACACACACACACACACACACACACACACCTGAATAGATAAATATCTACTCAGAAACTTTAAGAGAGCCTTTAATGTAATTAAACCTGTGTAAAATGCTGTAATATAGCAAACACACATCACGCGAGGTAGATGTGATAGCTATTCTTGGTTGACAACTACATCTGAAATTAAATAAAACCCCAAAATGGAGGGCAGACCTGTAAGGGATTTCTGCCTAACTTGAAGTAGGAAGATCTACTTCTAATCCAGATCTATGAAGTAGTAAGACATACCTTTAATCCAGATCTTTTGAACTGGGAAAACCCACATCTTGTCTGGGCTGTGCCTTCTGCTGAAAGTCTATATAAATGATATGAAATAAGGAAGATTTTGCTCTTTGCCTGCTTGCTGTTACCCCCTTAACAAGTCCAGTACTTCATTGGTGTTAGAACCTACCTAGGGATTCCATCGTATACTGAAGACAAGTATAGTGCATAAATATATAAATATAAATTTGCATAAATACATGAGTACATAAATATATAAATACAGATTGCTGATCTGTTTAGTGTTGCATATATATATATATATATATATATATATACATATATACGTGTATATATATGTGGCTTCAGTGCTGACCACTGAAAACTGAGGCTTGGTGAGCTTCTATAACAAGTCAGCACTTGAATTTGAAACTCAGCAGTCTGAATCCTTGATTCATTACTTTAAATGGTATATGTCAAATTGTCTTATCACAAAATGTTCTAAATAATGCCCTTATAAGAATACATTAAAAAGATACCACCAAAGACTATTGTAGACTATAAAAATATATACGAACACCAAGACCCATGAACACTTTCCTCCCATGAATAATGCAGTGACAATCTCAAGAATGTATAGAACGGTGCCAGGGGAAGTCTGCGCTCCTAACAAGTTTATCTTTGATCACTAATCCATTTACATAGATCCTGTCTCTGTGTCAATCCTCATGACTCGTGGCGCTGCATATTTTAGAACGTGACATATGTATTCTTTTCGCAAGCGTCTTTTGACCGTAGCCTTCATTTGTTGTCTACAAGAAGGAAGAAAGCATGGTCGTAGTATTGACAACCCAGTTTCTATCCAAACTAGATAATAGAATGGATAATCAGGCCACATGGTCACTCCACCAGCATGGTTATCCACTAGCCTGTTCTGTAGATTTTGACTATACCTGGGAAGAAACGTGTTCATCAGCTCTGAAGAATATCCATTTGAGCCAAAACATTATCAGGCGTGCTGAGTTAAGTGTGGGATACAATGGAGAGTAAGTCACGACTTACAGACCAGTGGTGGAGTCTGACCAAAGAATCCAAAAAATAGGAATGAATATAAGTGAAAATGTTAATGACATGTCTCTCCCTATAATCATGCATAGTTATTAGAATGGCCAAGGAAGTTCTTTCCATAATGGGATCACTGGGGCTCACTCTGACATGCTGAAAAATATGTACCTGCAAGGAGGGATATTTCAGCAACATGGTAAGGGAATACAGGACATGAATATATAGAATATATTCAAATATTCTAGAAAGTAAAAGTCAACCAGTAAGCATTACTGTGTTCTCTAATGCTGAAAGACAGGATGATCTTGTGGCTTTGGCACATAGACTGTCAGGTGAGCTATGCTGTGATGAGTCAGGACCCCACTACGACCACAATCATCAGTCCTCTGTCCACAGTCTGGGCTTCATGCTACCTCCAGATTCTCAAGAACATCCAAAGAGAAGGATCAGAGGATTTTGATTGCTGGACACTCAGGTTAAGAGTCTGACAGATGTGGGCTGGGGCTTATCCCTGGTGGTGGCAGAGGAGATGTCAAAGTTTCTAAAACCAGTGTTTAACACGTGGATTTTTTACAAGCTTCTTTGTCTTAAAATATGGCTATGATTTTTAAAATGCTAATTAAAACCTTTAATGAATTCAAGTTTGGACTAATTTTGAATTTTCCAACAAAAATGAATGCAAACACTCTAAAAACAAACCCTTGATAGATAATTCTTTAACACTAAGGACCTTTGGGCATTGGTGCTTTGCTTCAATATTGACTCAGTGTCAACAAAAGTCTGTCACAACTTTGTTCTTGTTTTCCAGTCCACTGCATTATGAACAATAATAGCTCCAGCACCAATGAAAAGCCAAAGAATGAGTACAAGAAAAACTCATTCAATTTCCATTTTCTATAAATTTTAATTGCTGTATTCCATCTGATTTATTTAGTTACCAGGCATTCTAACTGTTTAAGTTGGTTTTGTTTAAGTCTGTATCAATTAAAAACACATTTTAGTTGATAATGGTGCTAAGAGAACAACCATGCCAACAAAAGAACAGGAGATATGACATGCTCTTGTTGATAAGCCGTGGGATTGTTTCTGGTTTTCCCTCTGAGTCTTTTCTCTGCTTATGTACCTTACCCTCTGCACTTGTTGGAATAGTTCCAACTTTTTGCAGGCCTCAACAGAAGATGAGAAGAAAGAGAACTGAGAAGATGGGTATCTGTTCCCCATAAGCAGACATCACTTCTTGAGCAACTACACACCCAACTGACACTATATTCACAGACTAAAGTTTAGATTTTTATATTAAAATGGGGCGAGTGCCTAGGAAAAGGCTCAGGAGAAAGGATGCTGGCTAGGTAAACCAAACATGCAAAGCAGAGAATAAGGCATGGGTTAAATAGACATATAAGGTCAAAGATGTATAATCATTTAATTTTTCAAAAGATAATTACCAATACTCCCTCTGTTCATGGCACAGAGAGACACAGGAGGGCACAAGGAGACACTGCCCATTCCCAGATGGAGCTTAGTGTCTAACAAATGAAGATGTATATCACTAAAATAATCTCAAAAAATGAAAAAGAGTCCCATTTGACACACTTGAGAGGGAAAATGTGTGAAGCGACAAAAAGTGAACACAGGTATTGGCCCAATATGGGAAATTAGGAAATTTCTAGGAAAAATTGTCTTTAACCATTGGGTAGGGAAAGATGATGGTAAAGGAAATGTGGCAAGAAAATGGTGTGCAGAATGAAAGAAGGCTGGTGGTGTGATTCTGAGAATAGAGGTAGGGGAAACATTACCCTGCTGGACATTCTAGAGAGAGTGACCTTGGACAATCCTCGTCTACATCTGATGCCATGGGTAATAGCAAACTGGTGCCTCTTCCTCAAAAATACCTCAAGTTGGATTCCACATTCACTACAAACCAAATTTAATTAATTAATTTGTAATCTTTGACAAGATACCAGAGTAACAACATAAAGTCAGGTACTTCATTAGTGAAAATACCAGGGAAATACAAAACAAAGTCTAGAATTTTGTTGTTAGTAACATACCACTGGTAATTTGTTAGTTTTGACAAAAACATTTCAGTAATATAAGATGTTCATGTCAGGGAAAGCTGAACAAGGAGTATTTAGAAAATATACGCATTTGGAACTTCCTTATAAATCTAATTTTAGCTTTCTGTTACTTTTAGGAGAAAAACAATACACTAACTATTTTTCATTTAGCCAATCTTCATTTTTATTATTGATGTTTAAAGGCCTTTTAAATAAAGTTTGGAAATACTTTAAGTTTACTGAGGAGTTGCAAAGACAATAATCCAATGAATGAATGTCTATATTTATATGTTTGTCTTAATACCCTGGATCATTTTTTTTTTTTTTTTTTTTTTTTTGGTTTTTCGAGACAGGGTTTCTCTGCGTAGCTTTGTGCCTTTCCTGGAACTCACTTGGTAGTCCAGGCTGGCCTCGAACTCACAGAGATCCGCCTGGCTCTGCCTCCCGAGTGCTGGGATTAAAGGCGTGCGCCACCACCGCCCGGCATGGATCATTTAATAGTAATAATAATTTTTCAGTTGTACGAGACATATTCCTATTCAAACAAATAAGGCTCCTTCAGAGCCCCTAATCTAAGTTCCACATACCCCTTTAGCATGAGATGCAACTCTGCCAGGAGGGTGTTACATGAACAGAAAGATGGTCTCTAAGTTGATGCTCAGTGGAAATGCACACAGCTCCAGGAAGGGGTCCCCGAAGAGTGTCTGGCACAAAGGAGAGGAGAAGAAACTTCCCAACCATCAATCCACTCACCTGTGAAATCAGCCTAGTCACAGATAGCTGGCAGCGCTTACATCTGACTGTGGTGCTTAGATTAGGGACCAGACATTGAAAAAAAAAGAAGAACTGGAAAGATTGTAGTTATGATTCAAACCTAAGAAAAGCTATATATTAATGATATTTGTGTCTTCAAAATGGCTACCAGCATGCTGTCCTTAGGTAGCAATCTAATTAAACATTGGCACATTAAAATGTATACATAGGATATAAGGATTTTAGTTCTTATATAGAGGATCACAAGTCGCCAATGTGGCTCAGGTACCCAGGTGTACTTCATGCTTAGTAATTATTTGATGTACAGTTAGTTTATTTAGTTCCTTCCTACAGGCTATAGAGTATTTCTGTATAGTAAGATGACCTCTATAGTTCTCATCTGCAAGCCCTTTAACTAGGGCCATTTTTTTCTCTCCAATTATAGTATGAATAAATGGAAAACCAACCATTTCATGTCTCTGTCCCCAGAAGGAAATCATTCACTTCAATATCATGGTCTGTAAAGACCAAACTATGCATTGTAAGTACCCTAGATTTTTACTAAGCAATAGGAATGAATGAATTGCTTTTTTGGTGGATTGTGTAAGAAGAAAAGCCTGCCCGATCCAGGAATAGCCACCTCCAGGAGAAGTGGCAGCAGCTGTGGGTGGCTCTCAATGACTTGGCTAGGAACTTGGTTTGAGTGCCAGTTCAGTTCCTACAGGGGACACCCGTGGGTGGTGCGGGCTGTAATTTGTTGCTGCCTGGTAGGAATATGAGTCAAGTTCCTTGGAAGCTGCAATCCTACTTAATTTACCTGTCAAATTGCCTGATGGATATGCCCATGGAGTTTTAAAATAGAAGATGATGCTTCCCAGTCTATGAAGATTTCCCCTTCACAGGGAGCATATCCATTACCCTCCCAAATTGATATTGCTAATTCAGGGCTCTTCTGTCCCACCCAGATTAGCATTGCTCTTTTTACTATTGAAAAGAGATTATTTGAAAAGGAAGTTAAGAAGTTGCCCATCTTTTGTTCAGTTTTATTTTCCATAGAAATCTCAAAGGAGCCAATGAACAGTGGCCCCTAGTTGATGCCCTGATAGCATGTCCCTTTATATTTATCACACACAGCCAGAATTGGAAGTCCGAGCGTGCTAAGAGAGAAGGTTCAGCTAACATGTTCAGACCATGCTCTTACTTCCTACTGTTGTCCCGCTGTCCAGGGGCTCTGCATTTCATTTGACCTCTCATTAGCAAGTATGGCTTGGAGAAAAGGATTAAGGGTCTGATAGAGCCAACATAATCACGACCTTACTACAGCTGTGGCTTCCCACAATAGATCTACACCAAACTAGCCCAATCAACAGTCAAGCATGGTTGAGGCAGGAACTTACAGTGCTCTACCACTCTCTGTTGAAATATCGGCTACTGATAGATCATTGTCTCCAGTTGTGTACCTATGGAGGATCCTACCAGACTCATGAGTAGTTCAAAACCCGTTGTTACACAGACAGTCCTGGCTAAATTCGGTGGGTGTCAAAATGACAACAATAAAGACATGATGGAATCATAGCGACTTTGTAAGAAGAGAAAGACCACAGCACACACATATGCATGCATACGTGTAAGCTCCTCATGTCATATCTCATAATGCTTATTCCCTTCTAACCTTGACAGTAAGAAAATTTTCATCAGCTTCAGCCCCTCAACAAGAACTTTGTACCCAAACAAGTCGTTTTTCTTTATAAACTAACCAATATCATATATTTCACTGAAGTAATAAAAATCAGAATGCTACTGATGCTGAGCATTCACATGCATACAATGTAAAGCATATCTCAAAGACATACAGGACCAACTGAAGGAGCTGTGAGTGGCTCTAGTGAGTATGAAAAACAAGCTACAATTTAGAGATATAGTACTGGATTATAACTCAGAATGTACAATACATGTGACTCTCTGTACTGATGTAAACACATAAAAGAATCAATAACTAAGGGATGAAACTATCTCTCATGCAGAATTTGAAATGATTTGTGACTCTGTTGCTAAAGAAGAAAAGCAAAGCTCTCTTCTCCTTATGTAAGAGCTGAGGATGCTGATTTCCTTCTGAGAAAGAAGGTTTGCAAAGCAGTACTGGGAAAGAGTAGGTCTGCATAGAGAATTCTAAAAAAATAAGAAAAGAAGAAATGAAAAGAAAAAAAGCCATTTCAGACATGAGATCAAATTATCACCAGTAGAGACTGGTTATGTCACATGTGTGTGTCCTCGGTCTGAAGTAATGAGACTGATACATGTAGATTTTGGCCTAAGAACACACTACCCAAGCATGATGAGAAAACAAAAATATCACCCAAATCTCAAATAGGGAACATCTAACCAGCATGCCTGAAAACTGACAATGTGGTAAAATAATAATAATAATAATAATAATAATAATAATAATAATAATAATAATAAAGAAATTCTGAGACTCTCAAGGAAAGAAAAGCCTCAGGAAATATAAAGACTAAATGGGAAGCACTCTGGAGGGGATCTTAGAATAAAAAAAGTCTTTACATGCAAAGTAAGAAGTCTGGATGTTTGTTTCCCATTTCCCAATTCTCTTGGATGGGCCTGATAAATTGTGAATAACATACTCCCACTTCTGAAGGATATTTTCAAACTGACCACATTAATGCAGACAAATTAAGCTTATCCTAAATGTATCTTTTACATTTGAGAAATAGTGATATTATAAATTACTGAAAAGAGGCCGGGCGGTGGTGGCGTATGCCTTTAATCCCAGTACTCAGGAGGCAGAGGCAGGCAGATCTCTGTGAGTTTGAGGCCAGCCTGGTCTCCAAAGCGAGTTCCAGGAAAGGCGCAAAGCTACACAGAGAAACCCTGTCTCAAAAAAACAAAAACAAAAAAAATTACTGAAAAGAGGTAGTGATGTCAAATAAGCATCAAGCATTAAACATTGTGATGTGTAGTCCATAAATGCTGTCTATTATCACTAATTATTATTTGTGTAATTCAGAGCAGCAGGAGAACTCCCCAAAGGACTTTGGAACGTATGTCATAGTGAAGAACAAGTGAACTATAAGACTATGATTAACACAAACAGCCTCCCCTTATTCATCTGTGCAAGGACACAGGTTGGCTCCTATCCCCATAAGAACAGCAATAAAACAGATAATTGTTAAGACATGGTAAATATCATCATGATCACTAACCGTAAATGTCCTGATCTGAGACATTGTCCTTCTTTGTTTCTAAACGCTATATTTTAGTGTGACAAGCATTTCTCATCTTGTCTCAGACATTGAATTAGCATAAAATGCCTTTGCCAGATCATACACTTCAGTTTCCAATTGTCAAAGAATTGTTAGCCATTTCATTAAGTTTAATGACTGCACACTAAGCCAGGTCAACTAACGTATCCGAATTCCACCCCATGTCTCTGCAATGCAAAAGTAGACACTCAGAAAGAAAGGATGTCAGTCCAAATGTAAGAGCTTCCAATCCAAAATCAGAATGCAAGTGGAGTGTCACACCCCAGAGCAATCAATGCAAATCTATGCCACAGTTAGGAGGTGTTTTAATTCCAATAATAGATATCCTGTGATTGATGAATCTTTCACAGCTGTTTTCTGTGGAACTGCTTAATTCAAGCACGCTGACAAAGGTGGCTGCTGACTTCAGCAAGTTGTCAAAAGCAGAGAACCACGTATGGCCTCCAGCTTGTTGAAAAGAGTGGCTGGGTTATAAGTGAGAACCTAAAAGTTATAAGTGGGGACCTAAAAGTTGGTGTAAAGTTACCGTGTAATCTGAAACGTCAGATCCCATTAGCTTCCTAATAACCTCAAAGAACAGGCAACTAGAGCATTTGTGCTCTATTTAGTGACAGATTTTGTGGCTATTTCTGTCTTGCTTTGATATGATCACCTAGAAGAGCTTCCTCATTGACCCACAGGTTAGTCCCAAGGAATAGTTGTGTTAAAATGTGTCTTTGGCTGATATATTCCTATCTCTGAGATATTCTGTTGTCTTTAAAGTGACTGTTTTTGTCTTGTTTTGTTTGTGTGTGAATTTATTTATAATCTGTCCCATCCTTAAAAGGGAAAAAGTTGAGACACCATTCTGAAAAACACATTTGAAAATCCTTAGACCTTCAGCCTTACATATTATATTATTCTTTCTAGTTAATTCATAAGTGGAGCCCAAAGTCACAGAGAATATGCACATCATTACTCACTGGACTGTTGATAATTCTGTAATATTTCTAGCAACAGAGGGAAATAGTTCAGTCAGCAAAGTGTGTGCTGTGCAAATGCAAGAACCTAAGTTCAATCTCCAGCACCTACACAAAATGCTGACCATGTCCATACATATCTGTAACCCCAGGATTTGGAAAGGGAGACTAGGAGGATGACTAGAGCTTTCTGGCCACTAACATAACTTCAGGTTCTCTGTCTCAAGGGAATTAAGTAAAGAATGACAGAGAAGGACACATCACCTCTGACCTCTCTTTGAGTATGTGGCATGCACACCAGCACACACATGTGCACATATACTACATCCACAAACACACAGAGGTTGGGAAGGAAGGGAGAGAGAGAAACAAAAGGAAGCAAAACTCATGGACACAATATGCTCTTCACAGAGAATTATGAGCAACTGGGTCAATTCAATTCCATGCATTAGCATGGACATAAATTATTATTAATACAATGTGAAGAGTACACAGCACAAAGGCAGTACCCATCCCAGTGGCTGCCTAGGCTAGAACATTCCAGCTTTCTTTCTCCCTGTACCTTCTGTGGTCTGACCCTGAGAAAAGAGCTGGTGACTCTGAGTTTACCCACTATTTGAGCATTGGCCTTCCTTGAGATACTTCCAACAAGGACTCCAGTTTTAAGGATGCCTTGGTGCCATGATCACCTGTGTACTGAAAACAGTTCCAACCCACCAATGTACCACCTATCTGCTGACACTGATTGCACCTCAGTGATCTACTTACCCTGCTAACACCGAAGCATGTTTCAATATGCATCAATTCATTTAATAAAATGAACCATTATAAAAGCAACTGGCTCTATTCATCTCTTCAGAAACAAACCCAAAATGTAGTTGCTATTCATCTTGAGATCATCCAGACTGAATACTTTTTCAAATATTTATTTCTGAAAATAGAGACAACTCTTCCCCTCACATGTAGTGAGGTCATCTATTAGGGTTCTTCACAAAAAGTGTGCCGGAAGGATCCATGTTAAATGTGTCTTTAACAGCCATGTATCTATAAATAATTTGATTGAATCTAGAAACTTAAGAGTATTATTGGATCAATAACTCTACTGAATGGAAACCCTCATTGAGAATATCCACAGAGGATTCTGTGGATAGAAAAGTAACCACTGCCATAACTTCTGTGTGGTTTTGGTTTGGTTTGGCTTTTCATAACTCTAGCCCTTGCTTCATGTGTAGGACTGTGTACTTACTTGGGATTATCCAACCCAGCTTGGGACTTACAAAAAGGGACAATTTTGAAGGTTAGCTCACTTTCAGTAATTTATCCTTAGCTAGCCTATGTTTTTTTAATGATTTGGGGGTTATAAACTTGTCAGTGGATTTCCCAAAATGAGAGCAAGGAGGTCCCCAAGTAACTACACTGATGGGAAGAGTTCTCCAATAGCAGAGGTTATTTATTCATCCCACTGGGCCATTTGCTTATTCAGATTAAGTGAATATAATTTCTTGGGCCAATATCTCTACCACAACACTGTTAGTTCCCTGATCAAAGCTAAATTAATAGTAAATAAACACAAATCTTGATGACATCAAGTGCTCTAGGTATGGGGATAGAATTAAAGAATGCAGAGCTAAAGTGTAAAACATTCTTGGCCATCGCTTCTCACAAATACAAAAATCTATTGGAAAGCAGAATATAGTAGCTGATCATTTGCAGCAAGATAAAATTTCTAGGAAATGCTGAGATGAGCTGCACTTAACGTGATAATAGTAATAATGATAATATCTACTTAATCATTAGTTCTAAAGAGTGTTGAAATCACTAGTTCTTAACACTAATCAAAATAAAATTATGTAAGTGGATACAAATGTGATTGTCTTTCAGGGTCTTACCATTAGATTTCAGCAAAGGGAGAAAAGGTAACTTAAGATTTTATGATGAAATGTGAAAAAGGAGAACACAGGCAGGGTCCTGAAATCAACTGTAATAAAACTTTCCCAAATTTTTTCCCCTATGCAATCTAACTTAAAATGCTTTCAAGGTATTCAGCATATTCTTTACTCTCCTTGTGACATCTAGGAAACATATTCCCAGTGGCCATTAGAAAGCATGAAAGTGTTTCTGAATAGCCTGGAAGAGATGATCTGTCCTGAATCAAGAGCACCAAGGTTGTTTCTACTTAGAAGCCGCAAATGGAAAAATTCCTGGAATAGGCCTTTACTTGCATTGTCTTTGGGCTAATTTGTTTTCATCATCTACAAAGCAAATGTTATATACTTCTATGGTTTGATATACATGAGAGAACTTTACAGTGTGCCATTTCTAGGCCAAGCTTATTATCAGAAAATGTTAATTTTTGTTAATGCATTAATTATTAACAACATTTAATCATTTTAATAAAGCTCCCTTTGAATTATTAAATCCAACTAATCCTCCATTACATTTGAAGGAAGTTGGATGCTACTAACCAGAAGGAATTTTGCTGAGCACTGAAATAAGTTCAGAGAGGCAAATTCTGCAAATAATAAAGAAATGATGGGCTTGCAACTTGGGAAGTGTTTGGGTGCAGGAAATGTCCCTGCAATGTACTTAGAGGGAACCAGGCACTTTATGGAAAGAAAGATGAAAAGAAACAAGAGGTATGGAAGAGAAAAGAAAATGGGAACACTCATATTTGAAATTTTCAATGTTTCTATGAGCCAGTCCTCAACTCTTTCTAGCACATAGTAAGTAGGATTTCTACACTGACTCCTGATTGCTTTTATTTTTTTTAATTGGAGAAGTACATGGAGAGGAAGATGGGGAACACCTTATAGCTGGGTTGCTCATGGGATGTGTCATACTCTTGGTCACATCATATGTATGATATTGAGCCAATTTGTCTACCCCTAGATACTCAAAATTCAGTAGAAGCTGAATATAAGTTCCTCATCCGTGACTCTGCATTTCATTGACCTAGCAGCCATACCTACTCAAATAAATGGCCTTTGAAGATCAAGTCTTCTTAGGACACTCAGGTAGGGGTAGTGGGAGGATTGAATCAGATGCTTATCATCCCTTTGAAAGCAGCTCAGTTTAAATTAGGAGGTTGTTTTAGGCTTTTTCATGTATGTTTAGTTTTGGCTGACCTACCGCCTACTCTCTTGCCCCAAATTCTTCTGTCCCTACCTATGCATCCAATTGCAACCCCTGTTTCATGTCGCCTTTATTCTACTGTCTCCTTTAATTTACTTTTTTCTCGAGTTAGAAGATTCAATCTTTCCGTATGGCTTTATCACGCACCCTTTATTTTTGTTAAGAGCAGCACTGCACTTCCCTCTCTCCACCCTCCTCATGCTTGAACCTCTCTAACCACAGAATTTGCCCTCTCTAGGGTTGTTTTAACTGGATCTTACTATCACCCCTCTACTCACCACAGAATGTTTCTAGTTTCCCAACTCTTACATGAAGTACAGGTTAAACTTACAACAAAACAAACAAGATTCAAGGTGAGGATCCATGTATGAGAGAGAACATGTACCATTTGTCTTTCTTTTTTGGTTTTTCGAGACAGTGTTCTCTGCGTAGTTTTGGTGCCTGTCCTGGATCTCACTCTGTAGCCCAGGCTGGCCTCGAACTCACAGAGAGCACCTGTCTCTGCCTCCCGAGTAGTAGGATTAAAGGTGTGTGCCACCACCACCTGGCTGCATGTAGTCATTTTTATAGGCATCAATGAATACATAGAAAACTCCCCACATTCCATTTATATTTCGGCCTGGCTTCTTTTTTTTTTTTTTTCATTTTACATACCAGCCACAGTTCCCCCTCCCTCCTCTCCTTCTGCTCCCCCCACCTCTCCATCACTCTGCAGGGATTGGTAAGGCCTCCCATGGGGAATCAACAAAGCTTGGCATTTCAAGTTGAGGCAGGACCAAGCTTTTCCACCCTGCATCAAGGCTGAGCAAGGTATCCCACCATAGAGAATGGGTTCCAAAAAGCCAGTTCATGCACCAGACATAAATCCTAGTACCATTGCCAGCGGCCCCACCAACAGACCAATCCACACAATTGTTACCCACATTCAGGAATGGTCGAGTTGGGGGAGAGACAGAGAGGGAGAGCAAGGAAAGGGATATCTTGATAGAGAGAGCCATTATAGTGTTAAAGAGAAACCTGGTGCTAGGGAAATTACCAGGAATCCACAAGGATGACCCCAGATAAGACTCCTAGCAACAGTGCAGAGGATTTCACTCTTCTTTACAGCTGAGTAATATTTAATTTTTCAAATATCTTTCTGTTACCATATAGGGTCCCTTGGATATATGATCATCAGATAAATGGATGTCTGAAGAATCTGTCCAATTAATTTCTATGGGTTTCTCACAGGACAAGGATCAATAAATGTTAGCTTGCTGCCATTTTTAACTTCCTATTGTTCTTATTGGCATTGCATTCCTGATTACATATTTCCCGACGTTATTAAATCCGACTTTGTGTTTATTTCTTATGAGCTTTGAACTGTAATAAAAATCTTTGCAGGTCATTTGGAATTGTTTTACATCATGCAAATTATTGCTGAATTTTAACTCACTCAGCTCTGTCTTCTAGCCCCCTACAATACACGAACATATATGCATACAGACATATAATTCATGTTAATCACCATATGTGATCATGCCTGATAAAAATGTACAAACTGAGTTGATAAAATTTAAGCCTCTTTTCTCCGGATGTGACCTAGAGATAAATAGTGCAAGGAAGGACATGACTGATCCAGGATTACTGCCTGGAGACATTTCTGAGGTCACCATGCTACTGGATTACTTTTCATCTCTCATCCCATTAACCTCATTCTACGACACTGCTAGCTTTTGCCACTTGATGCTGTTGAGAACTGTTCCCTTGATATCACACAAAGGTCTCTCTGTGAAGAACTATGGAGGAATGTTTTCCCATTCACAGGCCTAAAACTAGACGTATTTCTCATAAGTTACTGGCTTTGTTTTGTATCCTATGAGTGATGTGAGTTGTAGAATTGACCATGTTTCCTTTTTTTTACATGTGGGGCTATGAAACCCAGCCCCATGACCTGTATCTTCTCAATCAGTTGCAGAACTGCCCAGGGCACAAGAAATAAGGACTCATGCTCAGGACATTGCCTCAAGTGACCTGTACATCCTACCAGCAGGCAGCTGTTTCAGAAGTCACCCCAAGTTAAAGATGGATGATACTGGGAACTTACCTGACTGTCTGTTAGTCCAGGGTTTCCTCACTCACATGTGTTATTGTCTCAAAGTCAGTTGCTTTTATTTTAAATTACATCTATTTGTTTATTTATATGTACATATCACTTGAGGCATGTGGGTTCCTAGAATCAAACTTGGGTTATTAAGCTTGGTGGCAAGCACTTCTACCTGCTGAACAATTTCACCAACCCTTTCATGTGGTTTTAGTGCAACCTATCTTTCATTTGAAGAGCACAGTTGAGAAAATTTTCTAAAGTTATATGAACCACAGTGCAGAGACCTTCAGACAGATTATGGGTCTACTGTTGGTATTTATACAATGTTTACAAATTTGTTTGTCATAAGAAATGTTTAGATGATGAAAGACACTGAAAAGGGAGGGAGGGGGAAAAGGGAGAGAGAGAGAGAGAGAGATGGGTGAGGGGAGGGGCTCGACTGAGTTTCTGCATTCATCTCTGTATCTCTGTCCTTTAACAGCCCAGGGGAAAGGTGACACACTGTCGATATGCCTTTGTCCCCAACTGTAAAATGAGAATAAATGTAAAAACTATTTAATACAGTTATATTCAAGAGTAAATGGAATATAGAAAAGGATTTATCATGCTGCCAGGTTTCAACAAGTAATACAAAAAAATATTTGCGTTACTGGCATATAAATCTGAATTCTTTCTTGTATTATACCCCCCCACATTAAAAAAGAAATTTAAAAAATCTAATTTCCATGTAAGTATCAGCAATGCTATTAATTCAAAGATGAAAGTAATTTTCATAAATCAATCAACAAATTAAAATGTCAATTTTAATTACAGAATGGGAGGAAATATTTGCAAATCATATATTTGATAAAAGGTTAATATTTAAACTACATAAGGCACTCACTTAACTCCTTAGAGATATAAAATAACTCAATCTCAGAATTAGCAAAATTATTATTTTGAAGAAGACACACAAGTGACCAGCAAGTGTATGTAAAGGTGTTAAACATCACTTAGCAAAGAAATCTAAATCAAAACCACAGTAAGAAGCTACTTTGCATCCTTTCAGAGAGATGCTAGTGTAAAGACAAGAGATAACAAGGGTTAGTGAGAATGAAAAGAAAAAAAAAACAGTCAGTAGTCAGTAAAACACATATTAGTATATTCATCATGGAAAACAGCAGAGCGTTGAACAAAAAGTTAAAGCTTGAACAAAAAAGTTAAACACTACCATATGACCTATGAAGTCCCCTTGTGAGTATTCTAAAGGAAATAAAATCAGTATCTTGGAAGAATGCTTTTCCCATATTTATTATAATATTATTCACTATAGAACCAATCTAAGGGTCTCTCAGTGGGTCAATGATAAAGAAGTTGTGATATAGAATATGTATTTTGGTAGCACTAAGGATAAAAGGAAATTGTTCACACATGCTGATAAGTGCTATATACAGGAGTTATATTAACAACTCAATGATACTGTACACACACATGCACACACATGTTGATGCATAGGCACACACACACACACACACTCCTATCTACACAAAAATGTGTGTACTTCAACTTCTAACAAAGAAGGAAATCCTATACTTTATGACAATTTAAATCAGCCTGAAGGATATAGGACATTATACTAAGTGAAGTAAACCAGGCACAAAACATCCAATCCTGCATGATTTCATTTATGTGGACTCAGAAGGAGAGTATAACAGTGGTTGCCAAGAACCAGAAGAGGAAGGAAGAGGGTGATTCTTCTCAGAAACAAACATTCAGTTACATGATGAACACATTAGCCCAGCTGGAAAGGGCATCCCTTCCTGTCTAGTCCAGATGGCTCTCACTAGCTTTTTCCCTGTCTTACCTTAGGGTGGAAGGGAGAGGACTTAAAAAAATCCTTAGGAATATCCCAGACAAGAGACACGAGTCTGCTGAAAAGCTGAGGTTTCATTATAAGATTATAAGATAAACTCTCCAAAAGTTTTCATACCTAACCACCAAACTAACAACATCTGGGATAATATGAGTTCAAGATGCAAACGGTCTAAGGAAGAGTACTTAGCAAAGCTCCCATCAAGGTCCATAAGAAACAACTGGGACTTGATTCAAGATACAACTCAGAAAAGAGCCAAATGATTGGAGAGATAATCACACATCAGAAGACTCCATCATAAGGTGCCACTTCTGATCTGGCATATATGAAAATTTCCATAATCTTGGTGATTTATCTGTGAATTTAAAGCTATAGTTTGAAATTTAGTAGCATCGTGGAGTGCTCACCTACAACAGGACATCTATATCACACCCTTCTCCCTCCAGGCTCAGGGATCTTCTTGGAAAAGGGGCCAGAAAAGAAAATGTTAAGAGCCAGAGGTCAGAAAGAACTGGAGAGAAACGGTGTCTTATGCACATAACAAGACTGATGCACTCATGAACTCACAACTGCTGTGGTTGTCTGGACAAGATCAAGCCAGTCAACATTGCAGTAGAAGAGCAGCTCACAAGTCCCCACCCTTAACGAGGAGCTATTGACAGGTGATGAGATCTGGGATGGAGAGAGTTACTTTATTTAAGGGTGAGGCCCCTGGTGGGTTGATCAAGCTCCACATTCATTAGTATGTGTATAGCACAAATTTGATTAAATGAGTTATTTTTTTTGGGGGGGGTTAAACACTGAAAGAGAACCAACCACAGCTAACCTCACCTCACCAGTTCCTCAGCTGATCCTGTTTCCTCAGACTGGAAGCCTCTGAGTCCTCATCCAACATGAATCTCAGCTGAACTGTGCTGCTCAAAAGCCTAAAAGCTTAACCATGCTCTAGTTCCTGGTCCTCACGCCTTAAATACCTTTCTGCTTTCTGCCATCACTTCCTGGGATTAAAGGCTTGTATTGTTATGCCTGGCTGTTCCCAGTGTGGCTTTGAACTCACAGAGATTCAGACAGATCTCTGCCTTTGGAATGCTAGGATTAAATGTGTGTATGCCACCATTTTCTGGCCTCTATGTCTATCTAGTGGCTGTTCTGTTCTCTGACCCCAGATAAGTTTATTAGAGTGCACAATATTTTGGGGAACACATTATCATCACATTTCCCCTTTTTGTCTAAAATTTTAAAAAGCTTATAACTAATACAAGAAAAACTATATCCAATAAATATATACAATATATACAGTCAAGAATTACATTAACGATGTCTAGTCCATTAACGTTTGCCAGATTCAGATGAAAAACTCCATTAATATATAACAATGTCCAGTCCATTAACATCTGACAAATTCAGACAAAAAAGTTTCATTACTTATCCTATTTAAAACAAGTAGTTCCTTTTTAAAAGTAGATTCAATAATTGACCTTTTTATTTTATCATATCCATATTATCTCTTTTTTCTTTTCATAATAGATTTAATAATCTACCTTTTGTCATTTTTACATCTTCCCCTTTTTCTTTTTATTGTAGATTCAATGATCTACCCATTTATCCTATTATTTCTTTATCTTTTTTCTCAGAGTTGATTTAATGATCTACCTCATATCTATATTCTCTTTTTTCTTTTTCTTTTTTTTTAAACAAAAACTCTGAATCTAATCTCCTTGTTCAGCTTTTTTTCTCACCATTAACAATTAACAACTTGTAACCAACCATCATAAACAATGACAATTATCCATAAGCTACTGAATGACCAAAAAACACCCACCCCACCTCTTCGGAATGTGGGTGTCATTTCTTTTTCTTTTTTTTCTTTCATTTTTCTTTATTAAGAAATTTTCAACTCACTCCACATACTATCCACAGATCCCCCCTCCTCCCTCCTCCCATCCCCCAGCCCTCTTTCCCAAGCCACCTGCATCCCCACATCCCCCAAATCGAGGTCTCCCAAGGGGAGTCAGCAGAGCCCAGCACACTGAGTCTAGGCAGGTCTAAGGCCCTTCCCACTGCACCAAGGCTGTGCAAGGCGTCACACCACAGGCACCAGATTCCAGAAGCCTGCCCATAGACCAGGGACAGATCCCGATCCCCCTGGCTGGGTGCCCCCAAACAACCGTCTTCCATATCCAGAAGGCCTAGTCCAGTTCCATGGGGGCTCCACAGCCACCAGTCCACAGTTCATGGGCTTCCACTAGTGTGGCCGGTCATCTCTGCCTGTCCTCCCATCATGATCTGGATGTCCCTCGCCTGCAATATCTCTCTTCTCAATGAGTTATTAAAAAAAAATAAATAAAGGAGGACATGAAGTCAGAAAGGGGTTGAGTTGTGAAGGTGGGTCTGGAAGGAGTTAAAGTGGGGGTGAAAGTGATCAAAACATATTATATGAAATTCTCAGCCATTAGTAAAATATTATATTTTAAAGTGATAGCATATTCGTTAATAACCATTTTTTTAATCACTCATTGGGTCAGTGGTAAAATGTTTACTAAGCATGTGCAAAGTCCTGGCTTTGATACATTACAAAACACTAAAATATGCACTAACCGCTCTTTGATACATGCATGTGACTTGTCTATATATAAACATATTTATCTTTTCCACAGAACTTGTGTTTCTACATATACTACCTCACCTCCAGGTTTCACACTTCAATAATTATGGTTATGAATTAGCATTTCATTGTACAGTACCATAATCTATCACCACTGCTTTTTGAAATTTATGTTGTTAGCAACCATTTGATACACACCTTTGTCATTTACCCCTAAAACTATTAGCATGTCACAATTCACTCTCTAGGAACATTTCAAGGAGTAAAATTTGGGGTCAAATATTGAAATGCTTTCTTTTGCTTCATGTTTAGGTTATGCAAAAAATTCACATCCTCATATTTACTGGAAACTTCACAATAGTACTACTGACAAAAATACCTTTAAAGCAATGAAATTTCTATGCAAATATCCTGGAAGAAGTGAATTTGTAAAATTAAGAAAAAGTTATCACAGGCACAAATAAAAATTGTCACCTATTAAATTTATATAGCCAAGTGGCTTAGAGGAAGCCCTCCCACGGTCCTAAAAATAACAGTATATAAGGAGAGGTAAAAAGGGAGAACTGGAATGAAGGAGGAGGAACTGGGAAGATAAAAGTAGATAGAAAGAGAGGAATGTAATGCTATGAAAAAATATTTTCAAGAGAATTTGGCCTATCATAAACGTCAAGCAATGAACTTGTGCTAAGTGAAAGGAATGGAAAGCCACTGAAGAAAATCAATGCTCCATTCCTAGTCACCATGTGAAAACTAATAGTAGCAATATGTTATACTCTTTCTTGTTGTCTTTATGGGAATACATGAATAACCCAAAGCTACGTATTTACTGGCCATTTCTTTCTCTCTCCAAAGCTTGTTTCTGGCATTCTTCTATTTTGTACTACGATTTCATTAATAGACATGCTCATGCCCAAGACAACTATTTTAAATGTGTATCTATTGCAATGACAGTTTTTTTAATCTTTCTGGGTGTGTATGTTTATGATGATACGAAAGTACATTGGTAGCTCCTTTGTCACTGGGAACATTTAACATATAAAAGACACACACACACACACACACACACACACACACACACACACACGTGTTTGGTGACTGATGTCATGAGAGAGACAGCAAGGCAGGTGTTTACAAACCAAACCCACCAGTCTTAGTTCGTTTTTTGGCTCCATCACTCAACAGCTGCACTGTTTCACCCCTTTATTTTCAATGTACACACCAAAAGCCAAGTGTGCTTCTCAGGCTTCTGATAAAAAGCTCACAAAGCATACTTCAAGTTCCAGTATTTATCTTGGCTAGCAATATACAGTGAGACCCTCTCACGGTGCTGGGCAGGGGCTGGGAGTGCAGCTTGTCACCCTAACTTGAAGATAAACAATCCATACTCGATAGTGAACTGTGTTGCTGAGCTCTGATGCTTGCTAGGTGATGCGTATCAAGTACATTTGTGACTTCCAGGAGGATGATTTTCTTGAAATGTGGATAATCATATAGATCAAGCAACATCTGAATTTAGCCTTGCATTTTGTTTAGAGCACTATATATAGGAGTGCATATTATATACAATATATGAATATATAAATACACATAAGGATACATGTATGTATTTGAACAGTAAATACTGTGGTGTCATATAACTACAGTTATTAAATTCCTAGTAGTATACTAGAGGGGATATATTCTTAATTCCATCTTAATTTTGGCAATGCTGAGACTCTTTCTGGTTTCCTTGAGGGCTCACACATGGTAAGGTACTTCATGGGATTAAAAACAGATACATCTGAAACCACACAGTAAGTCCTTCTCATCTCACCATATATTCTATCAATATGACTAATAGTATTACAGTGTTGACATGTATTTCTTAGTCTTGTTATTAGTAAAGAGAAAGTGACCCTTGCCATAAATATTTTCACTAAGATAAAGCTTGGGAAGGTATTTGCTACCGTGTTATTGAGAGCCTGGGCATGTTTTTTGAAAAGAAATGTAAAATTGGAAGGATCCTGTGCAAGATATGGAAACCTGGGAGATGTCTAGCCACCATCCTAAAGGATAAGGATTTAATTTGCCATACATACAAACAGAAACAAAACAAACAAAAACAAAACAACAATGGATGTCTTTGCAGCCTCCCTCATGGACAAGAGGAGGGAACAGACTAAGTTAAACACAAAATGTACCGAAGGGAAGGCTATCAGTGAGTCACAACTGTGCACTGTGGGGGGAAGGTAGTGTTCTATGAGTTCAATACTTAAAATAAAAAACAGAGATTTCCTTTAAAGTGATAGTTCAATTAAGTGATTTGTTAGCTCAAACACTGGAGGTATTGTGCTTCCCAATGACCAGAGCTGTGGCAGAACCTGGAAGAATTGTTTCAGCCGTCTCAACAAAGAGGAGGAATAAAGCACAACGAACTCCTTGGCACACAGGCAGCGTGCTCCACCACCCACTACCCCCATCTCTCTGTCTCACATTCCACAGTCTGTAAATGCAGGAGAATGAATGTAGAAGTGCCCTTTCCTCCTCCCATGAGCCTGAAATGGCTAAGAGGGCACCCCAAAGTATGTTAAAATCCACCAAGACTTTCAACATTAAACAGCCTTGTACCAAGACAGCTAGATTTGGGGATGGGAAAGATAAAGAGAGAAAATAATTTGCAATCAGACCAAGAAATGCACTAAATTATCTCTCCACTTCACCATAAATCAAACTTCTTGCAATAACGGGGTACATACATGGGGAAAAGTTAGATCAACAGCAGGGTAGCACTAAGAAACAGCAGTGGAAAATAAAAGCCGGGTGGTGGTGGCACACGCCTTTAATCTCAGCACTCGGGAAGCAGAGCCAGGCAGATCTCTGTGAGTTCGAGGCCAACCTGGTCTACCAAGCGAGATCCAGGATAGGTGCCAAAACTACACAGAGAAACTCTGTCTGCCATGTGATCGGATTAAAGGCGTGGGCTACCATTGCTTGACTTCTGTTCCTGGCTCGATATGACCTCTGATCTCCAGGCAAACTTTCTTTATTAACATACAAATAAAATATCACATTTCAGCACAAATAAAACATCACCACAAACAGCCACCAATAGTTTGGATAGAAAACCAGTGTCCATACTTAGACATGCAAACAGAGCAGTCAGCCTTTCATTAGGATCATCTGGAACCTGTCTATTGAAGCAAAATCTGCTACAGAGATGGGTCAATAAATGTGAACTAAGGCTAAGGTGTATGAGAATTATGTGACACAAAAAGAGATTTGGAAAAGATGTTTTGGGACAACAACACTCATGGCAGCAGTTTCAAAAGGAGGACAAGAGAAGCAACATCCAAAGTAACAAGAAAACATCTTGAATGTCACAGAGTCGGGAGGTTTCAAAGGTTCTCTGCGGAGAAGAGGGAACGAACAAGGACCATACATTCTTATTATGTTTAAGGTGATTAATGTTATGTCAGTTTGATGACCTAAACATTGCCCTGGTAGCTGGTGATACATTATTTCCAAACGGATGACAGTGTTTCTGGGAGAGATTCCCACATTTGATGTAATAGATTGAGAAAAGCAGGTGGTCTTACCCAATGTGGGTAGGCACCATCTAGTTTGTTGGTACTGCCCCGCCCCCACTCCCTGCCCAGCCCTTCTAGGACATCTGTGTTCTCCTGCCCTCAGACACTAGTACTTCTGGTTCTCAGGATTTTGTACTCTGACATGAACACCAGTCTACCAGGTTCTCAAGCCTTTGGACCTGGACTGAATAATTCCACCCGCTTCCCTGTTCTCCAGATTACTGACCTTGTACTCATATGAGGCAGTTTCCATTCTCTCTCTCTCTCTCTCTCTCTCTCTCTCTCTCTCTCTCTCTCTCTCTCTCTCTCACACACACACACACACACACACACACACACACACACACACACACACACACTCACACACACACCACTACTGGTTCTATTTCTTTGGAAAACACCAACAAATACAATATATTTGTATATCAAAGATAAAGGAAACAAAAATCTACAAGATGAAGGCAGAAAAATAAAGAGATTATCTGCAAGATAAAGCCTTCATGTTATATTAATATTCTTTTCATAACATAAAATGACAGGAGGCAATGAAGCAATATTCACAGGGTTTTGATGAAAAATGGCTGTGAAATGAGAAATTTATTGGAATTTGAGGGAAGAGAAACAGAAAGATATTATCAAACATAGAAAGTCTTAGAAAGTATTTCAACCAGCTATATTTTCTGAAGGAAAAATAACCGATCAGTTCAATTACCTTAAAAAAATAAAACATAAACAACCAACACGTAGGCATTGTGTTAATCTATTAGCCTTCCTACAACAAAGGAACATAGGCTGGATGGCTTAAATGGTAGTCATTTATCCTCTAAAAACAGGAACATTGAGGACAAGAGACTGCAAGGGTGGGTTTCTTTTGAGCTGCCTCTTTTTTATTGGTGGATGTCCAGCTCTCCTTGTGTCCTCATGTGGCCTTCCTTCTGTGTGGCTTGTGTCCTTTATTTTAAACAGTGTTTTTGAAGCATGATTAATATATTCAAACCATCATGTTTAATGCATATGACTAGGTGAGTCTGGACCTGTGCATACATCCATGGTTACAATTAAAGTAATAAACATATCTTTCTCTCTCCAAGGGTTTCCTTGTGTGCTATGGTTCCTTATTTTGTCCTGCTTTCATGGTAAGAACGTCTAATGTGCAATCTCTTAATACAAAAAACCCCAGTCACTCTGGTTTAGGCCCACCATAAAGACCTCATTTTGATTAAACCACCCCAATGAAGACCCTATCCCTAAAATGCATTTACATTCTGATTTACTGAGAGTTAGAAGTCAGATAAATTTTGAGGAAGAAAGATAAAATTAGCCCATCCCAGACAGAAACAACCAACCATGAATGGGACAATGTAAGAAATGTCATTTCAGTCATAAACAACTATTAACAGAAGCTGTGCATATTAAATATTAAATTCTTCAAAAGAAAAGAGAAATAGGTTAAAAACAATAATGATGTTAAAGTGTGTCAAGTTTTTAAAAATTACTATTAAATTGAGAACAAAAGACTTTGCTGGTGTTTTCTAGTTGCTGTCTTTAAATTTCAAGTCACAGATGAATCCTAAGCAGCAGAAGCCCTTTGTGACCACAGAATGAGAAGGGAAACTAAGGATGAACTCTGTCCTATAAACATAGCCAGGTTAGACTAAACTCTGGGCTGCCCTTGCCAGGCACAGATAATGTCACTAGGGAATCTCCAGTGCTGACCCTGACGATGGGCACACCCCATTCCTTATTAGCTACAGGAATTTGTTAGAAGTAGATGAACCAGTCTTGACCAATCAAGCCTCCCTGAGAAATATCTTCATCAATTATTTTTCAAAGATAAAGCACTACCCTAATATTTTTTTTTTACAAAGCCTAGAAGGAGTTGTCCAGAGACAGAATCACTAAACAATTTTATAGGATCCAGTGAAAATGAAGTCTCTTTGGAATTTTAAGATAATAGTTGTTTTGGAAAGAAAGAATTGTGCTCACCAACCCCCGGTGAAATTCAGGCATTGAAACCCTAACCGGCAGTACCTCAGAATATGATCTTTCATTGGAGATATCAGCTAAATTACAAAGAGGTCATGAGGATGGGGTTAATTCAGTATGACTTGCATCCTTATGAGAAGGGGAAATTTGGACACAATGACATCTGAACAGGAAAGCAGAGTGTGGGGTGAAGCATTTTACCACCTAAACAATTGCTAGAGGCCAGGAGTAACACTTGGGTGGAGTCTATTCTCTCTCACAGCCTCAGGAAAAAAAATCTCTATTGATAACTTCTGTGTTACACAAGAGCTCAGTTCCAGCCTCCGGGTTTCTGAGACAATCAATTTATGCAGCTGAAGCACCCAAGCATGCAATGCTCTTTGTGGCCCCCTAGCAAAGTAACATAAAGACAGAACACCAAGGACTGAGCTGTTAATAGTGTAGGCTCAATGTCAGAGCTCAGGTTGCATGCCTGAGGCCCTTCCTGCTTGCAGCTGTCCATGCCACCAAGAAAAAAAATTACTAGGAGACCTGAATAAGAGGTAGCAGAAGAAACAACATACTTTTAAAGACCAGGTTTGATCTAGTGTCACATCTGGTCTCAGCAAGGGGGTGCCAAGATGGGAAAAAGTCTCTGTAGGGTAATGGGTAGGCAGGAAGCACGAAGGGCAGGGGCTTTTCCCATCTTCATTGCTAACCTGATACTTTAAGAAAAGTAAGGGAAAAGAATAGAAGACTCAGATTGCAGAACAGCTCAGATAAAGTGCTTGCCAGACTAAAGATGAGCTCCAGAGCAAAGAAGGCAAAGGAACTTCCTGTGAGGCAGAAAAGCTCAAGTATACCTGGCCAAGAACAATAAGAACAGAGAATATCCACCATTTGAATACTGGGGAAGGATGTCCAAGGGTAGGAGCTAGAGAGTTCTGCCACTCCACTGTACCCATCCATTCTCTCAAAGTATAACATTAGTAATATAATTTAGTGGCTGCCAGCCTCAAACTTGTCATAGATACTCACTTCGTAAGTCCAGAAAACTGTTCATTTAGTTGGCCTAGTATCTCCCTTATGATGAACTTAGGAAGAGATTGGTGGGATAACCTGCATCCCCAATCTCTACTCTGGGTCTTGGGTATGTATCAAAACACCCAGCTCTCATTCTTTGACCCCTTTTTACCAATATAAAAATCTCCCTCACCCTCTGCTTTTTTCTTAGAATACCTTAATGGTATACCTGGTGGTGAGACCTAAACCTTTACTTCCTGGAGTCATCTCATCATTCTGACTCTGGGAGTGCTGATCACATCTGTTCATGGTTTTAATCTAAAAAGAAAAAAAAGAGTTAAAGGGCACCAATATGCACCCAAGTGAATTAGTTGGGTGGCAGACACATTTTTCTTTCTACATTGTTTAAAAAAGCTTCATTTCTGCCTCCTGATGAGAGCCATGAAAGAAGCACCTCTTCTCACCTCCTGGTCTTTGGGTACACAGAGGCAAAGGTCCCCTGAGAGAACCTATAGAGTTAGTTCAAGAAACACAATTGTATGCCCTAACAAAAAGGAATGAATGCCTTTGAAGAATGGAACTACTAGGTGGTAGTTTGAATGTAGCTGGACCCTGTAACCACATAAGGAGTGGCACTATTAGGAGGTATGGCTTTGTTGCAGTGGATATGGCCTTGTTGGAGGAAGTGTTGCTGTGGGATGTTCTGTATGGCAAATGTGTTGCTGATTAGTCAATAAGTAAAACACTGATTGGCCATTGGCTAGGGAGGAAGTGTAGGCGGGACAAGGAGGAGAATAAAGCTGGGAAGTGGAAGGCTGAGTCAGAGAGACACTGCCAGCCGCCACGATGACAAACAGCATGTGAAGATGCCGGTAAGCCACGAGCCATGTGGCAAGGTATAGATTAATGGAAATGGATTAATTTAACCTGTAAGAACAGTTAGCAAGAAGCCTGCCACAGCCATACAGTTTGCAACCAATATAAGTCTCTGTGTTTACTTGGTTGGGTCTGAGGGGCTGTGGGACTGGCAGGTGAGAGAGATTTGTCCTGACTGTGGGCCAGGCAGGAAAACTCTAGCTACAAAGTGTGTCATTGTTGGGAAGGGCTTTGAGGTTTCCTATGCTCAGGATATCATCCAGTGTCTCTGTCAACTTCTTATGTGTAGTTGGAAGGTTTCTCTGGTCCTGCCCAGCCCACAGTCCCACAGCTGTGTATAAAATAATTACTCAGAGGCTTATATTAATTACCAATTGCATAGCATATGGCAGGCTTCTTGCTAGCTAGCTCTTATAACTTAAATTAACCCATTTCTACTAATCTATGTTTTGCCACATGTTCTGTGGCTTATTGGTCTGCTGGTATGTTGTTCCTTGGGCGGCAAGCTGGTGTCTCTGCCTCTCCTTTTTTCCCTGTCTATCTGCTTAGATATCCACCTGCCTCTAAGCTGCCTTGCCATAGGTCAATGCATCTTTATTTACCAAGCAATTAGAGCAACACATATTCACAGCATATAGAAAGACATCCCACAGCACCTATGGCCTGAAAGATGTAGGACTCTCAGCTACTACCCCAATACCACGTCTTCCTGCATGCCACCCCATCCCACTATGATGATGATGGACTGAACCTCTGAACTATATGTGAGACACCCCAATGAAATTTTTCCTTTGTAAGAGTTGTCATGTTCATGGTGTCTCTTTGCAGTGAATTAAGACAGTATTCAAAACCCCACTGGGTCATAGAGAGGAATGACAAATGGGCCAGCCCCTGTTTCCTTCCTTGGCTTACAGGTCAATGTGTTCATCTTCCTAGAGGCATAGCGGGACACAGTCTCTGATCCAGGGCACACAGGGTCTTAAAAGACAGCATTCCATCTTACAAAGAAGGACCACCTTTTTGAATCTGCCTTCAATGAGAGATTCTGGTATGTGATTGGGCTGCCTCTTGGGGTGGTATGCCATGTCACCAATGGATCCATGGTCACAAGCCCATGCCTGCACCATTGGAATATGGGTGCTCTGATGGAGTGTTTTGCTACGTGGGTGTCCCTGTCATTTTCCCACACCCTTCACAAATAGTCCTGAGTGAGGCTCCATGGGTGAGAAAGGCAAAATTATTGCAGATGGACTGCTGGCCCTGTTAGGTTTATCCACTGGCTCTCCAAATAGAAGAGGCCCAATGTAGTCAACAACTTGTCACCAAGTAGCCAAGGGGAATAATCATACTGGTACATAGCATCCAGTCTCCTACTAGCAGATACACCTGTAGTTTTAGGGAGTGAGAGTACTTCTATAGTCTCCATCTCTACTATTAGTTCATGTGCCCTCTCTGCCAGCCAGAGTTAATTGGTTACCATGAACTTGCCAATACCCATGTCTGTTTTCTCGGCATGTTCAGAGGGGTGGACATTATGATGGTATATATGTAACTTCACACTAGATATCCATTCCCTGATCACCTATATCCTCTACTCTGGACCTTTCTGCCTCCCAGTCTTTTTTCCCCTATAGTCCCCTCATTTGGCTACTGTGATAGATACAATTAATTGTTAGTTTTATGAGATCTGGAATTACTTACAAGCTTTCAGACATATTCTGTCTCACAGAATGTGAGAGATGATCTAGATTGATATGGGAAGATTCACCCTGAAAGTGGGTATTGCCATTTCCTGGATTTGGGTCTTGGACTGCATACAAAAGAGAAAGCTAACTGAAAAACCACCATCCATACTTTTCTGCTCCCTGACTGTGGAAGCAAACTGAGCATCTGCCTTGAGCTCTTGCTTCCAAAACATCCCCACCATGATGGACTGTATCCTTCAACTCTATCTCCTTGGAGTTGCTTTGGTTGGGATATTTCATCATAAAAAAGGAAAGGGGACTGTTAAAACTACACCTCAGCTCTGGATACTGTTGATTCCACTCGGTATGGCCACAGATTCATAACTGGAAAGATTTTACCTTTCTGATTACTCAAAAGGTGACTCCTGAGTGAAGCTATAACGAAACCTTTCATTCATAGTTTGTACACATATACCAAAATAAGCCAGGAGGGTTGCCCCATAATGTAGTGTGATGTGAATGAAAACTTGAAGAGAGTTATGGAGGTAACTGAGGTACTGAGAGAGTCAGGATCACCTAGGTGACCTGCGCATGCCACTTATTAAAATCCTCTAATCCCGTGTGCACTGTGTCTTCAGTGATGTGCTGTCATCATTGCAGAGTGACTTGCTACTGCTCACCTGACATGCCCCCTCTTCTTTCTTTTTGTGTTGCTAGAGATAGAATTCAGGGTCTCATGCATGTGAGGCTATGTGTTCTATTACTAAGATGCTCTCCAGCCCAATGACCTCTGAATCATAGTCTTGTACATCCTAGCTATAATATAGATGATTCTAAGTACATGATCAAGTTTGCCCTGGTAATAAAGTGTTTTTATCCCCTAGGACCCAATAAAATGACAAGAGAGGATCTTCAAAATACATTAAATCTTCACTACAAAGAGTATACAATCTCACCTAACATCAAGGGGCTACATTGCTGTTCTCTATGAGTTTGAGGCCAGCCTGATCTACATAGAGAATTTCAGGCCATCTAGGGTTACATTGAAACCTTTACCAAAAAAACAAACTAAACCAAATAATAAACAAGCAAAACCCATAAGAAAAGAAAAAGAAAAAAGAAAGCAAAAAGCTCCCAACATTAAAAAGGGCCCCAAACTTAAAAAATAAAGGTAAAATAAAGTTTTAAAAATTAAGAGAAGAAAAGTGATTGAGGAAGACACCCAAAATTAATCTCTGAGCTTTATACCACATGCATATAATTGCAAGAGTATCTATATATATATACACACACACACATACATATACATTTACTTCATGTGTATATGTACACAATTATTTAGCATTTCATTGTTCCTAAATAGGATTTGTAACCAAAATTCAAAGATATTTCTGCACATTGGAGGACATTATTAGTGAAGTTTCACCATATTGCCAGGTTACTATGGAGCAGAGTCATGTAAGTTTGCTCTCAAGGCTATGTTAATTATCTCGCTGTGAGCCATTCCATAAAGTTGTCATTTTCTTTGTAAATTTGGTGGGAAATGAAAAACTTCAATATCCCAATCTTTCTCTATTGCATAATAAAAAATCAAGAATTAACAGCTATTTCCAAAGAGAATTAAGAAATACTCCTGTCAATTTTTGGCACCTAGAAATAACACATTAAGAATTCATGCCGGGCGGTGGTGGCACACGCCTTTAATCCCAGCACTCGGGAGGCAGAGCCAGGCGGATCTCTGTGAGTTCGAGGCCAGCCTGGGCTACCGAGTGAGTTCCAGGAAAGGCGCAAAGCTACACAGAGAAACCCTGTCTCGAAAAACCAAAAAAAAAAAAAAAAAAAAAAAGAATTCATGATCATTATCTGCACTATTTGAAGAACTTTTGCCAATCACATCGACCAGTTCCCCCAGATTGGCTCAGGCCTACCACGTGTAATATGACAAGCCATACACTACGTCATGTGCATTGACACCATCAGCAGCATGTCGTCTGTTAAGGGTCTTATGGAATGCTCTCAAGAGCTTCACCATGGTCTATTTCCCTCTGAGAAAAAGATAGAAGTATGTATATTAGCAAGAAAGAGTTGCATGCTGATATCCAGGAACTCTGGAGTTTAGAATAATACTGCTTTCCCCAGAGATAATCAAAACATAGATTTAGTGTTCTGAGGCATAACAATTTCCCTCAGGGAAAGCTTTTTCCAAACACAGAAATTCAAGATAGTTGCACATCCATGAACCCAAAGGACCTGGAACATTTGACAAGCTGGGTACAAGCTGAACCAGGGGAGCAAACTAAGCACACTTAAAAATAACAATAAGGATAAGAAGGATCGCAATCAAAATCTGCACTGAGAGAGGTCACTGTGACCACTATCATGCAGTGCCAAATACCCAAGGCCTCCTTGGCCTGCTACATTTGGAAGCTCTGGGCCAGGCTGCAGCAGGCACCAGCCCCAGCTTTCACTTGCTTAACTTTTAGTGACTGCCAGTGGCTCAAGTTGCAAAGTTACTTATATTTAGAAGAACAGGTGTGTGGCCCAGTTATAAGTCAACTCAGTGCCTTCCCTGGTGGTGTCATTTAGATGTGTTTCATGGAACTGTAATGACTTAATGCAGAAAAGGACACACTACTCTGCTTTATATTTAGCCCCATACTATCATGTGGGAAGTATATATCACAACTTCTCTTCATAGTCTCATGTCTTTGCACAATTCTACAAAGATTTGTGGATATTTTATGGTTTGAACCTCAGATGACTCCATCAGTTCATGATTTGAATAGTTGTGTCCCCACTAGGGCCACTATTTTTGTAAGCTGAGGACCCAGTGGGAAATGGGTCCTAGTTGGTGAAAGTAGGTCACCAAGGGCCAGTCTGTGAAGGTAGCACCTGGCCCCGGGTTCCTGTTTCACTTCCTCTGCTCCCTGGTTCATTGCACTTTAAATGACGACACCAAATGTTCCCTCTACCATGAACTGAGACACTCAACCATGCCTTCCCCACTATGACAGACTGACCACTCAAAAACCATAAACTACAATACCTCTCTCTTCCCTTAAGTTGTTTCGGGCAGATATTGTACTCATAGTAAACAATGGTGCCTTAAATAAGGTGTTTTGCATTGGCTCATGACTTCTTGCAAAGAAAATAAATCATAAGTCCTGGGTTTTAATAAGACCTCACTAGGAAACCAAGTAGCCTCTTCCCTGTGAAACCTGGAATGGACTATAAGCTCTAGTCTTTAGCCTCCCCCTTCTGCAATATCCCGAAGTCCTTGTGAAATCTAAAGGAGTTCTGTGTTGGTTGAGCTATATAAACAACTAAGCAGTCCATAAATGCAGACTACTATGAAACATGCAAAAGGCTCTTCTAAAGCAAAATATGATCTCCAGATGCAAACTGATAAGTGAAATCATGCTGTGGGCCGTGATTGGCATGTCAGGTACATGGTGAAATTCAGGGCCAGGTGTTCTTGAAGATGGCAGCTTTGCCACCACCTTCTTTAGTCACTATCTCATTACCAATTCTCATGAAAACATAAGGAGCTGAAGACACTCAGCTGTGCTACAATGATGTCCTAGCAACGACATCAGCCCTAGTAGTTTCCCAGACAACCATCTGCATATTTGCATAGGAAGTCACATACAACATCCCTAAGTAAAGTGGGTACCAGATAGAAGGCTTTTTCCTGGGAAAAGAAAAAGCAAGTTCCGTTCCCATTCAGATTTAACTTTTGTTTACATTGTAACAGTAATGATCATAAGTTGTTAAAAGCTACGTACGAATGATTAAACACATTATGGAAAAATAATACTGAGTTTCTACAAAGTAACTTCATAAAAAATATTCTCTCTTAGACATTTCCTGTTTACAAGTAAAAATTTTTCCCACATTATTTTAGAGATACTGATAAATATTACATGCATAAATGCATAAGACATCCATCCTTGTCAAGCACAAGTATTTGAAATGTATTCAAAATTTTCATGGACAGTTCATCTCCATTCATGTTTAAACTTTCCTTAGTTGCTCAAAAATATCAATTAGAAGAATGAAAGGTATCACTGTAAACATACAAACTTAGTAGACACAGGAATTCTACCATCATAAATCCCATACAAGTAACTGTCTTCATCCTTTAGAATAGCATTTCCCCTCTGCAATGTGTTTGGACATTACTATTACCCAAGTCCACCTCTACTGAGCCTCTGCTCAGCAGTTGTGCTTGCCTGGAGTGTGGTACCCAGAGACCTCCGTACTGATCATCCTCTGATGGCATTTAAAGGAAGGCAAAACTATAGAAACCAAGCTAAGCTGCTGCTTGATTTTGTCTTATCACTTCTCTCCCTCTCTCTCTCTCTCTCTCTCTCTCTCTCTCTCTCTCTCTCTCTGTGTGTGTGTGTGTGTGTGTGTGTGTGTGTGTGTGTGTGTGTGTGTGTGTGTGTACCTGGAAGCAATTAATGTTTGACCACAATGGAACAGAAGAAGAGATGAAGAAAAGCACTGTTCATTGTTGCCCTACAAATTGAAACATCCAATTAAAGTAATAACCTATATAAATAATTTGTTCAGAAGATGCTTTCAAAGAAGTAAAATATTTACTTTATCCACATTTTAAATGAGAAAAATATAAGTTTTGGATTACTCAAAAACAGAAAGTAAGAAAATGTGCATTTTAAACCAAACTATCATAAGTGAAGGAAACACACTCAGAGACTGGTGGGAATGGGCAGAAACTGGTAGAGATTGAAAACAAATAGATGGAGAAAAGAGAAATCGAAAGGTGGAGATTTAGATGCCTGTTTGTATTCTAATTAGAGAGAGAAAAAAAGGTGTGGATTTGAGTGGACTTGGGGAAGAGGGAAGAGTTGGGGGAGGGGAACCACAATCAGAATATACTGTATGGAAAAAAATCTATTTTCAGTAAACATAATAAAAATAGCAATCAAAAAGAGAAAAAGAAAGTGGTAATACAGGAGAGAAGGAAGAAGGAAGGGAGGAGGGAAGTGAATGTAAGGGAAGGAGGGAAGATGGAGAGGAAGAGTTGTAAGATGGAAGAAATGATAGGGAAGGAAGGAGAGAGGGAGTGGCAGAAGGAAGAAGAAAAGAAAGAGTGATGGGAAGAGAGGAGAGGAAAGGAAAGAGGAAAAGAAGGAAGAAGGAAAAGAGGGATAGAGGGATGGGATGAGAGGGAACAAGAAGAGGGACAAAGGGGGAGAAAGGAAAAGAAGGAAGGGTGTAAGGAGAAAGGGAAGGGTAAGGGGATGGAAATAGAAAAAGAAGAAAGGTAGAAGGAAAAGGAAGGGAGGGGAGATCAGAAAAGAGGGGAGGAAAGAAAGGGAAGAGGCCAAACAAAGCCTCCACTGATCTTAGTGCTTGCAGCTGTGTGCGGTGTTCAGTTTGACTTTAGTAAAATGGTCAGAGGCATATTATCCATTGGAGTCCAGGATACCTGGACACTGATCACACCACCCACAGTTGTGAAATTTAACATTTACTAAATGATTACTACATCCTAAAGAGGTTACTGCAAGTGCTTGAGATGCAGTGCCCTCCACTTTTTGAGTGTAGCTGAAGTTTTCCTGTGTGCTACCTGGCCCATGGTCAGGACAAATCTCTCTCACCCACCAGTCCTGCAGCCACTTAGACCCAAGTAAACACACAGAGGCTTATATTAATTAAAACTGCTCAGCCATTAGCTCAGGCCTACCACTGACTAGCTCTTTCATTTAAACTAACCCATAATTCTTATTTTTGCTTAATCACATGGCTTGGTAACTTTCCTCAGTTGTGCCTTCACATCTTGCTTCCTCTGTGTCTGGCTGGCGACTCCTGACTCAGCCTTTCTCTTTCCAGAATTTTCCTCTCTGTTTATCCTGCCTATATTATACTTCCTGCCTGGCTACTGGCCAATCAGCATTTTATTTATCAACCAAATCAGAACAATACACATTCACAGCATACAAAAAGACATCCCCAGCCTTTGAGTTCTATTCTCCAATCAGAACTACAGTCATCACCTTCAAATGAGAAAACTACAAAGGTTGGTTAGCAGAGGTGCCAACTGCACCTCTCTCTCCAAGTTGACCATTAACAAATTTCATAATGTATTGAGATTTCTATCCACCTTCCAGAAGGTAAAAGTCAAGACTTTGTAGAAACATAATATACTGCTAGCAGACCACAGCAACTGCTGTGGAATTCAATTTTATTTTCTTCTGTAATGTTTCAAGATAAGCTTTAGAAGCTTGCAAGCACGTGACAACTTCCTAGCTGTTTCAAACTCCTTCTGCAGTTCTGAAACTTTCACTTTCCTTACTGTCTTGTTTAGAATGGATACAGATGTCTTGCTCTCTATTAACTAGGGGTTTTAGTGAAAAAAAAAGAAAGAAAAGAAAGGCATGTTTCTGCTTCAGATCAGGATATAGTGAGGAAATTGTTTCTAAAGCTAAGCATCATCACTGTGTGTATATAACAATCACAATTCATGTATTAATATGTGTTTACTAAATAAGACTGATGAATCATTGCTTGGTAAAAGCTATCATGCTGTCTTTAACTAACTTCTAGAAACCCCTTCTTTGAGTACTTGCTGGTAGAATGGTTTCTACATCATGTTATTGCGACCGAAGGAATGTTAACTTTCTGTGAGTCTGTGAAAATTAAGCTTACATTCCACTGAGTAAAACAGAATCTTCTACATGATTTAAACAGGGAAGCAGTAATACAAGTTGTTCAAAGGGGATCCAATAGGGGAAAAAAAGGAATGCATGAAGGAGCAAGAGGATACAGTGTTGATATCCAGGAAACTGGGAGCAGAAACACTCCCCTGCCCACAGAATGAGAGGTATGACATAAATGTGCTGTTGAACTTCAAGAAAAGGTCAAGAGAGAGGGGTTGAGAAGACATGAAATCTCATCTGTTGAGTTGATGCTCAGACCAGGTCGCCACCACAGCCCAAGTTCACACCACCCTGTCATTCTACCTCAGAAACTTTGGTTTGACTTTTTAAGTGACTTGTACAAACCAGATGTCCCACCAAAAAATAAGGAAAGGAAAGATAAATTTAACTAGAGACATTTCATAATTGCCTAAGTCTAAAAATGAGAATAGGAATAATAGCCCATTACCAAGAAGACATTTTTAGAATGCTTTCTTATTCCTTTGCTTCTGTATCTTGTTTTTGATATCATCGTTATCATCCTTAATTATGCTGCCAAATTTCAGCAACTACCTTGCAAACTTGGCACTTTCTCTATTTTCCTTTGAGTTACAAGATAATAATAATTATTCCTTAAATGGATTGTAAAATTAATTATTGAGTGCAGAATGTTAAGATGTTATGAAAGAGTGTCTTAAAGAAAAATTTCCCTTGCAAAGAGTCACCAAAATTCGGAGACTATCTCCCGCATTTCACTCCCTGCCCCCAGGTCAGTTCAGGTCAGTTTAGAGAGATGATATCTGCCTGCTTTCTTATTGCCCTTATAGACAACAGTTGTCTCGAGGACATTGCTTTATTCTGAACTTTTCAGACAATTTTGAGGTTGGCAGTATTTAATTTTACCCATGTATTCCAATGGAAATGAAATGGCTTGATAGTGACAGACACTTTGAGATTTTCCTCCTGTTGGATTAAAAATGTTACTTGCTTACCATTTGTTTTTACTTGATGTCAGAAAAATAAATAAATAAAACACGACCATCCAAACACTTGTGATAGGTAAGGCAGCGTCATCTTTATATTGATTCCTCTTATCTAGAACTTCAGCTTTATTGCAATAACTTAGATCAATCATGAGCGACATATACAACTAAGCTCATATCCCTGAAGTTCAAGACCTGAGATAAGAGCATGGGGCAGATCACATGAATTTTGTCTCTCGGCACTATTGGGAATCTACTAACATCATAGATTTCAAATTCTTAAGACAACATCTGTTTCTTTAGAAGTTTTTCCACAGTGGACACAACTGTGTGCTGAGATGACAATCCTTTGGATATAGAAGAGGGCCTCTCTGCTCTTTCCCTGGTAGTTCTCAACCTGTACCCAATATGTTCAAGAAAATTCGGTATGTAGTTCACTGAAGGGATTGGAGGGTAAGAATCACCTATCAATGATTCATTGGTATTTATTTCTTCAGTAGGATAAACATTGGCTAGCCATTGAGAAATAAGCATTCTGAGTAAGGCTGGGCTTAAAGCAAACCAGACACAGAAATACAAAATGGGGGTGACTCTCACTCAGGACCCAGAGACTCATGTAAGTCATCACAGGGCCTAGACACAGAGAGCATGCTTTTAAATCTTAGCTCTTTTATTTAGTGATTGTAATATTTGGGGTGAATTACTTAGCCATTCCTTGGGTCCTTATAAAATGAAAATAGTAAGAGCATCTCTTCCAATAGGGTTAGTGCAAGGATTAGATGAGTTAAAGTCTGTCAAGAGTTGAGACCGGAGCTTGGCACATGATAAGCACTGCATATGTGTTTGTTAAGTCAACAAATTCCTGCCTCGAGACAAGCACGTCACTGCTAGCTGTGTACACACAACACACGCAAACGCCAATGCTGAGGCAATAAATCCTTCTGAGAAAGAAAATCACATATTCACATAGCCTCATTTTCAGAATTGCTCATGTTGCTTCCAGACATTGGCTATTTAATCCTTCCAGAACAACCAGGGAGAATTTACGCAAATAAACTTCTCCATTTACAGAAGAGAAACCAACTACACAGTAAGATAGTGTTTTCCTTGAGTCAGCCCAAGGACTGTAGCATCTCTCAATATTTCTTCCAGTCTTAGGCTCCCTTGCTCTTTAGCAGAAAGAAGAACTAACAACAAAAACAAAACCCTTAAATAAGTGATGTCAAAAAATGGATAGAAAAAACACTTTCACTGTACAATATTTATGCAACTTTTAGAAGTTAAGAGTTTTTCCTCCATCTGCTATAGGAAACTAAAAAAAGTAAGTAGTGTTGATGGAACTGAAGTTTCCATTCCAATTTCCTAAGAGGGCAAGGAACTCAAATGTGCAGCTGGGTTTAAAATAATAATAACACCATGTATACAAGTTCTGTTTAAATTAATATAAATGTGATCAGATTCTGCCAGTGTATGGAAAATTACTCTGAAGGTAAGTCTGGAAGAATATATGGCCATGAGACATTACAGAACAAATTGACTACCCATATAATCAACATATTTGAAAGGCAGAAATGAATGTGAGAAGGATTTGGATAGAATTGACCTGACTGGCATGTTCAACTTTCCCCTCCAAACAGTGCCTTAATGAGTTTTGAAAAATAATAATCTTTGTCCATAAAAGTTTCTTCATGAGAACTCCTGTTTGTGCAAGAATTCTTGGATTTGACCCAGTGTAGCAAACTGCCATAAAAAGGGTAATAGAAGAATGGAAGGGGGAGGGAGGGAAAGAGGGAAGGTAGAAGCAGAAAAGGTGAGAAATTGAGATGTTTAGTTACTTCCATAAACAATTGATGTGTTAAGGCATGTTTCAAAAAAAGAAAATTCATAATTTCAAATACCAAACAATATATACTTACTACACAAAATTGGGATTAAATAATTTAATAAAAATGTAGAAGAAAATCAAGCTCACTCTATGTATGTCACTCCATTGTATGTGGGTACCTCTGACATGCACATATGACATATGCCTGCAAATTCAAAAAAAATTTATTCATGCTTTATCTTTTGAGAGTTTCATAGTTATAATAAATTTTAGTCCTTCATCCCCATCATCCTATCACATACTCCTCCTTTTTCTTATTCTTCCCAACAAGTTTAGCTTTCTTCCTACTTTTATGCTGTGTGTGTGTTTGTGTGTGTGTGTGTGTGTGTGTGTGTGTGTGTGTGTGTGTGTGTGTGTGTAAGTGTGTGTCTCGCTGAATTTAAGTAATGTTACCTGATAGGCACAGGTGGGTTGTTAGTTCCTGGAGCGTGGGAAACTCTTCACTGGTTATACCACTGAAGAAAGTGACATTTCATTCCCCATCCAACCTTCACTGTCTATACTCCACCTTCAAAGATGACATGACGATAGGCCAAATGGTGTGTAAGTCTTTTTCAGATAACCGCATGCGTTCATGAATGCATCAGCTCTACTACGTCCAGAAGACATTGTTCCACAGGACTCCTCCCCAACCTCTATCTCTTACACGCTCTCTGTCTTGTCTTCCACCATATTCCCAGAGCCTTTGGGGAAAGCGAGTGGTAAAGGTGTCAACACTGAAGACCAAACACTCCATATACTTTTTCTCTACTTTGACCAGTTGTGAGTCTCTGCAGCAACTGTATTAACTTCTAGCCACTACAAAACAGAAACTTGTTTCTACAATTTTCTTTCTTCTGCATAATTTTCTATTTAACTTATTTTAAACTAATAAACAAAAACAAAAATTGTGCATATCTACAGGGTTTCTGTGGTGTTTTGTTTTGTTGGTTTTTTGTTTTGTTTTGTTTTGTTTTTCGAGACAGGGTGTCTCTCTGTAGTTTTGGAGCCTGTCCTGGATCTCACTCTGTAGACCAGGCTGGCCTCAGACTCACAGAGATCCACCTGGCTTTGCCTCCCAAGTGCTGGGATTAAAGGCGTGCACCACCACTGCCTGGCTCCTGTTTGGTTTTTTAATACATAAATACAGAGCATAGTGTTCAAGTCAAGATAAATATATTTATCTTCTCATTTTTTTCTATAGAGTGAACACATTCAAAATCTTCTCTACCAGCTTTTTAAAATACACAGTACATTGTCATTACCCACACTCACCCTGCTAGGCACTAGAACTGCTCATTCTTATCAAATTGTAAGTAAGATCAACCTGTCCCCATTTTGTCTTCCCACTTGACACTCAATTTCTACGAGTTCATCATTTTTTTTAATATTCTGCAGATGAGTGAGATTACATGATACTTGTCTTTCTGCACTTGGCTAGCTAATCTAACATAGTGTGTTGGTGAATCATCATCATCTCAAATGGGTTGACAAATCCCAAGGGAATCAGTGAGGCACCCATTTGAACATATCCATGAGGTCATTTCCAGAGAGAATGAACTGAAGCAGGGAATAGATGCCCTGAATGTGGGTGGCACCATCTCATAGGAAGGGGGAAGGAAGAAAGCCATAAAAATGATAGTATTCCAGTTTCTCAAAATATACTAACACAGAGCCATGCTCCTGTAGTGACATCATCCCTGTCATGTGGATTGTACTCTCCAACAGCAAGCTAAAATAAATCCTTCCTCTCTTTATTAGCTTTTTGTCAAGTATTTGTTAACAACAATGAGGAAAATAACCAATACACACAAATTATCTCAATTCCATCTATGGATACAATTATCTAAATTCCATCTATGGACATTCTTGCAGGTGACAAGATTTCATTCTTTCTAGTCGCTGGATACTATTCCACTGTGCATTGTAATTAATACCTTCAAATACTATCAAATTCTACTGAGATCCTTTCCTTTTTAATATTCAAGATTAATCCACTCACATTTATTCTGACAATTAACTTTCTTGGATTTTACATTTGTTTTATTACTGTGAGTAATCAGTTTTCACATTTTATTCTTTCCCCCTCTTGCGATTCTCCACTGTTATAATTTAAGACTTTGTTTGCATCATTTACAAAAGGAAACTCCAGTTCTTTAGCCTGTTTTCTGGAGCACTGTGATTTTGTCGGGTTCATCTCTACAGCTCTGCCTTCAGTCCAACACACACACACACACACACACACACACACACACACACACACACACACACACACACACACACACAGAGAGAGAGAGAGAGAGAGAGAGAGAGAGAGAGAGAGAGAGAGAGAGAGAGAGAGAGAGAGAGAGAGAGAGAGAGAGAGAGAGATATTCATTATGTCTGAATTCTTTGTTTCTTATTATTGAGGTGTCTCTTTCCATGGGCTTAGTTTTCTTACTTTTTTTTCCTATAATGATCCTGATATATATTTTTTCACCTGCTTAAGTTCTGTTGCTTTTCTCAAAACCATTTTGCTGCCATTGCCTCCAGAGTCCTCCAAAATATCTTCTAAACATCCTGCATGTTTTCATGGCTCCCTGGAAATATTATCAGAACACCTTTTGCAAAAGAGAGTTTGTAAATAAATGGATGTCAAGAGCCTCCAGTTTGTAATCATGACATTTCTTCATGAGAGATTTAGCAATTTGTTCATAGAAATGTAGTTTTCCTGTAAATAGAAGGCAGCTGCTATCTTTGGGTTGACAAACTAAACAGTCCTATCAAGGCAAAGAAGGGATAGTGTTGTAATAAAACCTCAGACACCATGCAACACTGGTTCCCACTTGGGCAGACACATAAAACTCCTACGTTCACAGGCAGGGGTTTGGACTTAGCCTTGTGTTTAATCTATATACGGAGGTCCATATAGGCATGTCTCTGCATTATTCTCAAATAACTCCACTCCATTTGATCAGCAGTTTCTCTGAGGTACCCAGCTATTAGGTCAGAGCAAAGTAAGGAATGTCGACCAAGAACTAGAGCAGGATAAACAAGGAAACACTGAGAAACTCAGTCTCTCAAGATCCTTATTCTTAGCTTGGCCATGGCTGGATTTTAGCTTAAAAATCACATTTTCCAAAGCAAGGGGCAAGAGGTGCTTAAAATGACAGCTGATGCCTGGGGCCTCACAAAAGCCCAGCTTATAACACAGACTGCTCCAGACAGGTGATGTCTGCATGCAGGGCAAGCATCTGTGCCTCCATGCTTTGAGTGCTTTACAAGGTAAATAAAACAGACCTTCACAAAGCTCTGTGCCCTCAGAGAAACAATTGGAAGGGTCTCACCAGCTTGCAAGTCAATCTCACAAAGATGCTGTGCTGACAGATGTCACCTCTCTCTCCAAGGTTCTCACCTTTTCAGAGCAACGGTGAGAAACGTTTGCAACTTTCCCAAGAGTGAAAGTAACTCTCAAAGCAGACACAGACAGAGCAAGGAGATAGGTCAAAGAAACATGGTAGAGACTACTCGGGATTAAACACAGGCAGCAGGGTTGAGGAGAGGGTGAAAAACCCCTCTAGGCAAAGGCAGTCTGTGTGCCGCAGCAAAGAATGCCATTCGTCTCCACGTTTAACTGTGGACTGCTCTCTCCCTTAATTTAGCTAATCAGTATTGTTTACACTCGCAAAAAGAAAAACTACAATTCAGATTTGTTCTAACCAAACAGGGGAAGGAAAAACAGAAAGAAAGAGGAGGAAAAGAAGAGAGGGAGGGGAGGGGTCAATAGATAAAGGAGGACTGATTTAACTGAAAAGACCAGATTGTGAGTTAAAATAAGTTCACCATTGCCATCATTATGGCTCGGTCTCACCTCCCTCACCATTAGCTTTGGTACTCTCATGCACATTTTTTTTTTCATTTCTAAACTGACTTTTTCCTCTGTATAAGAATAGGTTTTTCGAGAGTTATGCCTTCATTGCCCATGTTCTCACCAAGCTCTAAAAGAAACATACTAGTTTTCCTCTGATATGTCGTAGAAACTTAAAAACTCTCTAGTTTGGGTTTGGCTTCTGTGAGTCCCCTCTTCATTATGTGAAGCTCCACTTACTTCATCCAGATGCAGAGATTTGCCCCAGAGTAAAAGACGTCGACATACCAAAAAACAAGCGGCAAGGCAGTAACAAAGAACAAATCTTTTTCAGGTCACTTATGGTTGTATCAACCAACAGGAAGAGCTTAAGAAAGCTAGCCTGGTCGGCTGTGGGATGTCCTTTCTCAGCTTTCTCTACCAGCACCAGTTTTATCTATGGACTTTCTTATAAGTCACGAGACATGCCAATCACAATACCCTACACATAAACATGTCACATGAGTTAGCCAATCAGCTCATTGTCCTGGAAAATGTTTTCAGCTCTGAGATAGGAAAGGTAATTGCAATTGGGTTACCCAACAGCTGGCCTCCAAAGAGATAACCAACAGAGAATGATTCTTATCTCCAAGGTGTCCTGATTTTGCCTTGGTTTGGTCCTTCCTGTGTCTAAGCTCCTCCCTCTACTCCGTGGTTTATTCAGTACATACAGATGAATTTCCTTTCTGCACATTCCTTGTTAATGGAGCTTGGAAATCTAACCACACCTGGGCTAATATTATAGGTTCTCACAATAAATCACATTGCCTTAGATGTCTGTGACTAAAGTCATGTTTTTATTAAAGTCATGTTTTTATTAAGACCTGTTCCTGACCTTGAATGGAAATAAATGAACATTGCTATTTCTGTGGAAGATACAGGACTATGAGAAGTTTAAGTTCTCTGAATACACAGTCTGTGTACTGGCCTTAAACTAAACCAATGCCAAATTCTCCTTAAATACCCATTCCTTAATAAGCCAAAAGCATAGCTCTCACTCAGTTTTCCATTCATCAAAACATACTTTCATTGGCAATGATTCATTCATTCATTCATTCATTCATTCATTCATTTATTTTACAACCTGGCCACAGTTTTCCCTCCCTCCTCTCCTCCCAACCCCTCCCCCCAACCCTTTATCTCTGTTCCCACCCCTCAGTCCACTCCTCCTCTGTTTCTATTTAGGAATGGGCAGGCCTCTCATGAATATCAACAAAACATTGCTATATCAAGCTGCAGTAAGACTAAGTACCTCCTCATGTATTAAGGCTGGGCAAGGTGACCCAGGATGAGCAGTAGGGCCCCAAAAGCCAGAAAAAAGTCAGAGACAGTCCAGCCACTGTTCCCACTCTTAGGAATACCACAATATGACCAAGCTACACAACTGTAACACACATGCAGAATGCCTAGGTAAATCCCATGCAAGCTCCCTAGTTGTTAGTTCAGTTTTTGTGAGCCCCTATGAGCCCAGGTTAGTTGATTCTGTGAGTTTTCTTGTGGTGTCCTTGACCCCTCTGGCTCATACAATCTTTTCTCCCCATCTTCTGCAAGATTCAAGAGCTCCTCCTAATGTTTGGCTGAGGTTTGCATCTGTTTCCATCAGTTGCTGGATGAAACCTCTCTGATGACAATTGGGCCAAGGCACCAATCTATGAGTATAGCTGAATATTGTTAAGCATCATTACATTGACATTTTTTCCCTCCAGTTGTGTTTGGTTCTATCCTAGGTCTTGGGGATCATAAGGTGGTGGCACATGCCTTCAATCTCAGCACTCGGAAGGCAAAGGCAAGTGGATCTGTGAGTTTGAGGCCAGCCTGGTCTACAGCCCAGGTTATACAGAGAAACTCCATCTCCAAAAACCAAAAAAAAAAAAAGATTAATTTCTATTGATTTATGCCACCTATTTAATAACCTTGGAGACATCATGATGAGCTAAAATAGACACATCCCTGGATCCTGTGGTTTGACAGAAAGAATCCATAAACAGACAGAAAGACAGCAAAAAGCCAGTATCATGCTTCCTAGGGAGGTTATAATAAAAACATCACAAACGGTTGTCTTAAAACAACAGAAAGCCATTCTGTCATAATTCTAGAGAGCAGATATCTAAAACCAAGATTCCACCAAAGATATATCCCTCTGAACTTTCTCCAAAAGAACGTTCCCTAGTACCATCTCCTTCCTCAAAGCGCCTTCTTTTCTTCACTTCTGTGTGCTTCCTGTTGTTATGAGGATGCCAGTTACTGCATTAAGTCTTTTTTTTCTTTTTTTTTTAAATTTATTCATTTTACACACCCAAGATCCCCCTCTTCCCTTCTCCCGCTGCTCCAGCCTCCCCCTCCCAATTCACTCCAATTCCCTCCTACAAGAAGATGAGGCCTACCACGGGGAGGTACATAGTCCAAGCCCTTCCCCCGCCTCAAGGGTATGCGAGGTGTCCCATCATAAAAGTGAGCTCCAAAAGGCCTGCTCATGCACCAGGGATGGATTCTGCATTAAGTCTTATTCTAAAACCAGGATGAGTTCATATTAAAATTGTGTCCACAAAGGCTCTAATTCTACACAGGAACACATTCTGACATCCCAGTAGCTATGAATTTTTGGCCAGCACCATCCAGTCCCTCAAATAACAGGCAATTACAAACTGAATGAGAGTTTCACAAAAGAATAGTATATGATTTTGTCATGGCTCAGAGAGGAATGCCAGCTATCCCCTGGGTGGAAAAGTTTTCTCACGCTTAGTATCAATTTTAGCAGCTTCAACAGCATCCTGTTATTCTTTCAAGCTCCTGTAGGTCAGCTAGGCAAGAGCAGGACTGAATTCTTCCCCCAGGAACTCAGAATCTAAACTACATTTCTAAATTAACATTTCTAGTGTAGAGGCAATGGGGGTGCGAAGTTCATTTCAAAATTCTGGTTGTTGGGAAAAAATAATCCATTCCTTGCAATAAACCTGAAACTGTGTCCTTGATGGACGTTACAGCTTTGAATTTTATTTAATTTAACTAAATTTCTCAAATTCATATGCTGAGACTGTAAACTCCAATGTGGAGGAGAGGCTTTTTGGAGATAATAACAGTTTAATGAGATAACAAGGAAGAGATTCTACTGTGATATGATTGGTGATCATATAAGGAGAGGAAGAGAGAGTCTCCTTGTGGGAGCAAAGAGTAAATGACACCGTGAGAAGACAGCCATCTTCAAACAAGGAGGAGACCCCTGACCAAAAATCATCATCCAGAATGTGACCCTTTCCAGAGCTGTGAGAAATCTGTTGTCTTCTGTCCAAGCCACCAGCACACAGTGTTTTACTTCAGCAACACAGGGAGACTAGCACATGGACTGTTTCTGCAGACTGTTATCCACTCCTCGAAGCTATCCACAATCCCTGCTGCATTTCATTCTCTAGCTTCCAAGACAGCAACAGAGAATCTCGCTTTGCACTGAATATCTCTCAAAAGGCTCTTTCTTTTCCTTCCAGAACCCAACCCCATTTAGGTTTTTCCTGGTTAGGTTAAGACATTGGGATTAGGTGGATCCTTAACTAGGCGTGCGAAACTTCACTCTTCATGAAAGTACTTGTGCTGGGTTCACTGAATAACGAGGCTCTGAGATCCGGAGGCCAAGGTCTTGATGGACATCTTTAGAATTTTTCTAGCGTAGCCAGCCAGGAAAAGCTTGCCTATCAAGTGGAAATGGAGCTGGTGCCCCCAGGACAATCTTATGTCAATCAAAAGGTCGAAGGAACATTGTAAGCAGAACAGGAGTATGAAGGAAAGGGGTGCTCTCAGGAAGCGCAAAAAGGGCCCCTATGGGAAGACTTTGCCAAGTGAGGGCAAGACTAGAGAGAGATGTCGACAGAAAGCTAAGCCAGCACTTCCAGAGCCAAAGAAGGCACAGGGTGACTCCGGATAGGCAGCAGGCATAGTCAAAGCCACGGACTGCAAGAGAACCATGATCGACCTCCTAGAGAATTGGTGACTCTGGAAAAAAGCCAAACCAGTAAGAGGGATATTCAAAAGAGCTACTAACTGATAAGACAGAGACATCAGCCTTCTTGCTAGGCAATGTTCCCTTGTAAGCACTGACTGCATTGGCGTTAACCCATTCAAGTGATCAAGGACAGGGAAATTCAGGAGTTGCAGGGAGACAACAGAGTATGACCTTTGGTAGGATGACCAGACAATTTGTCAACCAGACTGCAATAGTTGAAAGGGTGACAGAGTACAGCAGCGGAATACAGGACTTTCTATGCTAAAGCAAGAGTGGTGGTGGTCACTTCCATCTTTTAGAACTCAAAGCATTGACTGTTTACCAACCACAAAGACATTTGAAGCATATTACAATAAAATCATTTTCAGGTAACTTTAAAAATCATTTTGAGACAAGGCCTAACTATGTAGCCCTTGGCCAGCTGGGCACTCACTCTATAGACCAGGTTTTGAAGACATATGTGCGTGATCCTCTTGCCTCCACCTCCCGAGTGCTGGGATTCCAAGTGTACACTACCACGCCTGCTTTAAAATAACATTTTATTTGTGCATATTAACTAGGTATCAGCATTCTGTGCTTAAAGTTAATAGACTCAAGTTTAGAGGCTGTGCTGTTACTAATTGTTGTTCTGGGAAATTGTTCTCACACCTCAATTTCCCTAGTTTATTGAAAGGAAGTTTATTAATGTTTCTGCGTTAATTCACTCCATGTGAGTTCCATTTCAATGGATTTATGAATACCATACCCTTCTTTGTCAATGTGTAAATTTTAAAATATTTCCTGTGGCTTTACATTGTAATCACACTGGGAAGAAATCTGATATGACAAATAAAAATTCCTGAATGAACAATGGTAAGAATTGTGTGGCATGGGCGCCATATCGTCAAGGTCTGAAGTGGCTTAATCCAAGAGTATAAAGCCTGGACTATGTCTTCCATCCCTGCGGACAAAGGCCGGTTTCTGGAGGAAGTTGGGCAGCTGTTGCTCAGCTATGCTCTGAGAAAAGAAAAATTTCCACAGATTTCACAGGGGTGCAGAGTCCAGCCTCCTCCGATTATCAGTATTTCACCCATCCCTTGATGGCTTCCTCAGATCCCATTTCTCTCCCGACAACAGCTGGTAATGTTCCCTCAAGCTATGCATTTTATGCCTTTGGTGTACATCACTGATGGGTATTTTATCACGGAATTTCATGTGCGGTAAGCTGCTATTTTTTTTTTTAAATAAGGTCCTTGTTTTTTGTGAATTCTTGCAACCAAATCCTCAAGTATAACAAATTGGGCTAATCGGCTTGAAACCTTCACTTTGGGAAGCCTTCACTGCTGGTGAGAGATCGGATAGCCAAACGTTATATATCAGGGATGAAGGGAAAGGGCTGTGTACTTGTCAGAAAGCAGATCTGAGGCTGTGTACACTAGCACACCTAAGGATATGAAGGACGGCCATCAGTTCTCAGGTTGTCCAGTCCTGTTCCATGTGCCTGAGCCTTTAGAAAAGAATTTTCCTCTCTTTTGGTCCATGTAAGCCTAATTTTGAAGTTCATCTTAACTTCAAAAATTCCTAAAGAATGTGTGGATTTCCGCTCATAGTGGTCTATTATATGCTTGTTTCTAACAAAATCTGTATGTATTACAGCCTTCAGCTGTCCAAAGCATGTATTGATAAACTCATTCAGTGAGTGGATAGATAATAACTGTCTTGGGCATACGGGCCATATATTCTCTGTAGCAATCATTACATTCTGCCAGAATAGTGGGAAAGTCCTTGACAGTACATAAACAGATGAACATGGCTTTCACAAATAAAACTTTATTGACAAAAACAGGTGTTCAACTGGGTTTGATCCACTGACTACTCCCTTAATTCCTAGTCTAAATTCAATTTAACATAGGATTTTAATCTGTATGTAAGGTTCCCATAAAAGACCAACTGCTTTATTCACAAAATATTATTTTGTATTTCTCTCTCTCTCTTTTTTTTTTTTTTTTTGGTTTTTTGAGACAGGGTTTCTCTGTGTAGCTTTGCACCTCTCCTGGAACTCACTTGGTAGCCCAGGCTGGCCTCGAACTCACAGAGATCTGCCTGGGTCTGCCTCCCAAGTGCTGGGATTAAAGGCGTGTGCCACCACCGCCCGGCTGTATTTCTCTCTTACTTCCTTTCTACATGAGATCTTCAATCTTTTCTGATGCCCGGGAGTCTTATTTTTATAAGATCGGTCCACTCATCATTCATACTTTATTGTTTCTACAAACATTAACACCTTTTATGAAGGAAAAAGCAATTCAAACTCTTTTTATCTCTGGGAATGTAAGCATTTATACAGAGGAAAGTTCAAGTTTTTAGCCTCTGTGGCAGCATGCTAGGGGGGGGTAACACTCATTCCAACTTGTTTGCCATAGATCCGTTGACAAATTACATATGAATTTGTGTGAATAGAAAAAAGATTTGCTGTCCTTTTACCAGTACTTTTCCTAGGAGGTCAGTTTCATGTGACATCTGAATACTGGTTTGTTTGTTTGTTTGTTTGTTTGTTCGTTTGTTTGTTTGTTTGTTTGTTTGTTTTTAATAGAAGTGGGCAGCATATTTTGTAGATTGCAATGAGCTCTTACAGGAGTTGTTTGTTTTAAGGGGCTCTCCTCTGGGAATCTCCCCTAATGGACCTGTGGATCTGAAGGACTTTCATGTTCATCTTGTCTCAAGAATCCATATAAGCGAACTGCCAAATTTCAGCCAAAGCCCTTGGAGACTTGATTTCTTTCTCATTCTACCTACTTGATTGAACTCTCAATCTTAAAGAGATCTCATTCAAAATAGTGAAGAATTCCCAGGATCCTTTTCCTGAAAAACCTAATAACCTGTCCTCTTCACATATCAGACTATTCATTCTCTATCACCCATGTGTATTTTTCTCTTCTGGCAGAGACTATGCTTTTCAACTTGTTTCCAACGTGTTTATCCCATCACATAACCCCATTCCTATTAGATGCCATTCCCACTATTCACAAACACTGCCCCTCCACTTTCAGACTCCTTTCTTCAAACACTGGCTGTGATTCAAACTTTTAATCACAATTATGCATATGTTAAGATTCCTTATAATGATTAACAGCGAAGTTGGAACAGAATTTATTGGGAAAGAGCACAAGCCCCAGAGTCACATGTTGATATAACAGCAAAAGAATTACACAAAGAATTCACTAGTCACTATATTACCCACTAAACCAGCTCTCCTTGTGGGAGCTGCTTAGTTTTAGGGTCAAAGTTGAGCCATTTGAGTCAACCCTGCCTTTAATAATCCACACATATCTTCCTGCCACTAAACAGAATCTAACAGTAACAGCAACAGCCCCTTAACTCTCACAGAAAACATAAAGTGAGAGCCATTTTGAACTCCCTGTGAGAAAAAGCGTTAGTGGGGTCAAATGAGCTTCAGACTCAGAGAATCCGAGGCTTTCTGGAAAGATGTAGAAGTTGTAGCATGAAAGGAATTCCATAAATAACAGTTATTAAGATGCCAGAAAATAGTTAAATGATAGTCATGTAAAACAGAGCCCTTGTTTAAATTTTAAAACAAGTCACCATCACTTTAATAGGAAAAATATGTGTTTGCTAAACTCCTGGGCCCAGTTCTGTTCTCAGTAAAAACCTAGAATTTCTGCTTTAGTCAATGAAGACGGTGTGTGGGCAAGGGGTGTACATTCTCAGGGTAATAAATGGGACAGAGATGGGCAGAATTGTAAGCATTTCAAGGAAAACTTAGAAGCAAGAATGAGGACTAGCCTGTGTTCAGCAAATACACAGCACACAAGTTTCACACAGTCTTTAAAAGCAGCATGTGTCCCAATTAGCTCAAATATCCCAGGATACTCTGTGTTTTAATCACACCATTAAAATGAGTCTCAAGTTTTCTAGTTAAGTTTTAAGTCCAATTAAGTTTACTCTCCACTTAGATTTCTTATAGCATATCTCAAAACTGACTTGCTTTTTTTAAGGATTATTAACCTCATTGTACAGAGACCACACCCAGTATCTTTCACAATAATAACACGTGATTTTTCTTTCACGTTGTCACTGGCATCTACGACAGTTTGCCAACTTGATGCAGTATAGAATCACCTGGGAAGAAAGTCTCAGTGAGGATTTGTCTAGATCAGGTCATATCTATCTGTGAGGGAACTGTCACTGAAGAGGAAGACCGACCCGCTGTAGGTGGTACTGTTCCTAGGCAGCATATCCATGTGTTCTCTCTCTCTGTTTCTCTGTCTCTGTCTCTCTGTCTCTGTCTCTGTCTCTCTCTCTCTCTCTCTCTCTCTCTCTCTCTCTGTTTCTCTGTCTCTGTCTCTCTGTCTCTGTCTCTGTCTCTCTCTCTCTCTCTCTCTCTCTCTCTCTCTCTCTCTCTCTCTCTCTCTCTCTCCATCCCTCTCCTCCCTCCCTTTCTCTCCCTCCTCTTGGTTGCAGATTGGCTAGATGCTCCAGGTTCTTGCCTTGACTTCCCTAGGATGATGGATTGTAACCTGAAACTGTAGCCAAAAGAGTCACTTTCTCCATGTAAGTTGTTTTTGTCTGTGTTTTATTAAAGCATCAGGAAACAAAACTAAAGATAGCATAAGTCACTGAGTTCAACGTTCTAATGTCAAGTGACATAAAAACATGTTTTATCTCAAAGAAAGAAGATAGTTTGGAGTACAGACTGCAGAAATAATTTCATTTCAGTATAATAAATTAATCTATACAGCAAAATTTTGTATTTTAACCACTAGACTATTTTTTTAGAATAAAGGGCATATGCTGTCAAATATTCAGACTTGGTACTACCAAGGACCCAATTCCCTAAGCCCCATCCAAGAAGGAAGTTGGGGATTTGCCATAGTTGCTTGTTAGAAAGGAAGAGCATTCTCTAACCAAATCCATAACGAGTACTGAAGGTCTAGAATACAGTCAGACCTTTCTCCCTCCATCTCACTGTAGAAGCTCTTCAGTGTGCCTGCTCTTATGCTTTTCAATCTGGTAAAGAGCAAAGATGAATTTTTCCTTCCCAGCTTTAGTTACTATTCAGGAAACAGATTAGTATTGGCCCATCTCAGACACTCCATTTGAAAGACATTACAAAGATAATTACTTGTCTTAATATTACCTTTAACTATCTTGTTTATTAAGTCTTTAAGCTTTGACAGATGTGAGATCTATTGACAGATATTGATAGCTTATACTTAAGTGATCCTGTCGGCCATACTGGCTACAAAACCACTGGAAGAGATGTGTCTGGAGAAGTGAAACATCAGAATTGTACCCTGGAAGCAGACTCCCCAGATGTGAAAAGGTGCTGATGCTTATTGGATAGTGATTCTGGAACCAGTTTTTAGCATCTCCAAAACCCCTAGGTATTCAAATGGCAGGCTTCTTTCCACAAAACCAAATGCAAGAATTAAACTCATACCTGTTCCTAATACTTAGAGAGATACATATTTAAATAGCATACTTAGGTAGCCATCCTCTTTAGTGCTAAATCTCCTGCCTTATGAGACCTTTTAAAAGACAATAAGCATATTTCCTTCCAGGATAAAACTTAGCAATCCTCAGTGGGCAAAACACACTCACTGGACTCTGATCCACCCACCTCACCTGGCCATACTACATTTCAAGCCTTTCCCAGAAGCAGACCAACTTTGACACCAAGCCTGTATGTTGGCTTTGTGCTTCAGAAGTCTCTTCCTGCATTATCTTTCTGTGCAAGCGTGGCTCACACACATCTTTACACATCTGGGAAGTCCCAGCTTCTATTATTTTGCCTGAATTTCCAGTGGAAGCACGGATTACATGACCTGGTTTTATCTATGTGGATTAGAAAAAAATCATTATCTTGAATTCCTTTCTTTCTTTTTCATGAATTTGCTTCTTTCTGCTTGAATGTAAAAGAAGACAGTGTTTTGATGAATTTTCATTTTGTTCCTTGAGCCAGCAATGAGTAGGATATAGTAGGGATTTGGTAAGATTAATTTCCTTTGTTTCAAACTTTTCTTCATTGAAGCATGAAAAGTGACTGCACTTTTCCATAATAGAAAAAAATGTCAGTATAGTCAGCTTCACATGTACTCGAGCATAGTAATGTCATTGGACAAGAGAGGTCATCATTCATTGTCTTCTGAATGTTGTAGTCCTTTGTAGTGGCTTAAATCTACTGATTTGGCATATAGACCCACCAGTTCTAAGGATAATATACACTTTCATATATGCAGAATTCGCCTCTTTATTTTAACAAGTGCTATTAGTCTCTGGAAACAGCCCCTGCAAATCTTGTTCAAAAGAGAGCTTGTTAGAGCACACAGACTAAATGCTGCATGCATGATACCTCCTGCAGTAGAAAAGAAATATTATAGGGTTGATCAGCTCCTTCATCTCTGCATGAACATTTCTAACAGACGTCAAAAACCTATCTTCTTTGCATAATGTGATTTATATTAATGTGTTATGTTATTACTTACAATAAAAAGAGGTTTAAATTTTTCAATAATATATTTACATATATAGTTATATCTGTCTTGAATGCAGTTTTTGCTAAACTAATACTTTGATGCTATAGCTCCTTTGATTATTTTTTTTGTCTGTCCACAATTATAATCTAGGATTAAGTGTAAAACCTTCCAAATACTTGCTTGGAGAAGTCTTTGCAATTTCATTTATTCTAGGCAACTTAAGAACTTAGCATCTTTCTAATATAAGCCTAGGATCTTTTAGCACTCGCCTAATCAGTCAAAAGCAGAGAGGGATAAACAGCCTGCTCTCCTCCAGGGTATTTTAAAACAAAGTTTTCCTCAACAACACCAAGGCAATTATACCAAAAATACCACTTACCTTATAGACTGTGCATTACGTAAAAACCCTGAAGGGAAAAAGGCTTTAGAAATCTACTATACCAAATCAACATGTAAATTTTATAGTAAGGTGCATTCTTTTGGAGTTAAGGGAATAAAACTGACTTCATCAGTAAAAAATGTTTTTCGCTCTAAAAATGATTTAATGGTAATTCAATGAGCAAGGAAAAGCACTTTTCACATATATGTAAAAATAATTATAATAAAAATGTATTGATATATATGTATGTATATATGTATATGTATATATCATTTACTTGATTTTGAGTAAGAGTTAAGATGTCATGACAGCCATTGCAATTCAAATTTGAAATTATAGTCTAAACCTATCAAGGAGCTTGTCCCTGTAGAAGACTGATTCTCCCTTGATCACAGCCACTAGTGGCCTGTAGCTCTTCATCTAGGGGTGGGGTTTTGAGAGATTTCTCCCATCCACATCCACATTGGCATGTCCACTGGAGTTGTCATTGAGCAGGTCTTGTTCAGGTGACCATATTGTAAAGATTTCATGGATGCCGCTCCCTGTCATATATAAAAGACACTGTATGGTTGCAAATGTCCTAGTCCTCTGGCTCTTACAGTCTTCACTATGTCCCCTGACCCTTAAATGTAGAGATGTATCAACTGCTGATAGGTACATCCAATCTCTAGTGGTCATCCCTAAACATAAATACATATTAACCACTCTCAATAGATTCAGGAAGTAGTATTTGTGTATACATGTGTACATATTCATAAATATTTGACATAATTAATGAAAAAGAAGTCATAAGGCTGAGAGGGAGTGGGGGGACATGGGAGTAGTTGAAGTGAGAAGAGTGTGGTATGTAAATACAACATTCATGTATAAAATTCTCAGAAAAACAAAATAAATGTAAAAATACAATCTATACTTTAAAGTCATGACCTTCAAAAGATTAATCAAGGTACATTCAAGAACAGTAAAACCAAGGATTTCATAAGAATCAACAAGCATACAGGCAACAAGCACTACTGATGTTTTTGCATATAGTGTTGTACAGCGGATGAGCAAGAGAGAGTCCATGCTGACCCTTGCACTCTATGCTGAATGACAAGAGATATTTCTGGTAGAGTAGGATGGTAACAGTACTATTTACCAAAGAAAGACTATAGACAATGATGTGCAGCCAGAGGAGCATAAATCACAATCAGGACTGAGACAAGAGGTCTCAAATAGATGATTCATGGACCAGATTCAACACATAAATAAGCTTTGCTTTGTCCTAATTGGAATTATTAAAGACTTCTTAAATTTCATATATAAGCCCAAATGCCTAACTTTTTGTTAAAAAAAAATAAAGGGTCATCCATCATTTATGGCTAACAAATATTTTCCCACGAGCAAAATTTAGCTGAGCTTCAAAGTATTTAGATATCTTCCTCCTTAGGCCAATCCCCACATGCCCACTTTACCCATAGTAACTCATGTTCATTATACACATGACTCAGAAATACTATGTCAGGGAATAAGCTCATATAAACCAAATCACCATTCTAGAGCAGAACATATGCCCAGAGCAACACTGAGAGTCAACCTTTGAAATTAAGAAGTTGGCAAAGTTATAGACAACACTGAGTGCCATGCTAAGGTTTGAACTGAATTCACAGAAATCAGGGGACAAAATTCAGATCTTAAGAGTAATGTGATCAGTATGATATTTTAAAGACTTGCACCTCAGGGCATTGACAGGATGCCTTAGAATGTAGAAATAGGAAGCTAGGAATAACAGAAACAAAAGCTAACATCTAACTCTACCGAGTTACAAATCTATCTTTGTCCTTTGTTTTAAAAAGCAACAACTGATACCTTGTAAAATGAGATATGCACCTACTTACAAGCATGGGTTGTTTACCTAGCTATGATCACCTTCTTTCAAAGATATATAACTTGACACTTGACCCTTATAGGTCAAACCTTTGGATAACCTGGTGTAACCACAGCCTCGTGTTTCTAATAAAAAAAAAAAGTCCTTTCATCATAAATGTACCATGATAGAAAAAAACTTAGATTATTTGAGAAGATTAAGCTTCTTAAAATGAAGTATCTCTGCACTTCCCCCTTGCCATAGGTATTGCTTAGCTTACTATACTCCCTTAGACTCTACATTAGTTATAATTTATAACAGAAAAACCCCTAAGCATCCCTAGAGTATGCTCCAGTGCACCTTAGGTTAGGACTGTTCAGGATTCCTGAACCTTAATGTAAGACAGTCTTTGAAATCCTATTGCTGCAAAATTGAATTCACTTGGGTTAACCTGATGATGTCTTTTCAGGAATATTTAACCGCAAAACAGTCCCTTTCTCTTTCTAATTAATTCGTCTATTCTTTTCCTCCATCCTTTTATTTTTAGGTAGGGTTGTGAGGCAATGTCTGTGGACAGTTCTCCAGGGCAGCAGACATCCATTCATCAGTAAGTCTCATGGGCTTCTGCTTCCTAGATATATGCTGTAAACTCTCCAGATGTTTCTTTTTCCCTCAATTCATTTCTGTGAGAATTTCCAGCATGTTTACAAAACTATGGAAATCTGACTTTGCTTCCAGGCAAAAGTAGTATCCGGTTGGTTTTACATTTGCTCCTCAACCTCAATAGTTTGGAGAAAATTGCCCACATTTTATTTCATCTAGAATATCAGATGGGGACTCTTTCACATTATGATAAAAAATGTCAGCCAGGCAGTGGTGGTGCATGATTTTAATCTCAGCACTCAGGAGGCAGAGGCAGGTGAATCTCAGATTTCAAGGCCAGCCTGGTCTACAGAGCAAGTTGCAAGACAGCCAGGGTTACACAGATCAACTTTGTCTCAGGAGGAAACATGTCCTTAATGGTCAGTTCAAATTTACCACAAAATCTACTTTCTTTTAATAATATTTAAATTGCAAGATACATTTTAACTTATCTTTCTGTCTCATCTTGGTATCTTGTGAAAATATTCATTTTCCCAAAGTAAAAGAAAATGAAGCAAAACATTTTCAAATGCTCTGCTAACAGCCCTTTAGGTTCATTTAAGAACATAACTTGGGACTCTATTTGGTAAGTGAAATACTCTTTCTGCCCAGGTTATACAATCATGAAAGTCCATAGACTCGTGGGTCCTTCAATGATTTAACATCTGGTTTTCAAGTTACATGATTTTTTTCCATAAATATTAAAAAATTTAAGTTGGATATCAGTTCACAAAATTCATAAACTTAATAGGAAAACTTTGATAGGATTTGAGTAATATTTTCCACCCAATGACTGCAACAGACAGTGGCTAAGTAAAGCATGACCAAAAATAATATGCAAATTGAAAGCACATTTCTGGATCTTTAGCTCAGGCTGGAAACAGATGTTTAATTGATTTTATTGACAGTATTTCAAACCCACAACTCAATCCTCCTGCCATATGCTTCATCTTAGCACACAATTTTGCCAAAGCAACAAATACCAGGAATAAACTCCTTCAACTGCCTGGCCTGCCTTCCCAGAGTCCAATAGCCATTTGTTTCTAGTGCCTTCCCCTCATCAATCCCACCTGCTTAGTAAGACTACACATGAAGCCCTCATCTGAAATGAACAACCTTACATTATGATCCTCCCCCACCAACACTTTCTATATATCTATTGTGCCTTTTCTATCTCTCTAGAGATGTCATTATGTAATATGTTCTTCAGTTCACTTCCCTGTGACCTGTTGTCATCATGGAATGATAGTCTCACAGAAAGTTTTGGCATGTTTCTGCTAACAAAAAAGACCGGATCAGACTGTATTAAAAACAGATAAATGCAGGTTTATTTGGGAGTGGCTCTCGGGCGAGTTCACCGGTCCTGAAGAATAGGGCCAGAGAAGTCATGCACCCAGGCTAAAGCAGGGAGGTTTTATAGACCATAGGTGATGGGTGATGACTTTCCAGCCAAGAGCTGGGACTGTGCCCAAGTATGGTCAAAAGCTAGGTCTCTGGGAGGGCACTTAGGTGCCATTCCTTTGTTCAGAGTTTTCTCAGTGGGAACAGAGTTGGGGGAAGCAGGGCAGAGAGGGTTTCCCAGCTTGTCAAGGAAGAGTGTGGGAGTTGCAACCAGACAAGTTTGTCACTGACTTCTTAGCACCAAGTACAGTGCTAGACATAAAGTATGTCTCAAGAAATCAAAGAAGAAAATATACATTTATGGTTTCTCAAGGCCTATCCCACTGCTCATTCCTAGATATTGTCTAAGGAAATGGGAATGTTGGCTTTACCCATCTCTTTCCTTCTTTGGAATCTTCTTCTCTAACATAGCTTAAAAATATATACAATCACCAACTACAGCCTGAAGTATCCAGGGCCTCCTTCTGCCCTTCTTTTCTTTGGTGTTCAGATCAATATCTGCAGTTGTAGTTATTTCCAGGTATTTGGTACAACTTTCTTTATTTCCTTTGTCTTTCCATACACTGCTGGAATGCATTCAGGACTTCAAATTAACCCAGTGGTTTGCCTTGTTCAATATTTTCACTCTCAAAGCAGATCTCAGCTGAGGAAAATCATATATGAAATAGATTGGAATCAGGTTCATGATGGTCAACAGTGAACAGACACTCAAAAGTCATACTACATTTCTATGAATGGCCTTTCTCTTTACACAATGGGTTTTTAAATCTTTTAAGCTGATTTAGATTCTCACCTCTCACTCACATTCAAGGGATGGATTTGCCTCATTTTCTGGACAGGGCTCTCTCATCTTCTCAAACCAGCTCTGTAATAGACAGATTAAATTAATAGCCCCAATTCTTCCCCAGTTTCTGTATACACACTCACTGCCATGCATCCTGTTTGCTCTACATTCTGAATCAAACTTTGACCATGAGACTTGTTTGGCCAATAAAAAGTTACCAAATATGTTACAAGTGAAACGCTGGAGTATTTAGACTATTATTTTGCCTTTTGCCACTATGATGAGATGATGTCTGAAATAGACTTCTGGGAGATGAAGAACATGTGACCTACCTGCTTCTATCTTTTTATGGGAATAGTAAAAATACCACCAGACATGTGGATGAGAAAAATTGAGATGAGAAACAACACCCTGAGGAGTGCAGTCTACATCTGCTTCCTTCTTCTATGTTGCTCCATTTCAATAGACAAAGAATATTTTTCAAGACAGTTTTACTACTCATCCCTTACCAATGACTTGGCTTGCTTGATTGTGTATGTTACCATCTATCACTGTCTTTCTACCTAATGTTTCAGAATATATGCCAATATGTTCTATTTCCTTAAGTATTCAAATAACGAACAAATAAATCCCTTGAAACTGCATGCTTACAGATACTAATGCATTTCTCTGTTTTCTTTCATAAACATGTCTTAGTTAATTTTGTTGGGATAAAATACTCTGACAGAAGCAGCTTGGGGAAGAAAGGGTATGCTTTAGTTCACAGCTTTAGAGGAATAGAGTCTATCATAGTGGGTAAGGTATGACATTGAGGAAAAGTATGGGGGCAGGACCATGAAGCTGCTGGTCACATTTTCTTCCATACACAGGAAACAGAAGAAGAAAACAGGAAATAGGAGGAAGTCATAAACTCTTAAAATCTACCTTCATACTTCTTTAAACTAGGCTCCACCTCCTCAAGATCCTATAACCTCTCCACATAGCACCACCAACAGGAAACCAAGTGTTTAAAGATGTGAGCATATCAGGAAGGAGCCTTCTCCTCCGAACCAGCATACCATATTTCTTCCTTTCTTTCCAGTCTTCACTTCCTTCGCATCTGATTTCACCCCCATCGTTTGTCTCCACTGAAACTGCTTTTGGTCATGTCCCCGGTGAGTTGCTTGTTGCCAAAATCAATGAACATTTGTCTGTCTTCATATTAAAATTCCGAGAAGCTTGGGAGAACACTCCCTTCTCAGAACCCTTTAGTTTCTTTGGCTTTTCTCTGACTTCCTGGTTGCCAGTTGGTCTCATTCTCCCTTGACAGTGATTTCTCTTCATCCCAGACTGAAAAGATTGCAATTAACTTCCTTCACTCATCTTCATGCTTGTTTCTTGGGTGTTCACAACATTCCTATGGTTTTAAACAATGCACAAGTTCATATCCAAGTTCGTATCCCTATCTTAAACACCTCCTCAGAAATATAGGCTTGTAATTTTAGATGTTCACAAAGTATGTCCACTTGAATGCTTCAAACTTGGCCTAAATCCAACATACACATCAAAATGCTTATGATTTCCACCTAAAGAGATCACCATTCCCTAAAGTATCATACTATGCTTATAAGAGGCAAACTATCCATTAATGTATTGGAAAGTGAAAGGAACTTTTGACTCTATACTCTTAATCTCACTTAGTCCATGACCAAGTACTGTTTCCTATCTGAAGAATATTTTAAATGTGTCTAACTTTTAGTAACCAGCTAGTCCTCACTCCCCAAAAAACACATAATTTCTTATTGTAACTTTTTAAATAGATTTTTTTTTTGCCCATCTTTTTGCTTCCTTCCCTTGTTACAGTTCTTCACATTGCAATAAGACTAATCTTCCTCAAATATAAGTTACAGCACATTTTTTCTTCTGCTTATAAAGTATTTATCTTTGTTCTCCTGAAAACTCCAGAAACTCTGCTGAGAGCTACAAGGCCTACACAAGATTGATGATTTGTTCTCCAGCCATTTCTCAAGTGCCATTCCCTCTTCCCTGGGCCCATGTCATACCAAGGTCCTCAAAATGGAAATGGATTCCTTTCCTTAGAGTTGAAGTTCTTGCTGGCCTGGACAGATGGCTCAATAGAGGAAGACACATGCTACTCTTATAAAGAGCTCATGTGTGGGTCCCAGAACCCATTCAGGCAACTCATAAATGCTTTTAACTCCAGGAAATATGATGCCTCAAGCCTCTGTAGGTACCTGTAGCTGTCTCATGTCCACACATAGACATACATGAATACATATAATTTAAAATAAAATAAATATTAATTTTTTAAATAAAAAAGGTTGAAGTTGTTGCTCCTTAAATTTGTCTTATCTTCACATTCTTCAAATCATGTTTACAGTGTCAAAGTGTACTTCAATGAAACCTCTTCTGGCCATTTATCTACAGTGAATGCCCCCAGAATCTATTATCCATTACTGAGGTGTCTTGTTCATTAATTCCCCAAATCTGTGCACTAAAGTTATTTCTTCATTCACTGAATTGATGTTTGCTAAATGCCTACATTTTATCAACCATCAAGATAAACAGATTGAGCTACATCAGGGAATAAATCAGGCAAAATTCTCTGCTCACATGCAACATGAATTGTGAGGGAAAATTGAAAATAAACAAAAATAATAATGTAGTAAAATATATGTAGCCTGATTATAGTTTACATGTGCATATGGTCATGAGTCCAAAGTGGGAAGATCAGGGGTTCTGCAGTTCAATGGAGTTTTCAGGATACTCTTAGCTGATATTTAGGCAAAATCAAATGTGGATGTAGAGTCAGAATATTTGGAAAAATATGCTGTGGAGAAAAATAAAGAAGAACAAAAACTAAAATTCTTAAAAGGTAGGATCGTAGAGAAAGCTTAATTTGTGTTGAAAAGTGAGAGTCGGTCAGAGCAGGACTCTTGAGTCATCACTTGAGCTAATCCCATGAGAGGAGATGATCTAGACAAGGAGTCATGCTTTGAGCTTAAGTGAAGGCCTTTGGGGACCATCCCCATGTCACTACTTTAGTCACTGGAGAATTGGGATAAGGCCAATGGCTATAGCAACAAAAATATAGGGACCTGAAACATAAAGAAGTTCAGGAGTAATCAGGTCTCATACAACCTCAGGTCTGGTGAGCAAAAATGAAGAGTATAAAACCATATAAAGTATAAATATAGGCTACAGAAGGATTGTGAATAAGCAAGCAATATTATTCAGTCAATCTTTTAGGATTGTAATGCCAATGACACATTTTAAAAGAATCTGATCAATCTGTGTATTCAAAATTTAGTCAGTAAAAACCAATACAACTGAAGTACTTACTTTCTCTGGCTCCCCTCAGGTCAGCCATGCAAGGGGCTTGTGTCAACTACCATGTGACCATCTTCGCTTTACTCTTGACTGTCATTTGATAAGAGGAAACAAACATGAGATCATATCTTGTGGAATATAGGTTTAAGATGTGTTACATTTGTTTATGCTATGGAATATTTATTTAATGATGCAAAGATGTGTTGCATTCTCCTGTGCTGCATTTTTTTAACTCTGTAAAGCTGTGTTACTTTGCCTGCCTAAAACACCTGATTAGTCTAATAAAGAGCTGAACGGCCAATAGCTAGGTAGGAAAGGTATAGGCAGGGCTATATAGTGAGGCTATAGGGGGATGGACAGAGAGAATAAATAGAAGGAGAAGAGATAAGAGGGGAGAGTGAGAAAGAGGAAAAAAAGAGGAGAACTCCAGGGGCCAGCCATCCAGCAAAGCAGCCAGCCATGGAGTAAGAAGGAAAGAAAGAGATATAAAATGAAGAATCGTAAAATCCCATGGGCAAAAGGTAGATGGGATAATTTAAGTTAAGAAAAGCTGGCTAGAAACAAACCATGCTGAGGCCAGGCGTTCATAAATAAGAATAAGTCTCTATGTACTTATTTGGGAGCTGGGTGGCAGGCCCCCAAAGAGCAAAGAGAGAGAAAAAAACCTACAATATCTTGTGATTTTGAGAGAGAAGTAGTGGTGATATGACAGAAGTAGGAAAGGTGTGGTCATTTTCCATTTAGGTAAGCCTGGGCATGCTTGCTGTAACTTTATATATATATATATATATATATATATATATATATATATATATATATATATATATATATATATATATATATAAAGATAAATATATATCTTCTGCTTATATAATATAGCTTTGTACTGAAACTAATGGACAAATAGTAAACAAATATGTTTTGCATAGTTATCACATCAGTTGGCAAGGACATTGTTATACTTGATTCCCCCACCCCCCAACTCTCATAGTTTAACATAACTAAGATTCATATTTTATGTACAATTATGATATAGACTATGCGGTGACAGTGTGGGAAAGAAAACTCTGCTCTACTTCCCTCACATCTTTTACTCTTCTAGGTCCTCAGAGGCATCCTTATATTATTTACATATATACACACATATGTGCACTTGTGAGTGTGCGTACTCACATATCCCAGTGTAGAAGCTAAAGTATGATGTCACTGGGTGTCCTATAATGCAATTCTTCACTCTATTCCTTTGAAGCAGGATTTCTCACTGAAACTAGAGCTAAGCTGTCCAGTGATGGGTCCCAGTAATCTTCTGGTCCTTGATATTGCTGGAGTTATAGACTCATGTGCGGGTCACTCCTGACCGTTTACATAGGGGGCTTAAATTCAGGTCCTTTGCTTATGCTGCAAGTGCTTGTACCTATTGAACTATCTCCTCAACCTGACTACCTCATCTTGACAGGAACTAGAAGGGGAGTTTGAGGCTTTGTGGGCAAGGCCTATAACGATGCACATAGTTTTTACCAGTCTTATTGGGTAGAACTCAGTTACCTGACCATCTGTTGGTATAAGGCTAGAAAATAGTCCAGATTTACAATCAGAAGAATGAGAATATAAACACCAGTGATCTCCAGAAGCTGCTTGCAGCTACATCAGATCAATGGATTCAACAGCTGGTTAAAGGATTGTGACATCATCTTAGTTAGACTGCAATTATCTTATTTTATTTTTTACACAACTTTAAGCACTGCAAAGTCCAATTTAAGTTCTATTTGTAATGATGAACAAAGACTGCAAATTGCTGACCAGACCACATACAGAATAGCAACATTCCCTGGTCTTTGGCCTGGTGTTCATTCCATAGGAATAGAAATGACACAGGAATTCTGCTACAATTTTTAGACTCTGGGTATCACTATCTCTCTCATCCCTACTATCTTTAGATTCAATCAAAAATGCACACACCAGTTGTGATGGCTATTTTTGGTTGTCAACTTGACTACCAAAAATAATCTGAAATTAACTAAAATCCACAAACAGAGCACACCTATGAGGGATTTTTGCTATGAAGTAGGAAGAGCCATTTCTAATCCGGATCTTGAGGCTTGAAGGCACACCTTTCATCTTGGCCATAGTTTTTACTGGAAGCCTAAATAAGGACATGAAAGAAGGGAGCTTTAGCTTGGTTCCTGTTTGCTCTCAGCTTGCTAGCAACTCTATTTCTTCACTGATGTTAGAGCCTACTTCTCAGGAATTCCAGCAAATACTGAAGACCAGCTGAGACATCCAGCTTCTGGATTGAGCAATGACTGAATTCTTGGACTTTCTGTTTATAACCACCCATTGTTTGGTTTGAACCACAGCTTGTAAGTCATTCTAATACCCCATATATATATATATATACACACATATATGTATGTGTATATGTGTGTGTGTATGGGAGAGAGATTCATTCTATAAGTTCTGTTACTCCAGAAAATTTTGATTAATATACCAATGTCTTCTTCCTCCCCAATTATTATATAAACCCACCTCATTGACCAGTCAGACATGCAGTTGGGTACTCTCTAGCATCCCTCTTAAGAGTTCTTTCACGAATGTTTATTCAAGAATTAAACTGTTACTACTTTCTCCTATGTGTTCCCAACATGTTTCCTCTACTTAATTGGCCCTATGTTCAGATTTTTCTTTATTTAACTTTTAGACACCTTTCATTTCCACAAGATGAATCCTTTCTCATGCTCAACTCCAGTAGTGAATACTCATCCTCTCACTCTGAATTTTTAAAAGACTAAGAGTAAGGCAGTGAGGGAGAGTAAATTAAAAGGATACATGCATTCTTGCTGTTCATTTCTGTGTGTTCAGCATTGTTTGTCCCACTCCCTAGAGCAACTATGTCTTGTTAAGATTCCTAACATTTGTCCTCATCATGGCTATCTGCTTATCCTGTCCTTTTGTTCATACCTTCTAATAATTCATTCATAGTCTTTCATGAGAAAAGAACCATAACTTCTATTTTGCCATCAGCTTGGATGACATTGACGTCAATTTGAGGGGTGGGGGGGGTCTCACTTACTACCTAGTTAAGTTATTCATTGATTCCCATTCCAGAAATATCTATCTTCATGTCTCAGTTCATAGGAAATAGATGTTCTATAAAATGTCCTGTATTGTTGCATAAGTTTCAATGTCATTGTGTCCCCCACATACTCTTTATCCCCACACCATCTGATTCCCAACCTCCTAAACACTATCTGGATATTGCCCCTGTCAATGCTTTCTAATTGTTTCCACACTTCAGATACCTCACTTTCTTCTGTTTGGTCTTCATTTGTCTTGGTTCCTCACTTAAAATCTCCCCTGACATTTCCTTACAAACCATTTACTCTCTTGATTATTTTCTACCACATTTTATTTCAGATACAAATAAATCAAGTTGCTTAACTTGACTGTCATTTGACTTAAGCTATCCCTCATAGCTGGACAATGTCACTAAGTGACCTTGAAACCAGGAAACAATATTAGGTAATAATTTCTAAGTTCACATGTTAACGACTCCATCAGTTCCTTTTATCCTCAGATCATTCATTCTTACCATAATCCTCAGTACCAGTTAAATTTTTCAGTTCTTCCTAAAATTTTAAGCCCACTTACTGTGGGAGCCCGTTTTCAGATTCCTCATGACTTTACCCAGCAGGTCCGCATAGAGAGGATGATTAGGACCATGGGCATGAGTTCAGGTGTCTGAGATGGTCTGCACTTGGTGTGTGCGGGGGGAGGTCTTTTGCTCCACCTCTTGGCATTTCTAAATACCCTGAGGCAAAGACAGTAAGGGCCTTTGGAATAGGTTCCAGGCCCTCTCGAGGCTGTCCTGTATTTTCTATCTGTTTATCTCCACAATCTAAAACCTTCTATCTAATATTTCCTGCTGCTCATACTCAAGAAAACTCTGGGGAACTGTGGGGTTGGTGGGTAAACATTCTGCAACTTACCTTTCTAGATAACTCATGAGAAATACTTTGAATCCTACCTGAATAGAGAAATAAAATGAACACAATAATGAGAATGTAGAAACTCACAGGATATTTTTAAAACATGTCTATGTGGCTGAGCACTAAACTTTAAAGAGGATATTTGTACTACTCTCTTGAGGGTTCAAGGAACATTGTAGAATAACGGGGGAAATGTTTAGGCAGAAAACACAGAAGAGGATGGGAAAGCACTGACTTCTGAGCATGGAATGATGGCCCCATAGCAGCCATGGCTGCCTGCAGGAGACATATACAAGACCAGGCTTTTGAAGAATCAAGCATGGATCAGGGACAAATTTATTGGGGTCCTACTAGTCATTACTTTCAATTGTGTACCCACTGAGGATCCTTCCAGGCCCCAGTGAGTACTCAAACCCCATGGTCCCACAGATGATCCTGGTTAAACTCAGTGGGTCACAAAAACAAAACAAAGCAAACAACAAAATGTAAGACCAACACCAAAAAGTCATGAAAGGGAGGGGAATTTTCAGGCAGGATTTGGGGAACTAGTAAGAGGGTAGAGTGATTAAGGGACTTATAATTGTCAGAATGCACATTATTACAATCATGAAGCTGTCAAAGAATGAACTAAATAAAAGTTTTTCAAAAACATGCCTGTAAACTTATTCTGTTCTATCTCTGTTGAAAAAACTAAAAATTAAGAACACATTCTCACTTTTAATGAGATATTTCTGTTTTTACACAAGATAATTTGCTCATATAGTCAACGTTTACAAGTATTCACACCATCTTTACAATGGCCAAACACTCTTCTGGGTGCTCTATGTGAGTTTATCAACTCATTTAACCCACAAGAAAACAATAAGAGAAAAGTTTAGAAAAAAAAGTGGAGTTTCCAAAACCCTAGAAACTTTTTATCAATTGTAATTGTGAGCATAGAACCTTGTGTCTTGCTTACATTCCTCCCACATTTCTCAGGTTACACTGAAACTCTTCTGATGCTGTTCACAAGATCAGCTAAGACAAACACCCAAAGCTCTCTTACCTGGAGCTCTGTCTAGACTTAGCCAATGAAACAAATCTCTGCAAAGACCATAGATGTCATTTTAGAGCACTGGAAAAAATACCGTAGTTACTTGTAATTATGCATTTACTCTCCTCAGCTCAAAAATATAACTGATACTAGCAAAATCTGAATCTTGACTTGATCGATGGAAATTCCCACTTGGAACCCAATGATGTATGGTGGGGAGCATCTAATCATTATGTAGCTGAAGGTTGACCTAAGATGTTTAGATTGCAAACTACTATCCAAAATTTTATTTTATTTTACTGTCCTGAATTTTAGACAGTAATATTTACACTTTCCAGAGCACATCTCTTTCCCTCCTCTGACCCATCCTAGCTAATGATCCCACAATTCTTCTGAATTACCTGTCCTAAATCTCATAACCACTCAAACACATATCCTTTTAATTATCCCCTCTCAACCAAAAGGTCACCAAATCAAAACAATTCAATCTTTCATATAAGTTCTTTCATACTTTCCCAGAAGGCCTCATCCAAATTCATCTGGATCATTACAGAAGACCTCTCCACTCTTGCCACCAGAGTAAGTGATTTTTCTTTACTGTTATAAATCTTTCATTGACACCCCAATAGAGCAAGTTCAAACAGTATAGGTAAGTACCCAAGACAGTTCATGGTATATCTTTAATCTTGCATTACCCTACTACTTCTAATAAGTCCCTGTTACCAAGCTTATTGAATACTTTACTCATTCAAATATAGTATCACAGTATCAGTCTCTTGAGCTGAGCCTTTGATGGGACATCCTTCTGTACAATTAGTGTTAGGCTAGCTCTTATACTCTTCTCTGAATTGTCTCACCTCTGGAAAGCTTGGCTTATGATGCTTCTCTTTCTTTTAGTAATACTTATGTATCGTCATACTCACCCTGTCACATCTTAGAAACTCATGAAAGGTCTATCTGAAATCACTTAAAGGTGTTAACTTATTTTATTCTTCTCTGTGTCACAAAGCCTACTAATGGGGTCAAACAAAAACATGGTTAAATAAATGTATGAATGAGATTCTTTGAGCTTTTAACCATGACCCCTTATGCCAAAACTATGAGAGGCAAACATTCCAAAGTTTTTAAATATATCAAGTACATGACAATAACAAGCCTAGACATAAAAAGAAGAGATCAAATTGATTGCTATGGCAAGGCAAAAAGCCAAAATATTAGTTAGTGTTTAGTTGGAATTTTTTAAATCTGATTTAAAATCTGATTCAAATAATCAACTCCTAGGTACCTCTTAAGTTTTCAAATGACTCTATTAACTTGGGCATAGGAGTTCACTGACTTCCATTATCATCAATAGCAGTAACAGTGAAGACTACATTTTAAGGGCCGAAGAAGGCAGATGCAAACTGAATGTTTGGTGGCAATTTATACTTCACAAGAGATTCTTTGAAGTTTATAAACATTTAGCCTCAAGCTATACCATTGAATGTAGAAAGAGTATATCACATAGTGAGAGTATTATCATTATTTCTATTTTGTATGAGGTCTAGTTTCCTTTCTGTTGCTGTGATAAACACTATGACCAAAAGCAATTCAAGTAAGCAAATGGTTTATAATACTTAAAGGTCGTGGTCTATTATTGAGAAAGACCAAGGCAGGAACTAAAGCAGACACATAGCAGAACTCTGCTTACTGGCTTGCTTCCTCTGACTTGCTCATCTACCTTCTTCATAGAACCCAGGACTAACTCGGCTTGGATGGCATTGCCCACAGTAGTCTATAATCACACAGAAAGGTCCACAGGCAAACCCAATGGAAGCAACTGAGTTTCCTTCTTCCCATGTGTATCAAGTTGACAAGTGAAGCTAATTGACACCAGACAAAGAAATCAAGATAGAACACCTGTTACTACAAAGGGATGCCTTTTTCTAGTCCTTTTAGGTCTACAAATAATTATTTGCCACTCATTAGAATGTCCTCAAATACATAATAATTTAGTCAAGGAATACTCCAACATGATATTTTATTAAAAATAATAGAGGCAGGGTTGGAGAAATAACTCGGTGGTTCAGAGCATTTACTCCCAAAGAGGATCCAGGTTTGGTTTCCAGGACCCAGATGGCAGCTCATATACATCTGTAATCCAAGTTTGAGAGGCTCCCACACCCTATTTTGGCTTCTGCAGGAACCTGGATGCATGTGATGTGTATTCATACATTCAAGCAAACACTCACATAAAATAAAAATAAATAAACCTTTTAACTATTTTTAGAATGCTAAGAGAAGTTACCTAAGCTTAGTGAACAAATTCTGCAGAAGGCTGAGGCTAAAAGCTACTCTCTAGATATCAAACCTCCATAGCATCAATGTCCTTAGCTACAGAACAGAGAAAATCAAGAATACTTTCATTGTAGGATTAGTCTGATTATTAAATATACCAATATATGTAAAATTATTACAATAAGCCTTCATAAAGCAAATGCTAACTATTTAACATATACAAAACACTGATGATTCCATGGAAATATGTGCCCATGAGAACAAGTTATGCTCAGAGGGTACAATTTTTTCCAACTAAACAATTTAATCTTATATTACAAATTAATCAGAACTTCATGCTATCATTTAAAATATGGACCCCAAAATGGGATAGCTTAAACAAGATTCCTTTATATGTGGTTGACACTTAGTACTTTTATAAACATCGTCTTCAATAATTTTTGTTTATATTCCTAATCTCTATCTAAATAAATAGTGAGTTACATTCTGTCTTCAAAATTATGTGTTTAGAACAGCAAAAATATTTAATATTAGATGGCAAATATCAATAGCAGAATAAGAGGTTGAAGTGTTGTTTTTCCTAAAAATTATGTGTAAATATGTATGAGTAATGTATGTGTAAAGATTAAAATTCTATTTCATTAAGTTTTATTATTGTTTATGACTTAGTGGCAATTCAGAAACATTAAATCAATCTGATATTATCAGAAGATAAAAAATATTATTAAAACAGAAGACATTACTAAACACTGCCACATAATAAAAATATTTTAATAACCTAAAACTCAAATAACTGCATTTCCTTAAAATATTACACAATGTATAATTGTGTATTTACCTAAACTGTTAAGTAATAGTAGTGGATTTTAATTTTTAATTTTATAATACCTATAATATTGAGTTAATAAGACTTAAGCGCAACAACCACCAATCATGAAATGGAGGTTGAACTCTCTGAGGCAATGAGAAGAAGGTGGTGAGAAAAGAAACAGTTGAGAAGGGAGTCAAGAGGTCGTGCAGGATGAAGGCACAGACAAATATCTGTTTCAAAAGATTACATGAGCTGTTTTAACTGTACAAATATTCCTACCAAGCAACCATGGAGTTCTCATGAAGTCAAGGCCAAAATACCCAGGAGGTAGAACTTTGTTCTACTTTTACTTTTACTTTTAAAAGATATTAATCTAGACATTCTTATTCCAGTGATGGGAAATTGGTAGCAATTTCAGGGGACCAACCAACATGAGCCGCCATTCTGGAAGTGCTTTCAAAACATTCTGGCTATTTAATAGACCAGTCAATGAACACATTTCTTCACCCTAGTGATTCAAACAAATGACTCCCTTTGAAAATACGTCTCCCTTACACTCTGCTTTTAGTCATCTAACTTTGTTCATTGGAGATTCAGTTGCACTAGGCATAAAAAGCAGTACTATAGTTATTAAAAAATTTAAGATTGATAGTGCAGGAGAGTGACATGGCTTTCTCAAGAGCTAACAACACCTGAGGGTTTTTGCTTGTTCTTTTTATACCAATTGCTCTGAAAGAACAGAGACTATTTCCTTTTACTCAATATGTTCTTTCCACATTATCCTGCTGAAAGATCCTCTTTATTCTTTATAGTGCTTCTCAAATATCACTCTGGCAAAAGCCGTCTCTAAATTCTGCAGGCAAAATTAACCAGATCCTTCCCTGTCACTGTCCACACTTTTATTAGGACATTTGTCATACTGCTATAATTACTTCCAGGTACTCTAAAAGATGGCAGGTCCAGTGAGTGAATGAATGAATAAATGGATTCTGTAAGTGAATGAATGCATACATTTCAAAAGGAGAAGCTATTGCTTTTAGCTCATTCAACTCCCAGACTAGCTTTCTGTTATCTGGGATTTCTAAAGCTTTGGATTTATTTATTTATTTATTTATTTATTTATTTATTTATTTATTTAAACTCAAATAATGAAGGCCAGCAGGTGGTTTCAGTTTAACTAACTTAAAATTCACTCTTCTCGGGCTGTGTGTTCATTTTTCTTGGTATCAATAGCCAGTTTTGGATCAGTGACCCTTTCATGTAGAGAGCAAAGGTCATTCAGATTTTTATTAAATCCCGTAAATTTGCTCTTTAATGTTCTTTTTGCTGCTTACTAGGCTCTTGTCCTTGGTGGGAAGGCAATCACAGACTTTTCTCATCCTGCTTGAAAAGTTAAACAACTGTTAATCTGATTTTCTGGAAATCAAGAAATTCTGCTTAACATGTACTTCCTCTTGAGTTAAATTTAGAACATATGAAGAGAGGAAAGGGCGGTTAGCCTCTGAAAGCCCAAATTATCCTTAAAAATCAAATCGATGTAAATTCTAACTCATGGAAAAACCAAACCAAATCTTCTTTTTTTCATGCTTCATAAGCAAGACACAAAGAAAGACAGAGGTACAATGAACCTCTTGTTCATTATATTAAGAAGAATACAATTTCTTGTTCATAAAGATTTGAAAGTTTATGTAAAATCATTAAACTAAATCCCCTTAGAAGCACTGTGATTTTTTTTTTACAAATACATATCATTTTCCACATAAAGTAGGTATTTTTCTTTCATTCGAGCTAATTTAAATACCACCTTATGGATTCTTTCCTTAAGTTTTATTTTAAAATCTATAGAGTACAGAATGTGTGTGCTGACCAATAGCAAAGTAAAGACCTGAAATAGTTACTGAAATTCCTTTAAATGGCTATATTAAGTATACAAAAAATTTCTGGAATATTCCTTTATTTAATTTATAAATAATTACTTTATTTTACAGTGTGACAGACACAAAAGCAGGCACACAGACAGGGTGCTAATGATATAGCAGAGAGGACAACACATAAAAGGAATTATCTCTGGTATGAACCTCACTTGAGTCTTTGGCTTGGAACTTACAGTCTATTGCTAAGAATCAGAAAACAGAAAATAAAAAAAAATTGGTATATGTATGATATTGGATGGCAATCAATTAATAATTACCAAAGAAAAAAGCAATATGGGCAGTGAATAAGAAAGTTCAGATGCTTTGCCTTGGTTTAAACTGTGATATTAAAATCACTTGTGGCTTGGAGAGAAGGTTCAGCCATTTAAAGCATCATTGCTCTTGCAAAAAAACCTGGGTTTGGGTCTCAGCACTTCTATCTGGCAGCTCATAACTGCTTGTAACTCCAGTTCCAAGAGGCCATTCACTCATGCACACACACACACACACACACACACACACACACACACACACACACACAAGAATAAATGAATCTTTTTTTGAAGTCATTTCTATCTTAAGAATATACATACACAGATATGGTTGGATTAAAAACTAGTGTAAATATACTATTTGTGGTATATGTTTTAGGACATTATATCTGAGCTTTGAATTTTAATAGAAGAAGAAAAGGGAGTTGGAATTAGACTAGAGCTTTCATGGCTTCTCTCAAATATATCTTCAGCAGCCTACCACCAAATTTGATTAAGTCCTGACAGCACACAGCCAGCCAGAGACAGTCATCCTTTCAAAAGGTGACTTTATCCTCCATAACTTGTCAACTCAAAGTTTTAACAGAAGGACTTAGTCACTAGAAGAACATTTAAATCAGGATAATCATATCTAAAGAGCAAAGCAAAACAATGAATCAGCTAAGATAGGATTATAAACATTCTACTAATCAAGGAATGCATTTTTTTAATTTTATTTTACAATACAATTTGGTTCTAAATATCAGCCATGGATTCCCTTGTTCTCCCCGCTCCCGCCCCTCTCCCCTTCCCCCCTCCCACCCCCCATTCCCACCTCCTCCAGGGCAAAGCCTCCCCGGAGGACTGAGATCAACCTGGTAGACTCAGTCCAGGCAGGTCCAGTTCCCTCCTCCCAGGCCGAGCCAAGCGACTGGAGAGATGGCTCAGCCGTTAAAGGTTAGGCTCACAACCAAAAATATAAGGAATGCATTTTAATCATATTAATTAAACAGAATTTTCAAAGCAAAAATTATCATACTTTTCTATTTTAAAAGATAGAAAAATTTTAAACCATAATGCTTGGCTCAAATTTACAAAGGACAAAGTAAGAATGGGATGAAATCATGTGCTTAAGATTATATAAAGACTAAGTTGCAAGGAAAACCATATTTCAACTCCAATTCCACACATGTGTTGAGTTTGCAGTAATGCTCATCTACTGAGTGACTATTGAGTAGTGAGTCCTGGACAGTGCATCAGAGACATGGCAACTAGCAAAGTGGGCAAAGTCTCTCCCCAAAAGATATCCCCTTGCTACTGAGAGGAAGCAAAACACAAAAGGAAAAATGATTTCAGATATAGACACAATGAAAGGTTCTATAGAGAGCTAATATCAGACAGCCTTAGATGATACCAGAAGGCATCTTTGGGAAAATGACAGTGGAAGAGATCTGTGAATAATAGGAGTTAAGTACTCTGTGAAAGGGACTGTTAAATATAGAATAACTTGGGCCAGTTAGATGGCTACCTAAAGGTGCTTAACACCAAACTTGATAGCCTGATTTCAGCTCATGGAAGGAAAGGACCAGCTCTTAAAAGTCATGACCTGTCCTTGAAGTACAGAATTATACTCTGAGCCAAACTGCCTCCATCTTCAGGAATTCTGCTGGGTTGCTCTCAAAATATTATCACAGCTGGACTTGTTGACTCTTTACCTTGCCTTTTAGAAGAAGAGGTCATAGGACAATCACCTGAGTATCCAGCTACCACTTCTGAAAAGTAGAATGCAATTCTTTCCTAATTGTATGTGGGAAGGGTTGGAGGATGTAATGGGGAAAAATGAAGGGAGACAGTTCCAACCTACACAGCCATAGAGGAGTGAGTCATCATCCATGCTTGGTAGAGACCTTCCTGTCTGACCACTATAAGGTCACTCATGCTTCTGTCTATAACCACTCACTCAGTGTTCTGTAAGCAAACCCAATGAACTCATTGGTTCTTCCAGGGAAATTTGGTGGAACTGAACACCTCAGATTGTTGTTGTGAGTTTACAAGGAGAGGTAGATGTGGTTTATGTCTTCCCAAGGAAGACCTTCATGATCATGTGTTTTAATTATCCAGACTAAAAGAATGATCAATATTATTGCCAGAATTATTAAAAGAAAATAGCAGGCTTTATTAAGTGATGATTCTGATGCAAAATAATGCTAAAGTGAATGCAAAAGAAAGGGAGAAAAAAGATAAAATGCCAAAACCAGAAGCTCACCTGTCTTCCAGGAATCCTTATAGCTGATGTAATGTTCTGGGTCATGTTTCCTTTAAGAGATATAATACACATTTAATTGTTGTCTCGAGGTATCCTGAGAAGGAAACACAAAGTAAAGAAGGATCGGGAAAGGGGCTTAGGGGTCAGCAGATCTGAAGTCTTTAGTATCCAGACGGGATTTATATTACTAACTAAAGCAGCAAGCTGTATTGAAAACAGAATGAGCTCAGAGTGATACAACTTTCCCCCAATAAATCACAATTACCAAACGCCAATGATAAATAGCAAGAATCTTGGAGTATTTAATAGCTCTCACCTTTTGTTGGTGTGCTGACTGTTTGGTTCTATCTCTTAGAAATTAGTGTTCAACCCCGACGCATTAACATTGAATTGTGCTACTTTGGCAATACAGACTGGTAAATTTAAAAAGAATTTGCTACTGTAAATAAGATTGGAATGATAGAAAAAATTCTCTTTCACAAACCTATTTTACATTGGACAATAAGAAGAAGAGCTTTGGGATAGATTTAGATTAAAGGAGGGATGGGATGTTTAAAGACCAAGAAAGTCTTTGTAAATAAAAAAGGGAGCAGTAGTGGTTTTCATTATTAAATAACAATGTCACCAAAGGAAAGGCTAAATAAGTCATCTAGGCGTCAAAGAAACATAACTCAAAAGAACAGGTAAAATATGTCTTGCCAACACATCCGATCAAACTGTTTTTACATAGACATTAATTTTTTTCCAAAATTATTATTATATCTTTGTAGAATTATTTCAGTGGCAGTTTTTTTGTTTTGTTTTGTTTTTTTGTTTTTCAAGACAGGGTTTCTCTGTGTAGTTTTGCGCCTTTCCTGGAACTCACTTGGTAGCCCAGGCTGGCCTCGAACTCACAGAGATCCGCCTGGCTCTGCCTCCCGAGTGCTGGGATTAAAGGCGTGTGCCACCACCGCCCGGCCCCAGTGGCAGTTTTTTCTCCTAATAAAAATAAACATATTTCCCCATTACCTAGATTATTTGCACTAAAGCATGTAACCTATAGGAGGTATAGATAATCATAATCATATAATACAAAAAATCATAATTAAGTTCTTATCAATTCATAATTTAATCAAAAGCTTATTTATTTTCACTATGTTCCTTTAAAGATTCAACTAAAGTATTTCTCTTTTTTAAAATTTTACTTATTTATTATGTGTATTAGTATATTTCTTACATGTATGTCTGAGCATCACATTCATGCAGTAGGCATGGAGACCAGAAGAGGGCAATGGATCCCCTGAGACTGGAGTTACAGATGGTTGTGAGCTGCCATGTGGGTACTGAGAATAGAACCTATGATAGAACCCATGCTTTGGAAGAGCAGCCATTGCTCTGCACTGCTGCTTCATAGCAATCCCCTAGCTTCTAACCTGCTTCTTTTTATCTAGCTAAAATGCATTGTTTGCCATCAGATTTGGCCTGAAAAAATAACCACTGACTATAGACCCAAATATTTCTGGTTCTTCCAGTAGATGGGCCTCAGTTTCCACAGTTTAGATAGGTAGTTCCTTCAATCATAATGAATGAGATCCAATTCATAGGAACAGCCAACCAACTATCCTTTCAAATCTATTCCCACTTATTCTCATTGTTTCAATGGGAAGCACAGGCAGGAGAAGGGGCTTCTGAAAAAAAACTCTGTGTGTGTGTGTGTGTGTGTGTGTGTGTGTGTGTGTGTGTGTGTGTGTGTGTGTGTTGTATATGTGTGCATATCCATAGTGAAGGATGAGCACTCCCACATAAGCATGTGTGGAGGTCCAAAGTTGACACCAGATGATTCATATTATCACTCTCCAACTTATTTTGGAAGGCAGAATCTCTCACTGAACCTGGAACTGGCTCAATGATTTGGGTAGACTAACTGGTCAACGAGTTCCAAGATCCTCCCCGCTGCCTCCCTAGTATAAGCATGCTGTTTGTGTGTGTGCTAGGAATCCAAACTCAGGTTCTCATCCTTGTGAAGCAGCACCAAGCAAGCTGCTGTTGCCTTATGTGAGTGAATAGGTAAAATAATATCAAAGCTTGCAGATCTGGAAGGACAAAGTTTTCTTGTCACTTCTATCTCTGTCTGTCTGTCTTTTTTGGTTTGGCTTGTTATGTCACTGCATTGATTTGTCATGAGACAAGTTGGCAGAGTCCTGTCACGTTATCACACAGTACTTAACTACATGGAATGTGCTATACAGCAGTTTCATGTACAAGAAGTTGCTTTTGTGCTTCAGGTTTGCTCTCAAATTTTCATGACAGTCTTACCTGTAGCAAGAAAGAGTCAGTCATCCATCCACTTCCCAAGTAGACACACTTTTATTGATTCCAATTATCTACCGAAATATGTCTCTGTTCTAGACTCACCTCATGCCTGTGATTTATAAACTTCTGTCATAAATCAAACAGAAACCACAGAGGATACATGTTTGAAGCAACTCACTAAAACTCACTGTTCCTTTCTGTGATGAAATAACCACTCATCTCATTCCCTACTCTTTCTAAGACATGTAATCACATTGTTCACAAATGAAACCTGTAAGTTGCACATCCTTTTTTGGAAACACAGTCCTAATTTTCCATCAGTAAGTTTTACCAATGCGAAGATACAAGTAAAAGTCATCCTTGGAACCTTATTTTCTGTTTTCTCTGATTTCTTATCCTTGCCACCCTTACCACCATGCAAGTACAATCACTGTCTAATGGATCCTTGTTGAAATCCAAACCTAACTTTCATCATCTCTGCATCTTCAATCTACCACCTTTACTCTTGTTTAGTGTCTGTGACAGTTTGTGATTACTTGTCTTTAGCTGTCAAGCCTTTTGATCTGTGCCTGAATCCAAGTTTAATCAGTTGACATGACTCATTAGTAATGGAATTTATCAGATTTTCTCTTACAGGCTTTTTTCTTATATTCCTAAACTATGAACTTGGAAGTTGTACATTTCAGCCCAGAATCTCGGCTCATCAATTCTAGGGAAGATAGTAACATGCATCTGTCATCTATGTATTTCTCTTCATCGTTCCAAAATTAACACGTTATTGTTTCGCAATTATTTTTCTTTAAGTATCATGACTTACTTTAAGGAGAATTCTTTTCTCTTGCATATTTGTTTGGGATATAAACAATTCCCAGACTCAAAAGCCTTTCCTCAACTATGAAGATATTGGTTGCTTAGAGAGTCTATCAATTAGAGTTCTCTAGAAAAAGACAGATGATAGATAAGTGGATGGATGGATGGATGGAAGGATGGATGGATGAGTGGGTGGATAACAGATAATTGGGAAAAACAATGGGGATAGAAAGTCAGACAGAAATATTGAGGGAGAGATTGGGTATTGGTTCTTGTGATTGATGAGGCTGGAAAGTCCTAACATCTACAAGTGAGCTGCAGATCTAGAAGTATTCAGACACTGAGAACTAGGGAGCTGGTTGTAGAAACCTCAGTCTGAAAGCAGGAGAGGCCTATAAGAGAAAATGCTAAATAGTCTTATTAATAAAAAAAAACAGAGTCAGATATTGGGGTTAAAACTGAGAGATAAGAGGAATAGGACAAGCCACAGCCAACCTCACCTCACCAAATCCTCAGCTTCCAAAGAGACCTACTTCCTATATACACATGCCTGTATGCCTTTCTGTTCTATTTCACTTCCTCTCTCTACCCACCTACATCACTTCCTCTTTCTGCCCAGCTCTGTCACTTCCTGTCTGTCTGTATAGACCTCCAGACCTCTAGACCTCTATGTGATGGGGGAACGTCTTTCTGTACACTGTGAATATGTATTGTTCTGATTGGTTGATAAATAAAGACGTTTGGCCTACGGCAAGGCAGCTTAGAGGCAGGTGGGAAATTCAAAGGGAGAGACAGGAAGAAGGAGAGGAGAGACAACAGAGAGACAGAGCAACATGTAATGGGACACAGGTAAAGCCACAGAACATGTGGTGATACATAGATTAATAGTTATGGGCTAATTTAAGATATATGAACTAGCTAGCAAAAAGTTTGAGCCATGGCCATGCAGTTATAATTAACATACGCTTCTGAGTGATTATTTCATAAGGGGGCCATGGGGCTGCAAGGGCATGGCAGGACCAGGAAAAAACTTCCAACTACATCTATGGTTAACTAGTATTGGGAAATAAAGGCATGTGCCGCCATGCCTGACTCTGTTTCCAGTGTGGCCTTGAACTCACAAAAATCCAGATTGATCTCTGCCTCCCAAATGCTAGGATTAAAGGTATATGCTACCATTGTCTGACTTCTATGTGTAATATAGTGGTTGGATTTTTCCTCTGATCTTCAGATAAGCTTTATTAGGGTGCACAATAATTTGGGGGACACAATATATCATCACATTTCCCCTTTTTGTCTAAAATAAAAAATAAAAATGTTATAACTAATATAAGAAAAACTATATACAATAGGTACAATAACTATATACAATATATACAAGCAATAAATACATCAACAATGTCTAGTCCATTTGCATTTGACAAATTCAGAGAAATATTCCATTATATATCTTGTTTTTGTGAATACAAAGGATTGTATCTAATTTACCTTCTATCCTAATTTGCATTACCAAAACTATCTTTTTATGTCTTTCAAACTTATACACTTCACACATCTTTAGTGTGTTTCTTCTCTGAATTTCTTAAGAAGGAAAACTATAACTATCTAATCTTCAACTCTGTCAGAGACCTGAGAAGGAAATAATATTATTACCTACTAAAAACGAGAAGTGCAAACAAGCGACTTCCAAAAAATGTGGGTTATGACAGAAACAGCCAGCTGCCTGGACAGTCACACAAGACTTCTCTGTAATGTTGGGGCATCATCTTTGGCCTATAGGCTTAGCATATCTGACAAGCTCATCTGTGAAGCAGGATTTTCTAAAGTGCTTTCCTACCTTGTCTTAGCAATGATCGGCAGTTCTTTGTTTTGTGTCCTGCTTGTCCATTTTGGACAGCATACTGTCAGTAGTCAATGCAAGGGCATTTTCTTGCCCAGTGACTAACTGTTGCCACAATGAAAGTAAACTCTATATGGAGTTTCTTCAGTACCCATCATCTTCTCTGAAGTAGACTGGTGCTGCCAGGCGCAGACATGTCTCATAGTCATAAAAAAAAAAACAACTATGTTATTAAAACATATTAAATGCCATATCCTGCAGATATCTGAAGTGTTTAAAGATGACCTATCTATCTAAAATATATTTCTGCTTGATCTTGAAAACATACCTAACATGTCTACAAGTTCAATTGTAATGACTATTAACTTTCATTTCTTTATATTCTAATTAGTTGGTAAATAATAACTCTCAAGGATTAAAATTGCATTACATTGTTAAATGAACTGTATATGTACAGTACCTTGAACAAGATTAGAAATATATGTACAGTATTTTCTAACAATATTAATCTCAAATTGGTATCAATATACATAATTTGTATATAATATACAAAAATCCAATCCAATGTAAAATATTTAAAACTAGTAGTTGCCTTCTAAAAGTAGCTTCAATAATCTACCTTTTTATCTTATCAGAGGCTTTACCTTATCAAGGAGAAAGAAGGGAAAAGAATAGATCATCCTTTCTTATTTGTTCTGTTCAGGTCCTCAGTGGATTAGATGATGCCCGGTCACAATAGGAAGAAGACTTTGCTTCACTGTGTCCAGTAACTCAAGTTTCAGATAGTAATTGCACCTGGAAACACCCTCACAGACACATCCAGAAAGATTCAATCTGGGCTTTGTGGCTCACCCAACTTGACACATAAAATGAAATTGATCATCACAGGAAACTATTTCTTTTTTATCATGTGTTAAGATTTAGATATAAGATGGTCGTAGAGTCCACACCCATCCATATCAGATCCTTCCTGATCTGCCTGACATTTTGCTGGATTCCCCTGGGTCACATAAAGCTAAGTGTATAGAGTGTCATTTATGACTATCCATGACTAAATCTACCTTTATAATCTCTGTACTCACAGACTCCCAACTCACAATCCCACTTCCATGAACTTCCTAAATGAATATCTCTCATGCCTCCTTTGCTGTTAAGTAGATTCTATGGAGGTTGGGCCAATACCTTGTACTTCAACCTGCCATTCTTTTCTCCCTTCTTTTTATTTATTCTTTGTGTCTTTTACATGATGCATCTCCATTCCATTCTTTTCTTCATCCCTTCATAGCCACCCTCTGCCCTTGCAACCTCCCCCACAAAATAAAACTTACAAAAAGAAAAGAGAGAAAGGAAAAAAAATCAATCATGTCATGGAAGCTGTAGTGTGACACAGTGAGTCATACAGTACATTTTTTTAATCCATATATCTTTACTTGCAAGTGTTCATTGCAAAGAGTCGTTGGTCTGCTTCAAGGCCTCTGGTTTCTGCTACACTATCAATGCTAGGCCCTCACTGGGACTCCTCTTGGTTATCCTGCGGTTGCACTGTGTTGTGGAAATCCTGCAACTTTGGGTCTGCAGGACCCATTCCTTCACGTGCTCCAGTAGATCACAAATGAAGTGGGCTAACACATATCCCTGGTTCTGGGCCTGGGTAGTTACAGGGTTGGTCAGCCTACCAGCTCCCCCTTGTCCTCACCACCAGGGTGAGCTCTCCTGTATTGACCTGGTGAGTTCACCCCCTGCAGCAAGGAGCAAGGAGCAGGGCCAGTTCTCCTGCTTTCGTGTCCTCAGGGTAGGATCTCCCACATCTGCACCTGCAGTTCTAGCTCTATTGTGTTGCCCATGTGTGGCATAGGGGCCACTCTCCTCAGAGCTACAGCTGATGAGGGGCAGGGCTAGCTCTCCCACTCTTGTGACCTCAGGGCCAGCTCTCCCTTCTGCCCCAGATGTTGATGGGCTGGGGGTGGGGCATCTCTCCCCTGTACATGCTGCCACATGGCAGATGAATAATGGGCATGGTTCTCCCATGCTTGCAACTTCAGGGCTGGCTCACCCACACCTTGGTCAATGGGGTTAGTTCTATTGTGTTGTCCACAGGAGTTGCAGGGCCTACTCTCCTGAATTTTGCAGCTGGTGGACTAACCTGCCCTTCTTAAATGTGCCACACAATCTGCTGAATACCTTCTACATGGCAGCCACATAGCTGCCTCCACGGCAGGTAAGGAAAAAATATTTGAACTCCAGCATGTCTAAAATATATCCAATCTTTCATCTGTGAGGAATTTCTTCTTCCTTTGTGTACTACCCTTTTGGTATTTATTGTACTGAATGTATAAATATGATATTCTGGGTCCCTCCCACTGAATGATCAGCCTCCTAGAAGCTGGCTACTTTAATTCTTCTGGTACCGTGAGAGGGGTTATATTTGTAGATGATTTGTCTGGAATCTGTAACTATCCTACTCACATAGGATAGCCAATACTGGTCTACACCCAATGTAAATTTAGCCCCAAATTTTACCCCATTTACTTGGTTCCAAGCAGCTTGTTCAGAACACTGCCATTCATTAATTCAGTTTTCTCCCTGAACAACCTTATGAAATTGGAATCATGATTCCACAGTTACAGAGAAGATGTACATAGTTCCTGAGCAAGTGGCTGTCACAGGGCCACCCAAAGTCCCACATTTGGTCAGTGGGAAACCCACACCATCCATTTAGAGATCCATACAATACAGAGATGTTAGGGGCATCCTGCTTTCTAGAAAGCACAGTGTGATCATTTTTCTTGCAGCCAGAAAAAAAAAAAGAAAAAGAAAAAGCCATCCAGGTATACTGCATAATAGCAAAAGCAGCCACAAAGCAGGGGAGGAAGTGGTAGAGACAGATGCAACAGGATGAGAAAATCAAGATTCCTGAGAAAGATCCAAAGAACTTTGAGTTTTCCCTTGGGTTATCATCTGGGAAATGGGTAACTTTCGATAGACCACCCCATGATTCTCATTTTTCTCAATAAAAAAAGTTAGGATAATTCTCTGTTACAATAAACTTGTTGGAAAGTCAAATTGGAAAGTAAACCAGAAACTATTTGACATTAGCAGTTCACCATGAATGTAGGATGGATTTTTCTGTGTAGCTTTGGAGCAGGTCTAACTCCCTGGTGGGGCTTAGACAGAAAACATGTTTAGAAGTCTTCAAGAGTCTACAAGGACAGAGGGTTAGCACAAAACTTAAAGTGGCGTCCACAGTCTGATGGGATTCAGCTTGGGCTAAGCTAACGTCTTTGAGGAGAAGGTAAATTGGACGTGCTTAAACCCTGAAGTTTTGGGATGGACCCCTCCTCTGATTTGGTTACTGATTGAGAACTTGTTCCAGTGAATAAAATGATTTCCATCTGAGTTTAAAACTCAAGTTCATATTTTTCTCCTTTTGTTACTTGAAAGAGTTGGAGAATCACAGGGCTGCTGAAAATATTTGGAGTTCTGAGTAAAGATCTCCACAGGGAAGACAGAAACCTCCCTAGCAACTTCCATCTCATTACATGAAAGCTGAATTCCTCTAGCAGCAGCCCCTGCTCCTCCAGCATGCTTCAGAGAGGAACAGCTGGTTTGCAATCTCAGAATAATATCCATCCATGGATGTATTAAATCGTCATGCATATTATCTGTGTTACGTATTCTGAAAGTGGCAGGCTGTTAGCATTACCAGCAGTCATTTTTCAGTCTTGTGCAAAATATACCCCTGGGATTTCAGAGCACAGATGCTTGGTAAAATTATTGAAAGAACTAAGGGGGGGGGGGGAAGTCATTTTTCCTGTTGTGAATCCATGGTGAGCAGATCATGCAGAATAGCCACAAGGCATCACAAAGCCTCCCGAAATTAGGAACGAACTCCTTTTGTGAGCACCCTTGTCCAAGAAGCAATGACATCAAATAAATCTGCCATCTCACACAGGAAAGCATGTTCATATCACAGTAGTTAAAATACTGTTTTTGTTTTGATTTGTTTTGTGTTTAACCAAGAACAAGCAGAATCAAATCTTGCACAACACCTCAAAGCAAGGAGCCCAGAAAGAACAGAGAAAATGAGGAGGAGGGGAGGAAGGGAGCAGAGGGACAAAACGGAGAAAAATGCTTTCCCATTGCTTTGATATAAATGTGTTCCCTGTACAAGTCAGGTATTGACAGTGTGATAACGGAAGATAATGGAAGCTGTAAAGGGTGGCCTGGCACTTAAGTGTTCATCCTTCATGGGTGGGATGAGGGACTTCTAAAGAAAGGCTTCAGTTTTTAAGTTTGTGAGAAAGCCGCATACTGATGTCTGTAAAGGTTCTATTAGTTCATACTCCCACCGGAAGAGGATAAAAGCTCCCCCCTTCACCACATCCTTGTTAGCATCCGCTACCTCTTTCATTAGTGATACCCATTCTACAGATGAGGTGGAATCCTAAAGGAGTAGATTTGCATTTTTCTTATGTCTAAGGATATTAAACACGTTTTATAAATATTTAAAAGTCATATGTGTATGTCTGTAATTGATTTAGTAACTGGAAAATTTAGGGTTTGTTTGGCTGGGTAGGTGGATTTTTGTTGTGTTTTGTGGTATGTGGTTGTGTGTGGTTGTGTGTGTGTGTGTGTGTGTGTGTGTGTGTGTGTGTGTGTGTGTGTGTGTGATTTCAGTAGTTGTTTTTACAGTCTAGATATTCATCCAATGTCTGACACACATCCGTCATAGATTTCCTCCCAACCTCTAGGCTGCCTGTTTACAGTTTTCTTTGCTGTACACATACTTTTAAATCTTAATTTGTTAATTATTGCAGTTATATCCTGAACTAGTAGAATCCTGTTCAAAAAGTTCTTGCCTATACCTATGTCTTGGACTGTGTCCTCTATCAATTTCAGCATTCCTGGTTTTAAATTAAGGTCTTAGATCTCCTTGGAATTGGTTTTTCTGCAAAATGAGAGACAAGGATCCATTTTCATTCTTCTACATGTGGACATCAATTTTTGCCAGCACCATTTCTTGAAGACGCATCCTTTATTCCAGTGCACACTTTTGACAAGTTAGTCAAAAATTAGGTGGCTGTAGCTATATGTAGGTTTACTTCTAGGGGCCCTGTTCTGTTCCCTTGGTCTACAGGACTGCTTTTGTTCCAGGTACAATGCTACTCCCTAGCATATACGTAAAGGACTCTATACCCTACCACAAAGACACTGCACATTCATGTTTATTGCTGCATTATTCACAATAACAAGGAAATGGATCTTGTTCAGATGTACATCAGATGATGAACTGATAATGACAATGTGATGTAGATAGATAGATAGATAATGGATGGATGGATGGATGGATGGATGGATAGATAGATAGACAGATAGTGGATTTTATTAAACTGTAAAGAAAAATGAAATTAAATTTGGGTAAAATGGATGCATTTTGAAAATATTATATTGAGGTAACTGAGAAGGAAGAAAATGGGGTGTTCTCTTTCATATGCAGGTCCTAGCTTATAATGTTTATGTGTGTTTAAGGGGGAAAGGTGTGACAACACCAGAAAGGAGACTGAAGAATTAAGACCAACTCCAGAAAGAATCTACTCAAGCAGGTTATCCTCTGACCTTCACACTCATGCTGTGTCACACATGCTCTGTATCACATGGGAGCCCACACTCACCCACCCCACACATATACACCTACACATTAAAATAAAACTTTAATTTAAAATATTAAGAAGGTCAGATAAAAGACTTCATATAGCGTTTAGCCAGTTTGCCCTTCTGCCTTCTAACATTCATTGTTCCCATTTGGAGGTTGTAGCAATAAGGTGTCATCTCGGGAAGCACAGAGCAGGTGACTTCAGACAAGTGAACTTACTGGTGCCTTGATCAAACTGCAGCTCTCAGGGCTCACATCTGGGTAAGACTGGTGATTATTTTCTCCTCTGGTAGCATGTTTAGCACCTTGCAGCCTCATGAAAGCTAGACAGTAGGTATGAAGCTTCAAGGCCAGTACAAGCCTGATTCCTCCATGTTCTGTGACTCAAGTATGTGGTATCTTTAACAATAGCATTTTGATGTCAAATTATAGAAGGTAACCAAGAGCAATGGCAGGCGCCTGTCTACACAGTCTCACTGGCAACAACTCCAAGAAAGAAATAACTCATTTCTGGCCATGTGCTTTTTATTTGCTACACTGTTGTGTCTAGAACACATGTTCAGTACTCTTGTCTGAGCAAAGAACCTGTAGCCATATAGATCATAGATTCTATGGGAGAACCTACTATATTTATTCTGCTGAATAGAAATAGTAAACTGATCCTGATCGACTTATAACTACACAGTAGATCAGTAGAATAGATAACAAATAACTCAGAGACCCATGACTGGTAAAGGTGCAGAGAGTAAAAATCTATAGCGTACTCAGCCCTAAAAGGGACATCTCTATCGCACTCTCTGTTCCCAAGTCTCAGGGATTATTCTAGAAGAGGTGGAATGAAGATATGCAACAGGCAAGTTGTACATAAAATTCATGACAGTTTTGACAGGTTGTATAAGACTGGCACAAGCTCAAACCAGAGAAAAATCCCTTCATGGAGGGGAAGATTAGCATGAAGTCCACCCATAGCTGAGGAGCTATTGGCAACTAAAAGCTTCTGGGAAAGGAAGGGACAGTTTTCTTTAAGAGTGTGACACCTAGTCCATTAGCCACACTCTAGGGTTTGGCTCCACACCCAAGAGTACTTAGGCAGCACAAATTGGCTTGATGGGCAGAAAACAAAGTTGAGTAGGTAGGAAGATGGGGATGGATCTGGGAGGAGTTGGGATGGGCAACTAATATAACCAAAATAGATTAGATAAAATTCTCAAATTGATAAAAATATTATTAATAAAAAAGGACCTCCAACTTCCAGAATCATGATAAAATAAATTTCTGTCTATTATAAATATTCTTCCCTGTGGTATTTTGTTATAGTCATAAAATCCTAGACACTTGTATTTAAAAGAATATGTAATTTTACAGCATTTTATTTTCTGGATTATCTTCTGCTGTTAAATGTTATGTAATTGATGAGTATTTGATAGTATTACCCTATCATTTGTTCAAGCATCATTTGCCCAATCATTCCTCTATTGTCAGACATCTGGTTAGGTTGCAACTTTCCAGTACCGTATAGGTAAATACTCAATAGGCAATCTTCATACACCGCCAACCTGTGCCTCTTCTCTGATGTTGTCCCTGAGATAAATTTGTGGACACTATCATGAACTGGTCAAGGGGAAAATGTATGTTTTGGGGCTCTTGTCCCAAATTGCCAAATTGTGCTTCTAAGAGAGTGAACCAATTTAATACCATCAGCCACATGAAGGTTATCCCTTTGCACATACAGAAGCCACCATTGTATTGATTTTTGACAACTTAGGAAATGTCACACAGTGTATCATTGTCAATTGCCTTGATTGAACACTATGATTTGTATGATAAAGTCAGACAGTTATTACTTTGCATCTACCCCATACTGTTCTTATTCTCCTCAGGTATAAATGAAAGGAGAGGAAGAGTGTTCAACTCCTTGAGTTCTGTTTACTTCCTTAGCACGGTAATCCTTTCCTCTCTAGTACCAGCTTCATTCATAAATTATGATTAAGTGACAAAGAATTGGGATATTTATTTACCATACTGACTACAATGAATCATTAAATAGTGTAAACATTACAAAGATATTCTTATAGATACTAAACAAAATGTCTCCAAATCTCATCATATGTATTTAATAAAACAACCTAAGCCAATCAGCTGTGCAGAGGATACACCAAATATCCCTTCTAATGGAACATGTGGCCTGTGTTGAATTTCAAAACTCTGTTTTCAATATTGATATTGCACAAGGTATATTTTTGTTATCTTCTTGCTGTATATAGTTAACAATTTTATTAATGCATACAACAATACTAACATTAATACCACACCCATGGAAGGAAGTTATTCTTCTTTCTAATTTCACCCATTTCTCTTTCTTCACCATTGGGAGGATTTGACATCACCACCACAGTCTTGCAAAGCAGGGTACCACAGTCCATTTTCAGCACGGATCCCAGATGGCAACAGCTACCGTAGGAGACTTGGCAGGTAAGCATAGATGTGCAGTAACACAGAGGCAGCAAGTGTACTATTACGAGCCAAAGAAGAACCACTGGACCTTCCATATAGTCACCTTTATCGTTCTCCCCCAACAACCTACCAGTAGCACTTTCCTTTTCCTGTGCATTTCTACCCAAAATTCCTGGTCGTTCAAAGCGAATACTGATCACAGTCACATGCAGTTTTTTTTACCTGAGTCCAGTAGCACAACACTAGGCACAGAAACAAAAAAGCAGTGTCTATCTACAGCTGCAGAGTTATCCCTGGATCCAGACCCACTATGCTGTGATTCCATTGCTGGCTTCAATAATAAACAAATTCTGCTGTGTGTCTGGTTCATTCTAGTGCCACAGGGTATGCTGAGTGGCAGGAGACACATGTCAGGGCTACTTGCACAGAAACTGAGACTTACTAAAGGATCTTTATCTGCTGAGCCTTGTTCAAAGAGCTGCCATCCTTCCATACCTCCCACCAAATGAAACAGAACAAGACTTTCAAATGTAGACTATGCTAGAAATAAAGCTACCTAGTAGCTGTTGTGATTCTTTCCTAGTGGTAGCAGAAGAAAAAAGCCATGCACATTCTTTTCTTGGGAGGGCATTCATAGCATGCTCAAACTTGATTGATGTGACAGGCTCTTGAAACTTGGTCATCTTTCCTGTCCTCTGGGACACATTTATTTACTAAAGACTCCAAGCACTGGCAATTTATTACTTAATTACTCTGATACCAGGATCTCTCTAATATAGGAGACCAATATTCTAGATTCTTCAGAATGCCCCAGTTCAGTTCTCTCTGAGCTATGACAAGACTTGAGAAAACCAAATAGCCCTGAAAAGAGATAACAAATACACTATTTTTTTTCTCATATGAAGGCAAATTGCTTCTTATCCTATTTTCTGATAAAGATGGGTAAAATAAACACATTCACCAGATCAGGATCTGTATACCTTGTGTGGAGGATGTTTTAATCTGCTTTAGGAGAGTAACTGACATGGTTCAGTGAGTACACTTAGCTTATTACCGGGTATCAAGCCACCTCAACTGAATTCAAAGCTTCATCCCTAAGTCCTTTTGGTGAGTTATTTAACTGTTCTGAGCCATTTTCTATACACATCAAATGGAGACTGCTACTATACCTGAGTAATGGTGAGACAGGAGTTGAACTTCCTTTAGGCAGTGAGGGTAAAACCCATAGAGGAGCTTGAGTTAGTCAAGTAACACACATAACCCTCTCTTACATGGATGAGGAACTCTGCAGTTGTGCTGCATGCAGGGGGAGCATGCAGAGGACATGTTACCCCTCACTGGTTCAACTTGCAAAGCATTCAAAAGTGACCAATCCAAATAAAGATTACCTCAGTTGCCACCTAATTCCCTCAGTAAGACCCGTAACAGCCCATCTGGTAGGACCCTGTGATGCTAGTCCTCCCTGGTAATCCCTTCTATTCCCAGGATTTCTTCTCTTACATTCTCTTAATCAATCTATGTTCATTCTGGTCTCTCCACTGTAGCTGGAGTTTTCTCTCCAGGTCCTGCCAACCCCCGGCAGTCCCTTAGCCTACTTATAAAAATAAACATACAGATGCTTATATTATTTAAACTGCTTGGCCATTAGCTCAGGCCTATCATTGGCTAGCTCTTACTCTTATATTCAGCCCATTTCTATTAATCTATACTTTGCCACATGGCTCGTGGCTTACTGGTACCTTACATCTTCCTTGTCCTGGCAGTGGCTCCAGCAGTCTCCCCCCTCTGCCTTCCTGTTCCCTCAATTCTCCTCTCTGTTAGTTCTACCTATACTTCCTGTCTAGCTATTGGCAAGTCAGTGTTTATTTATACAGAACAATATCCACAGCACTCCACATCCATGTTTTTTCTTATATTCCTGGGTATAAAATGACAAACTCAGAAGCCAATGGTTCAGAGTGACTTTGGTGGCTGCTGATTGTCTGAAATTCTGTCTCCCTAGATACACTCACTAAGAGTCAAAGCAAGCTCTGTCACTCTCAGAGAACCTACATCAATAGGGTCAACATATGAAATTGAAATAGAAAATTCATGGAATGCTTACAGCTATGCCTGGCACACAGTAATTACCAAATAAATGCCAACTTTCGTCCAATGCAGAGTCACAGCACAGCTTGATTTAATAAAATTCTACAAATACAGTTCTCTTTTATATAAAGGATTTGACATGAAGTGGATCCACCACACGTGTGTTTTGGGGTGCAATCATGAAGAAATATGGGGCAGGGTTATTTTTTATACCGCCAGCCTTGCTGTGAGTCACAAATTATTCATGCACTTTACAAACCAAATGCACAATTATTAAGGCAGAATGCTTGCTCAGTTCTTCACTCTGCCCCATTTGCAGTAGTTGAGCCGGCCAGAGTGGAATGGGTCACTCATTGTGATAACTGCCCTGACATCAGGCTCCCGAACTGATGTCCAACTGCTGGTCCATTCATTATGCAGGTATCTACACTTGCATAGTATGCTTCTCCATCTAGAATCATTACTTTAGTTTCCCACTATGCCCCAAACTCAGTTATATGGCAGAAAGAGCTACATACACACAGCACAGAACCAGAAACTGCCTCTTGTGGAACATCCACAACCTTGTTTACAAGGTGTCAGTGCACTAACTAGTCCCGGCTTCCCTCCCCTTTCAACAGCTCTGGGACTGACTTTACATGGAGAAAATAGAACTGAAATGGGAGGTATGTTTTGTGTTAATGTGTTTGTCTTGTTACCTGAAGGACAGCTTGTGTGAGCTACAGTCGGCTTTCTGGCTCACTGATGGCAGTAGAATACTGATTATTCACTGGTGTCAAGCATGTGACTTGCAGGGAAGCTAATTCTGTGCAGCAGAGACTGTCTATGCCCCTGGCTCTCTGCTTTGAACTGCAGGGGATAGTCACCATGTTCTGTGCTGCAAAATCACACGGAAAGCTGTTTATAACCAGCAAATTAATGGAGGAATCATTTTTCAAAGGAGGTATCATTAGAGAAATCCCACCTGTATGGCACTTCATCCATCCCTACTGCATTCCTCTCTAGGGGGACTCTGAAATAAGTAATGCAGAAATGACCTCTTTACAGAGGAAAATCACACACACACACACACACACACACACACGAGAGGGAGAGATAGATAGAGAGGGAGATCATGGAGGGTGAGCTAATACAGTCAATTTAAGAGAAGCGTCATTTGTAGGCTGGTAGGTCTATTTCCTCTGAAATTGCTGAGCATCTAGGCTTTATATGAACGCTACTGATGAATATCTTCTAGCTCCACTTCATTTGCAGTCCTTGAGCAGTCTGCATGTATTTCCCTACTTAATAAAGCATTCCTGTGAAGTAAAAGGAAGACCTACATTGGATTCTCTATGAAGCTGGAAGTCAGTCATTTACTGTAGATGCAGACTCGTAAGACAGAAGTCCATCACAGCTCCAGCCCACAGTCATCAAACACTTTGTCGATTTTGTGCTATTTGGTGAAAGGACACAGACCTGCCACACTGCAGTGTAATCCCTCAGCATGTGGAAAACCTAGTGAAACCACCGGGGAAATTAGTTTTAATAGTTGTATCTAAACTATAAATCATCCTACGGCTGGTCACAAGTTTAATCTGTTTTCCAGTTTCTCTGTTGTTCTGCTTTACAAAGCTTATCATCAAAAAGGACCACGGTTTTAAATTCAGCTATACACACACACACACACACACACACACACACACACACACACACACACACACACACACACACACCTCATGCACAAACTGTTGTCAATTTGAAGGCATCTAACACAAAACTAAGGGACTTTTCTGCCTCTAAATTCCTCTGGGTAAGTCACTTCTCAGCATGCTGCCTTTTCCTCCAATATTGGACATTCTTGATGTCTGCATTCCGCCACCCCCAATCTTTCAAATCTTTCTTTCCACTCCCCCTTTATGGTGATATTTTAATTGTTCTGAAATGTGATTTTATTTTTATGTTAATAAATAAAGCTTGCCTGGAGATCAGAGGTCACATAGCAATAAGCAGAGCCATAAGCAGAAGTCGGGTGGTGGTAGCACACGCCCTTAATCCCAATCACATGGCAGGCAGTCTCTGTATAGTCAAGGACACAGCCAAGCGTGGTGACATGAGCCTTTAATCTCAGTACCAACCATAGAGACATGGAGGTCTGTATAGACAGGCAGTAATAAGGAAGTCATGTGGCTGGGCTTAGAGCCAATGAGCAAGCAGAACAGAAAGGCAATAAAAAAAAAAAAGGTTACACAGGGAGAAGCTCTCTCTGGGGAAGCAATGGCGGTGAGGTGGTAAGATAAGGTAGTCGTGGCTCTTCGCTAGTTCTCTGATCTCTTTGGCTATTACCTCTGTATTTGGCTCTGTGTTTCTTATTTAATAAGACTGTTTAGAAATTTGTCCATACCCTTTTCTATATCCCTTGGACATATCAAAAGTTTAGCTATGAAGAAGTTTGCATATTTACTTTGAGCTGCTCTGGGACACATGCTTCTATTCCATTGCTCATTATCATTTATGCTCCTTCAGACTAGGTTGAGGTCACAAGGAAATCCAGGTACAGGAACACAAATGTTTAAGGTACCAAATTTAACAAATAAAAACATACTGCATCCAATTAAGGTTGAATTCCAGACAAATAATTTGTGAAAGAATATCCCATGTAATGTTTCACATATGGAAAATAAATTTCTTGTGTGTCTGAAATTCAAACTTAATTGGATACCCTTTGTCTAGAAACCTGTGTGTATATGAGGAAGGTGAGGAGAAAGCCAATAGATCTGGAAAGACCCCTCACTGTAGCTTGTGGGGTGATGGAGGACCCACGCGTTGCCCCAGAACTTAGGGAAAAAAGTCTGAGACAAATGGAACAAATTAAGTTATATGGTCATGTTCAACTGTCCAATGCCCAGAGTCAAGATCCTTACCAATCAGGACTCTTTCTAGCTCAAAAAGGCTACCCACGTATCCAATACAAATCAATTGAGCTTAGCTTAATTGGTGAATCCTTTTAACTGTCCATCACCTAGACAAGGCCTTGGGTATAGAACTATGTAGAGTTATCCATGCTCAGTTCCAAATCATGTCTAAGTGGGTTTACCTTCATTCTTCAGAGCACAGAAGGTATTTCTTCTTTAATCTGTTGCTTTAAAATGGCCATGAGCTACCACTGCTATGACTAGATGGTTCAAGTGTGACATTGATCATTGATGATGCTCTAGTCATGGTTTTAAAAGATGGTCTAGTGCACCTTGGGTTTCCCCAAAATGCACAGGTTCTCCAGACCAATGGTACAGTCAGTAATCATATACCATCATTCTCACATTCCTTCAACGACTATATATATTGGACATGTCCTAAAATTCACTAAGATGTATGCCCCTAACCAAATGCATGCCTTATAGAGCATGCAGATGATTCTAATTTACGGTGAGCATGTAATGCTGACAAACTTACTGGGCTCTAATGGAACACAGCTTGCAGAATCCATGCCATTTTCAGAAAGTACATTTGGTTATGAATGTGGTTCTAACATAGTTATGGTTTTCAAACGCCATCTACTTATGAATTACTTTTGGCTTGGCTTCTTTATTTACACTGGACATTGTTGTGGACTACTTGGTTAACCTCAGAGTGTGTGGACATATATGTTTCTACCAAGAGCATTTGGATACCTCAGTTTCACAAGCACTAGACCTTCAGGCATGTATATGTTGTGATTCACATGCCAGTCATCTCTCACCACTTTGCTGGGGCAAACCACAAAAATTTGCTTATATAGCGACAAGTTCCACTTTATTACTACACTCCCTTCTATAGAGTGGGAATGGATAGAACAAGTAGGCTTTGGATCATTTGCCCTGCCAGGCTGTACCATCCTTAAAAAAATCAATTTGAGAAATAGATTTCTAGAATGATCCCTAATCTTGATCTGGTGGTACTAAATGCCATATTTAATGAATTTAATAATGGTGTATAATCAGCTTTTTCTCCTATCAAGAAATATTCCATATTAGTAAAAATTATCCAAGTGTATTGGTTCATACCTATAGTATCAGCACTCAGGAGGCAGAGGCAGGAGAATTGTCACAAATTGCAGACCTGCCTTAGCTATATAGTGAGCTCCAGGCCAACCAGGGCTAAAGAGTGAAACACTGTTTCTAAAAATTGTGATACACAATTTCAACCAGAAGCATAGTATTAGTTTTCTTTTGTGTTATTAAGCTAAACTTCTTCTTCCACAAATATCTGTGTTTCTTCCTATAATCATTAGTATGCTTTCTAGGACTTTGTTGCTAGAAATCAAGCAATGCCCAAAACGAGGTATTTCTGAAAAATTGTATGAAAATAGTATCTTTAGGTTGAAAGATTGTTCTCAATTTAACTTTTTTTCCCTGTAAACTGAGAATACCTCCAGCATTTCATGACAAAGTTGACATTGCTTTGAGATTTTAGGAGCAAAGTTCCCTCATAAAAATTATGAGTAAATAATGAAATTGATGGTGTGAGTGTTGTTATTTTTTAGGATGGAAATCCACTCTCTCTCTGTCTCTCTCTCCCTGTCTCTGTCTCTATCTTTCTCTGTCTCTCTCCCTCCCACCCCCCATGTGCGTGTGTGTGTGTGTGTGTGTGTGTGTGTGTGTGTGTGTGTGTGTGTGAATGTGGTATTTCTCTTAGGTCACAATATAAAATATTGTTTTTACCATGTGGGAAAGTCTTAGTTTAACTGTTTGAAAAGGGGTCAGGGGAGGCAGGTCAGTCTATAACGTGCTTGCCATACAAGCATGAGGACTTGATTGCAGATCCTCAGAATGCCTAGAAAAGGTCAGGAACCAGAGCACTGACTTGTAATCCTATTGTGCCAAAGCGGGGAAGACAGGCAGATCAAGCGAAATGGGTGGACCTCCAAGATCAGTTAGAGATCCTGTCTCAAAAATCAAGGTGGAGAGTGACTGGGAAGAAAATCCAACTTTGGCCTCTGGCAACACACATACATGCACACACACACACACACACACCCCTACAAGCCCTCTCACACACAAAGTTTGAAAAGCATTGCTCTGACATGGTGTTTCTAAATCCTTAATATGGATATAAATTACCTAGGAGTTTGATAAAAAGCAATTTCTGACTCAATAGCTATGAAATAGGTTCTCACATTTGCCTTTTTGGAAAATTCCTAAGTGATTCTGATGCTGCTCTTAATGGGGTCCACACCTTTGAACATTAATATCCTAAAGGAAAGAACCAAGCCATGGGAAGATAAGACTGTCCCCTTCCGAAGAAGGGCACGTGAACTTAGGCCTGGCTGTGACACCTAGTCACAGAAGAGCCTCCAAACACAGCATCTGACTACAACTGTTCTTCTAGCAGACAGCTGGGCCCATTTCCCTTCCCCTCTTTGCAATTCCCTTCCTGTTCTCCAATCAGCATGAGTCTTTCAAAACTGGGACAAGATTGTTGGCTGCAGATCACAGACATCAAAGAATTCAAAACAGGTGTAACTAATCCAGACACGCAAAGTTGATAAGAACTTCAGGCTAAAATTACCCCAATATCTATTTTCACCCAGCCATTGGAGTGAGCTACTCTGAACACAGAACTGGGTCTCACCCTGCTGAAAGCTCTTTAGTTTTTTCTGTGAGGCCTACAGATGAAGTTCTTGGAGCATTCCCTGTCTACCGTCAACCTTATTCTCTACCATTCCATATCCCAGAACCTGGAGCACTTGTACAGACCATGCATCTCTCTCTTGCCTGTTTGATTGATATTTCTCCACCCAGATAATATATATTCAGCCTTCTTGATGACCCTCTGGAAGCTGCTAACTGGTCCTTTCCTACCACAATTGGTGTGGGTTTCTAAAGGAAGACTACACAGATAGGGAGCTTCTAAACAATAGAAATGTATTTCTCTCAGTCTTGAGTCTGAGTGGCCCAAAGACAAGAACACCAATAAGGCCAGGGTCCCTAAGAGAATTCTCATTTTGCAGACTGTGGGCTGCTTGCATTCTCTAAGGGCAGCAAGTGCTAAGGGGTACTTGCATCTCTTCTTCTATAAGGATAGTACCTCAATTCATGAAGTCTCTGCCCTTGTGACATAATCTCACACACACCTTCAGAGATCACCTCCTCATGTCCTCACTCTGGGCTTTAGATTTCAACATGCACAGTAAGAGAGAGACAAACATTTAATCATAGCGTATCACCTGCATGTGTGTGTGCATGCACATACACATACACACACACACACACACACACACACACACACACACACACACACACACACACATATGCACAGAAATACAGCTGACCAAACTGTATAATCCTGTTCACATGTTACTACCACAATGCATGACTTTGTAAAAACACAAGTGGAACATAGTAATATTTGAGTCACCCCTTTAAAATTTTTTAGACCACGTGTGTGTGTGTGTGTGTGTGTGTGTGTGTGTGTCTGTGTGTGGTCTTTCTGCCCATCCCTAGGATAGCTTTTCCCTCATGAAAACAGAATTTTAGATTCCTACATTATTGAGTCCCTCCACACACTGATTCTTTAAATATATAGGATTCTCTAAGATTTTTCAGCTGATTTTAAATTTTAGTTGATTATATTTATATTTTTATATATTATTTTCTAGCTTAGGTTGTATTTGTCCTTCAAAGAACATTCTGGCTAAACGTCAATTTCCAGTGAATAATTGATTTGTCTTTGAACAGAATGGCTAAACATCCCCTTTAACTGCTGCCCTGCAAGAGTCTACCCACAGGGCATGATGCTTTTGTTGTTTTCTCAGCCATTTTGGAGCACTTGGCAGTATCTGAGCCACATACAAAAACAGTCTGAAAGAGGTCTGATTACTGTAAATGTGACTAAAAATGGCTGAAGAAATTATAACTTCAATATGGCAGGTCACACACCCAAAATATGCTTTCACCTTTGACAGAGCAGACACTTCAAGCAACCTGCATTTCTATGCCCTGTTTCACACTCACTGTCAGAGATGATGAGGCCTGTGTGAGATGGCTTTCCATGTAAATGAAGCTTCTCCCTTGACCTGTCCTGTAGTAAGGAGATGCTTAATGCTTTAAAACAAAAAGAGAAATTGAGAAATATTTCAACTTCAGTCATTTTAAATCAAGTATTTCCAAACCACGTTACATATTTCTTTGCTTGCTTTACTGATCAAACGTAAACTAAAATGACAACTTCCTACACTTTGTTAGCTTCATAACTAGCAATCTGTATAGAAAACTTGTAAAGGCTTTGGGTTTTTTTGTATTACTCTTGTTTGGCTTTTGCTTTCAATTCTTAGTTCTCTTTTAGCTAACGCCTTTTTTTTTTCCTCTAGAGATATCCTCACTCTTATCAACTCCTTTTTAGTGCATTTTAGGGCACAACAAGTTTATGACAAACTCATAAGTACTCATGAGAAATAAATGCAACCCAGCAAGGGACTTCAAGTCAGAATGCCTGGTTTCCAGTCCTGATTGATTATTAACCAACTGTGTGAGCTCTGGCAGATCGTTGAACAGCACAGTGCATGGATGTCATGATCCTGAAAATCCAGATACAGAAATCCCTCTCCCACCTCTCAGCCTGGAAAATCCTGACAGACTGGACACCTAGCCCCATCATCACTGCTTATCTGGGTCCACCAGAGGCATCACTGTCACCGCACCTTCAAGTGCTAAATCTAGGATGAAACGCCTCTCCTGGATCTTACCCACTTATCATTTGCTGTAGGTATCTGCCTGTCATCCACGAGACTGGGTACTCCTAGAGAGAGAGCGTCAGTCTTCACTTTCCTGAAGTTTATTACCAGTCTTGGGATATAACCTGGATGGGGTATTTTTATTTCTTGAAAGTCACATTTATTCTCTCACAAAAGTATCAGTCTTTGATGGATTAGAAATGAAGGATGAACTTGATCCTTTGCACATACACTTTGAGAAACCTGGTTAGATGTTCCTGCATTCTCTATCAGTGGTTCTCAACCTTCCTAATGCTGCAACCCTTTAATATGGTCCCTCATGTTTTGGTGACCCCCCAACCATAAAATTATCCCATTGCTACTTCATAACTGTAATTTGCTACTGTTATGAATGGTAATGCAAATATCTGCTATACAGGATATTTGATATGTGACCCTGTGTGAAAAGGGCAGAGTCACAGCCTATAGGTTGAGAACTGCTGCTCTATTACCTTGAAGCCACCATGGGTACCCCTGGTGATGGAAAGAGCTATTCAGAAAAAGCTACAGAAGAGTAGTGGCAGAAGGTTGATTGATGTCTTCTTCCCAGAGTGAGCTGAGGGGAAAGGCCATGGTCATGATTACCCACCCAGTAAGCACTGGGGAATATGTTGAGTTTTTGTTTTTGTTTTTACATTATACCTCCATGGAGTGGGGAAAAAAAGAGAAAATGATAATTTATTATTATTATTATTATTATTATTATTATTATTATTATTATTATTAAAGGGTACTAAACTCCTCCTCAAAATTGAAAAGAGGGCCAGGTGACAGTGGCACACACCTTTAATCCCAGCACTCAGGAGGCAGAGCCAGGCAGATCTCTTTGAGTTAAAGGCCAGCCTGGTCTATAGAACGAGATCCAGGACAGGCACCAAAACTACACAGAGAACCCTGTCTCAAAAAAACCAAAAAAAAAAAAAAATGGAAAAGAGGTTCAGCTGGTTCTGTTGGCAGAGCATGAGACTCTTAATCTCATGGCTGTGGGTTCAAACCCCATGTTGGGCACCACTGGAAACAAGAACCACAAAGGTATGTATGTATGTATGTATGTATGTATGTATGTATGTATGTATGCGTGTATGTATGTATGTATATACATATATATTAAGGGGTGCTATGGGGAAACAGACTCACGGATACAGGACACGGTAGATCCAGTTGCAGAGTCCTTCCACTTTGCCCGAGGAAGACGGGGACTGATCACATGCTGTTTCATGTCACCTGACTTGGTCTTCACCACCCAAGAGAGAGCACAACTCCCCCCCCCCTCTCTCCTCTTAATCAGACAAGAAGCCGTACCCCAAGGCTTGTACTCCAAAGCTATTGGTAGAACAAATTCCCACAACAGTTCAAGGCAATTTGAAAACAGAGCCACATCAAATAAGCCTCTGAACTAGCACCTGGCCCTTGGTTTCAGCTGGTAGGGATGGGATGCTTCATTTTGCAGGCTCCTGACCCGGAAGAATTACAGACAGGATTAAGAACAGGTTACATGAGCCGGCTGCTTTGAGACTTTTCAGATAACCATTCAGAGGGTCAGGGGTTATCAGGAAGCAAGTGCTTTCAAGGGTCTCCCTTCAAAGTCCTATTCCTTCCTTGGTGATATAAGATAAAATCTATAAGATAGACTATGTATGACCTAGAATTATCTAAATCACCATCAAAGGTGTCCCTGTTGGCATGGCCGGTTTATGTCTGGTAAAGTTCTGGCAGTTAGCTAAAAGCCAATCAGTTTAAAGTATTAATTTAGTACACACTGCAAGAAAACATTCTCATTTGATACTACAATACAGTCTTCCATTTAGTGGCACTTCCAAGTAAATTTAAATATATCTTAAGTACACATAACACCCAATAAGATACGCCTTAGATTAAGCTGGAGCTACTACTCAGTGGTACAGCACTCATCCAGCATGTGGGAGGTTTAATGCCCAGCACCATGAAAAAAAAAATAAAAATAAAACGTATTCACTCGTTTTGATATTCAGAAGTAGCTAAAGTTGGAATTGGGAAATGTTGCAGTAACTAAAGCACCTGATGTGCAAGCATGGGGATCTGAGTTCAAACCCCAGAGTCCATGTAAAATGAGCAACATGGCAGCATGTACCTGTCATCTCAATACCGCAGAGGCAGAAACAAGAAAATCCCTGGAGATTATTAGACAGATTGAAAGGATGAACAGCACTGGTGGGTCGGCGGGCACGGCAGAAAAGTTACGAGCCATGGCTACGACTACCAGAGTTAGAAAGAGCTTTATTAGAAAGAAACCAGGCCTAGAGTAACAGAAAGATGGTGGGGGCAGGATAGAGAGGAAACAGAAAGAGGAGTGCAGAGAGAGAGCATGGGGGTCCATGTGTGGCTTTTTAAGGCAGGGACACAGTCGTCCGTGCCCCCTTGATGGCATAAGACATTAGACCCAGAAGAGTGAGAGCAGGATCCTAACACAGATGGCCTAGGAAATCAGCAAAGTGTATGATTCAGTAAGAGATCTGCTTCTTAAAAACAAACAAACAAACTAACTAACAAAACAGCCGAGAGCAACATACTTGATTGAGAAATACACTTGCTATCAACTCCTGGTCTCTACATGTATGCACACACACACACACACATGCATACACCCCTGCAGACACTTAAGCCTCTGTAAAGAATGAAGATAGGGATATCAGAGCTGCTCAGATATGCTGCCCATCACCGTTGGCACATACCATGACTCACATTGAAGTAGACATCTAGAATCCTCATGGGTTATTTATATTCACTAAAATAAAGCATCAGTAAATGAGCCATGATATAATGCTTCTATTTGGATGGACAACTGGGGCTTTCTTGAACAGGGGCTAGGATCTGTGAGAGACATGTTTGTGTTTTGTAACCTCACCGATGCAGGTCTTTAAATGATATGCCTAACTGGAGAACTGGACAACGCTATTGTAAATTTGTCATGTCAACACCACCATCCCAAATGACATTTCAGAATGTACTTGCAAAGTTGGATGTTTGACGAAGAGCCTGAACAGAACACTGCTGTCTGTTCTAGCATTGGCTGGGAGGCAGTGGGTTCTTACTCAATGTGCCAGGAGGCTAAGCAAAGGGAAACTGTACTACTCTTGTCTGTGCAGCTTCAGCCAATACTAAATGGAAAGAGCCACACGGTGACGTGAGGATGCATTGTCCTTTATGTCAGCAAGGAATTGGCTACCTTCATAAACTGGATATTCATAGAAAGCCTAAATTCAAAAACCACATGGAAAACTAACCCATACCAAATAATATAGAAAAAAAATTAAAAGCCCTGGTAAGCAATTTAGAAGAATTTTTCAAAAGGCAGAAAGTTAATGATACAGTCAAAAGATATCTAGCTTCATAGATGGGTCAATAATTTGAGTACCATAAAGGCAGGCCTTTAATGCGCTTGCCTATTATCTAACACAGCTATGGGTAAACTTAAAAGCATTGAAGTGCTTCCTTATTCTAAACAAAAGTAATAATAAGAAGAAAGAAATGTGATATTTCAGTTTTTACTTGGAAATGTTTTTTTTTCAGTAATCACTTAGAATACAGCATATGTATCCTCCTCCATCTTCTCCTCTTTCTCTTCCTCCCTCCCTTCTTCTCTCAATATTCTTACAAATATTTTCCACTTTATAAATACCCAGAGCCAATGACTGAAGCTCTGGGATGCCTCAGGGTAGGAAGTCAGAGAAAAGTCTGCTGCAAACGCTAGAATCTACAAGCAAGAATTCAGTGAGGGTTGTAAACCACCCTGGCTCCAGGGCTAGGCTTCAGAATACCCCGACTGGATCTCTAGTCCTTACAGCTGCTTCCTGCAAAAGTCATTACAGCTCTCTTCATTGCAATGGCATCATAAGCGACCGTGGTTGCTATCTTTAACACACTTACAACTATAGCCTTCTTCTCCCCCCCCCCCCCCGCCCCGGTCCCCCGATCAGTAAGAAGATCTCTATCCACAAAAGGAGTGGGGGGGGGTGAAGTTGAATAAATGTTACACGTTAATGTCATTCCTTCTAGATATAGAATATCTGCAAAGCCTGGAGGATATATGTGATCCCAGAGAAGGGGACTAGGAAAGGAGAAATAAAATAGTACTTAAAAGAAAAGCAAGGCCCAAGAGTCAGCTGTGCTCCCACATTTCGAAAGATGCTCAGTTTCTGAACTTGAACATGTCCATTTAACCTCCAAGCATAAATCTTACCACCCAGATTGGAAGGACTAATTCAAACTAGGGCTAATGTGAGAACCCTGCTGAGGTTAGTATTTCTTTTTTTTTTTTTTTTCTGTTTTTTTTTTTTTTTTTTTTTTTTGAGACAGGGTTTCTCTGTGTAGTGTTGGTGCCTGTCCTGGATCTCGATCTGTAGACCAGGCTGGCCTCGAACTCATAGAGATCCACCTGGCTCTGCCTCCCGAGTGCTGGGACTAAAGGCATGTGCCACCACCGCCCAGCCTAGTATTTCTAAAATGCTTTACACTGTATATAAAGAACAAGGTGCCAAACGCTATAACTGCCCACTCTTGCCATGTTTTAAACCGACCTCTAACCTTTGATACAATGGAGTGTAAAATCAGCAATAAGATCTATGGGTGACAAACTGGATGCCAGAGGACATTTTAAAAACTGAGCATGGACAAATTAAACTCTAGAGCACCACAGTTTCACAGTCAAACTGGAAGCAGCCGATGTTTAAATTGTAGGGTATAGAGAAACTCTGAAGTCAGTCCCTGGGAAAACAGAGCTTGTTTCTGTCCACAACTTAACCCTAGAAGAAGCAAGATCCAGCCAAAGCACATGTTCCTTCTCTCAGTAAGTCTCCCAAGTCATCAAGTTCAGCAGGAAAACATTAATAATGATAATTATTATAAATAACTTTTAGTGGGCCCTATGAAAGTTTGCCTTGCAGTGTGTTTAATGTTTGCTTCGTAGTTCCTCAAACATTCCTCAAAACTGCACAATAAGAGGCCAGCTATGACCACTCATGACCACTCACAGTTTATACAACAGGAACACAGGGGCCACGTGTATTGATTAGGGTCACATAGAGAATAATTGAGGAAGCTAGAAGCCATGTTCATGCTCCCTGGCCCTGTGTAGCACAGACCACTCTAAAAGATTGATTTGTGGGTGAAGATGGTTACTTTGCAGCTAGACGATGGAGAGTAGGATGCTGCAGACACAGTATTTCTCCCACTTTCCTGACTTGACCACCCTCCAGCATCCTATGAGTCCATAGAGCCGAGGATTAAAGAATGAAAAGAATGAAATAGGAATATGCATTGTATATGGTTCCCTAGTCCTTCGTGTGCCTTCTCTGCTAACACACTCAGTGAAGTCTTTCACATTCTCAGCCAGGTTCCCATGGTTCCTAGTGTCTTCTGAGGCCACATTCCCATCTCTCTCTCTCTCTCTCTCTCTCTCTCTCTCTCTCTCTCTCTCTCTCTCTCTCTCTCTCTCTCTCTCTCTCCCTCTCTCCCTCTCTCCCTCCCTCCCTCCTCCCTTCCCCCTCCCTCTCTCTCCCCTCTCTCACTCACTCACTCACTCACTCACTCACTCACTCACTCACTCATTCTCTCTCTCTCTCTCTCCTACCTTGCATACAGAGGAAGTTGCTGAGTAACACAGTTACTTTGAAAGAAGTTGGCTAGCCAGAATCCTCTACTGCTAGCTGAGTCAGCATAGTCTTCCCCGGGCTTTTCTGCAAGACACTCCACTGCCAAACTGTGTCCCAGATGCTGCTGAAGTTTTAGAGAAGATCCCTGAAGAGTACTGTTCTCAGTCCTAGATTTTCTGGTGTCTTTGCCTCTCTCTTCATTTTCAAAGGGTCCTAGTAAAAACACTTGTGACTACAAAGCTGGCAGCAATTTCCATCTAAGAGTTTACCAAAAACACAAAACAAAACAAAAATGTAAAAACACAACGAATAACCCATCCATTTAAGGGGAAACCTTTCAAGACAAAATTTCTGCATCGAAGTCATTTTTTTCCTCAGTCACAACATCCCTTCAGTTAAAAATATTTGGGATTCCTCCACCCCCAGCTCTTCTCTAAGCTACAGATACCAAAATGCAAGGGAAGGAGTGACTGAACTCCCACTCCTCACAGTCCTTACAAAGAGCTGCAGTGATAGTAGCAATGCTGTGTTTCATCAAAGGTTGCCCTGTTTTCCCTGCTAAGCCATTTTCCTCTACATTAATAAGTCCTACCACTGCCTACTGTCCAGTCAAAGCTCAAAGCTCCAGGAAATGTGGGCGACAAAACCAGATACAACTGGATTGTAAGCTAGCCAGATCGGCGAGACTGAGTAGAAAGTTCTACATGCCTCTAAGAGGCCCAGGAATGTAAGAGTGAAGGTCAGAGGAAGAGGTAAAAACAGAAGAAGGAAAAAAAGATACAGAAAACCCAAGATGGAGTGACCAAATAATGATAATAAGCTAGCCTACATTCAGAACTCAGCCAGATGTCAAGGTGAGGCAGACAGGGAATAACTCAAATCTGACCCTGGAAGCACAGCTAGAATTTTAGGCTCTAGAAAAGGGGAAATTGCACATTTTTTAAGAACTTCAAAGGGTACCTCAAAGACAGAAGCAGGAAGGTTATTATAGGATGGAAGCCTGTGTGGATTCCTTCTAAAATGGTCCAGAAATGGCTCATGGGATACACCTTCCACTGATGGCTAGGCTTGGTTGGGTCTGAGTGATGACTGAATCCCAGACTCCAGGAGTCTCCTCTATGTTCCCTTCTTAAAAATAAATGCGCCAGTAAATTTCTACTTAAATGCTAATGATGTGTTTGCTAACTAAGTGCAGATCCTATGTTATGAATGACATTAGTTTTCCCTTTTAAGAAATACTACCCTTCTACTAGGAAAGAGCCCTGTTCCTTTACTACAGTCTTAGGGGATTCCTAGAGAAAATATTTTGGTTCTGGTTTGACTCTGTATAAAGAACTCTCGTCTATACAGGCCAACTGAACAAAGATGTGCTGGCTTGGCATACGGCTCCTGGATATTAGTGAAAGAATAATCAGCTTTGATTCTGCTGACATCAGCTAACTGTTGTTCTCTAGCACTAGAACACCATCTCCAACTGCTATAAGTTGAACATGAGTTGAGAGAAAGGGATAGTGGACAAAATAATGTTCTCCCAAAGTTGTCCATGTACATCTAAATACATAATGCCTTATATCAAGGAAGGGTTAAGATTGCAGATAGGATTAATTTTGTTCAGCTGATCATGAAATAAGAAAGGGGCTTGTCTTGCAGGATGGGTTTTGGGAGGGCATATTATTCATGAGAGGTCCTTTTTTTTTCTTGTTACTGTTTGTTTTTTTTTTAAGTGAATAAAGAGACGGAAAAGGAAGCAAAAACAGAGGAGATGTGATGATGAAAGCCATGTAATGTGAGAAAGATGTGATATCCCATAGCTGACTTTGAAGATGGAAGACGGCCAAGAAGCAAGAAAGTGGGACACATCTGGGAGCTGGGGAAACACAAGGAAACATTCTCCATAAGGGAGCACAGACTTCCATCACTTTGCGTTTAGCCTAGAGAGACCTTGCATAGGACTTCTGTCCTGCAAAACTGTAGGAAGGAAAAAGTTGTCTAAAACCACCAACGCTGTGGCAATAAGCTGGTATAGAAAATGAATACAAGAAGTTCAAGAAGATTCTGCAGGTTTTGAGCCATCTATCAAGTGTGCTGCACACAAAACAAGTGCAGGTGCCGTCTGTCATATATAGGGATTTTCCGCACGGAAAAGCAAGGCTATATATGTTTGCTGACATCCCACATGCATTAGGTAAGTGGGCCATTTATGTCCTTCAGGGTGTAAGGAGAAAATGGTTTTGTAACTTGGTAGTGAAAAGTCAAGTTTGAGAAGTTAAGTTTTAATTATTCAGAAATGATTGTGTTTGTCATGTATTCTGAGATGCCAACTTTCATACCTTCCTTCCTTCCTTCCTTTCTTCCTTCCTTCTTTCTTTCTTTCATTTGTTCTTTCTTTCTTCCTTTGTTTGAGACAGAATAGCTCTCTCTGATCTAGAACTCAATATATAGACCAGGCTGGCCTCAAACTTACAGAAACCTGATTACCTTCGCCTTCCAAATACTGAGATTAAAGTTCTGTGCCACCATACCCAATCTATGGATTGAGTAAAAAATGAAAATTTTCTCCTTTATCACTAATGTATCTATTATTATTTTCCAATTCAGACTCACGTCCTACCCTGTGGGGAGGCAGCTAGTTCTAGGAGTGGGCTGCCCTTACTTACTTCTCCTTAAATCACTTATTGATTTGCGTAAATTCAGACAACTCAAACTCTTCAAAGCAGAGAAAGAAGTCATCATTCCCAGCACATGCAGAAAGATGAATAGTGAAGGCTGCTTGTAATATCAAAAGCACTACATTTCAAAGAACACCGGTTTCCAAACATGTCATCATCTCAATGTTCTAATTACACAGATGGAAAAAAGAGGTGGAAGTCACCATAGAAAATCAGCTGAGATGGAACTCTACTCCTGTTTGTATATTTGTGTGTGTGACCATGCATGTGTGCATGCATGCGTGTGTGAGCACATGTATGTGTGTGTGTGTTTCCTAACACTAGGTAAAACCATTTGAGAAACATTTTTTTCTTAATGAGCATTTATTCATTCTACCAAAAATTTTCCTTTCATAATTTCAAACGTCTTTCTGTCAAAGAAATACAGAACAAAAGAGTTAGAAATACATTTCAAAAAAAAAATAGGGGAAAAGGAGAAGAAAATTCACAGAGCAGGGCACAGTAGTGCCATATAGGCTGTATAAGGCCCTTTTGTACTTCAGGGGCATCTGAGGAAGCCACATGTGCATGTTGCAATCTAATTGCGTCATCATTTCTCTGAAACGAGGGAAGGGTTTTTCTCTGCATAAATTGTGGTCACAGAGGCTAAATTCATCTCTGATACATTCATGTCCAGGGGAATTGCATGTAATTTTGAGTCGTTGTTGGCCAGGCTTGCACACAAACCCTGAAAATAAAATCAGGCATTCATCAAGATCTCCAAGTACACATCCCTCAAATGCGCAAGAAGACCTCAAGAGTGTAAATTTGGAAACTGAAGAACAGACCTTCTCCTAAGATGATTCCCCGAGGTGTGTAGGTCAACAGAGCAGGGTGTCCTCCCCAGTGTGACAGGGAGCCAGCAGTGAGTGTCTGAGTGGAGTATCATAAATAAAAGACCACTTCAATCACTTCATAGGTCGACAACAACTGCTTTGGCACCTAACTCTGGAGTTCACAAAGGCTTAATTTAACAGTGTGAATACACAGCAGGCTATGTGTATCTGTGTGTGTGTGTGTGTGTGTGTGTGTGTGTGTGTGTGTGTGTGTGTGTTTAATGACCTCCATACAAGCTACTATTTTATAGTGGCTTCCAGCAGAGAGAGGGAAAAACAAGATTCAACTATAGAAGCTGTCTATATTTAATATTTCTGTTAGTTTTCTGTCTGCCAGTCTGGCAGATTGGCTCAATTGGAAAAACAACATCTATGATTGCTGAAATAGTTCCTGGCTACATTTGGCACCCTTAATCACTGAACAACACAGAAATCCCTGTCTTCAAATCCAAGGCAAAAGAGGCCACCCTTTGTGTATCACCAAGACTTATCTGTTTGTCTTTATTTCAAAGTCCAAATTCTAACGTTGTGACTCAATTGAATAGGATAGCAGTCCACAACATTTCACAAAAACAATGACAACTCTGTGCAAACCCTTGGGTTAACTGGATGATTGTAAAGGATGAATCTGTCTCCTGTTTTCTGTTTTGTTTTGTTTTTCTAGGTCAAGAAGGAACTTCCATTCACTTAAACTTTATTTTAGCAGTAATGGAATTAAAGTAAATTTTCTCTGTGTTGATAGGCAAACAAATAAACAACAAAGAAAGAAAATCATTGGTAACCACATGCTTTAAGTGACTGTTTGGCCTATGTAGGGGGGGAAAAAATCCTAAATGTGGCTAAAATCCTTTTTAAGGACTGAATCTGAAATGAGAGGTGCCACGTTTGAATCTTGGTCCAAGTCTTAGTAGCTGGGTGAGATTTTACAGCTCACCCACCCCTCTGAGTCACTGGATCTTACATTATTGAAAGCTTAAATAGGACACTATTTGGAAAAGCTGGTGCCCAATGACAGAGTGTTACTGAAATAAAATATTATACTAAAAAACAAAAAAGGGATGTGATATCACACAGTTATTATTCAAATCAAGCTCAACACTGACTAAAGAGACAGCTGATGAAAGAGAAAATGAGGTTAACAGTCCAGTTTCCAACCATCTCCAAAGTTCATTGCCATATTTGTAGAGTGTAGAAAGCATGATACATTTGGTTCAATGTTTTGTTAAGGCCTGAAAACTTAGCAAAAAGTGAATGAAAGTTTGATTTCTATACAAGAATTCTTGGCAATATAAAAATTTTTTTTCTCAGTCCATCAACATTATACACCAGAAATGACATGTATGAACTACCTATGGAGTTACATGTTTCCTCCTTAACCCCATAATAGAAGTGTGTGTTATCACCAAAGCAGAATGACACAGTGCACAGGTTAGGGCAGGAAAGTATCAGGGGACTAAGAACACTTAGGGTGAGGCTTTTAATGGGGTATAAGAATAAAGGATGGTTAGGGATCATTACAGAAGAGAGGACAGAAGCAGTGGAAGAGCTGGTGGTGGTATATGAAGAGAAGGAAACGATGTCTTCTGAACCCAGCAGAGCAGCTCTGCATGTGAACTCAGGATTGTAACAGCACACACAAGACCTGTGCAAGCCTAAATCAGATCAAATCCCAGCATGGAGAGGGGAGTTGGGCACAAAATCCAAGCCCTAGCCATGGAGCAATTGGCAGTTGTTAGCTGTTGGGAGAGGGGGAGTCAGTTTTCTTTAAGAGTATAGCCATTGGTAAGTCAACCATGCTCCTTTGAAAGGTCATAAATCCAAGAATATTTGGGCAGCATAAATTGGTCTTGATAGGGAACATGGACACAAAGTTGTGTGAATGGGGAGTGGAGGGAGTGGATCTGGGAAGAATTGGGAAAGGGGGTCTAAACCAATCAGAAACACCTTGTGCAAATTCTCAAGGATGAATAAATTTTTTTAGAGAATAAAGCATCTTCTTAAAAATCAAACTTGTAGTAACAGTCCCCAGGACTGTGGATTCTCTGAGTTTTAATAAGATAATTTAATACAACTTCCTCAGAAGTAAGAAAGAAAACTCCCAATAAGTGGTTGATACTGTATCATCAACCGTAAGTGTTCTGAATGCCTGAAAACTCACTAGTATGAGAGAATGCATGAGCTTACAGATGAGATATTTATAAATGCTTGATTTAGTTTAAATGCAGTTTAAAAGCGAGTTTCCTTCCTCTCTTTCCATTGTACTATAGAGAGGGTTGAGGAGTAAATTCATGCTAACCTCATTCTCATCTTCTACATCCCACCTGTCTTCAAACTCCATCAATATGATCTCCAGAATCTTCCCTGGGAGCCACTGTCCCTTCTCTTCCTCTGCCAGTACCCGGCTTTGGACTTCGTCATTATCATTGCCATCCATAGTTCCTTTGGCCTTCACTTCTATCTGTGTCTCCAGTCTCCTCTCTCTCCTCCCCCTTCTCCTCCTCTTTTCAAGTTATATTTATATATTTATATGCATTACATACGTAACAGTAACAATTAAATATGTAAGAATACATTAATTAATTAATTAAATATATGTCACAATGATAATTAAGCAAAAAAGAGGCCACGAATTTGGAGAGGACACAGGAGGAATTGGATGGAAGAGGGGGAGGGGGGGAAATAATGTAATTCAATTTTTTTGGTTCTATAATATTTTTAATTATAATTTGTATTTTTCCACTTTATTGAAAATAGATTATTTTCTCATATAATGTATCCTGATTATAGTTTCTTCCCCCTCTACTCCTCCCAGTTCCTCCCCGCCTCCCCTCCCATCCAGATTCACTCTCTTTCTGTCTCTCATTACAAAAGAACAGGCTTCTAAGAGCTAACAACCAAACATGACAAAATAAAATATAATAACATACTACAAAAAATGTGACACTAAAGTTGGAAAAGAAAAACTAACAGAAGGAAAAAAAGCCCCAAGAGAAGGCACAAGAACCAGAGACCCACTCATTTGCACACTCAAGAGTACCACAAAAATCCTAAACTGAAAACTATAATATATACATGAAGTACCTACTGCAGATCCATGAAGACTCTGTGATTGCTGCCTCAGTTTCTGTGAGTTTAGAAGAGTTTTGCTCAGTTGATCTAGAGGATCATGGGAAGTCCTCTGCCCCTCTGGCTCTTCCTTTCTTTCTACCTCTTCTTCCACAAGTTCCCTAAGCTCTAAGGGAGGATTTAATAGAGACATCCCATTTAGACCTATGTTTTCCAACGTCTCTCTCTCTACATAATGTCTGGCTGTGGGTCTCTGTATTTTTTCCTATCTGCTGCAGAAGGAAGCTTCTCTGATGATGGCCGAATAAGGCATTGATCCACGAGTATAGCAGATTATCAAGAGTCATTTCATCACCCTTTTTTTTTTATTTTCAAGACTAGTAGTATTTGGTTTTACCCTAGGATCCTGGGCTATCTGGTCTCTAGTTCTTGGTCACCCAAGCATTGTCAGGAATGGGGTCCTTCACTGAGTGGGCCTTAAGTCAGCTCACACTTTGTTTTTTCAACTCACTATCCCTACTGCTACCTATTAATGAGTTAAAGCAGTGGACTGGCCTATGGGTGTCAGAGAGAGGAATCTTCCAACAGCATCTTAGTAACAAGAAGAAAAAGAAGAGAGAGAGAGAGAGAGAGAGAGAGAGAGAGAGAGAGAGAGAGAGAGAGAGAGAGAGAGAGAGAACGGAATTCAAGTGTCTTACAGGATGCTGGCTTTACTAACTGCCCCAGACAAACTGGCAGCCATTCCCTCCTCCCCTCTTCAGTAGCTAACACTTTCTGCAGGGCGACATTTCAGTAAGATTGGTTCCTCTTTCAACAGACACAGATGTTGAAGTATGAAGCCGATGTAAATTGGCAGAAGAAATAATCAACCTGAGCTTCTAGAATCATCTCCTCTCTTTGAGCAAATTAAAAAAGGAAAAAGAAATGGGTTAGAGCATGGAGAGATGAAGCATTGGAAAGACTTGTTTTCTGAGAGAGCTGTTTCCATGCGGCATCTTAACCCCATGTACAGGTTCTTTTTTCTAGACTGCCCCCTCAAAAAGACTTCTTATCCAAGCTACTAGAAATACTGATGGTACTCCACCTACAGCTGCTAGTCCTGACCAAAAAAAAAAAAAAAAAAAAAAAAGACCTTTATCCAAATCTCTGCCTTCCAGAAGCCAGTGATACAAAAAAATATATCCACGAGCCAGGGAGGTCCACTCAAGGTCCCACCACCCTCATCCATGGTGCCCAAGTGTCAACTGCGGTTCTCAACAGGTCTGGCTCACGGCTCCATCCTTCCTCTGCTCCATCAGAATCATCATCCCATCCAGAGGTTCATCTCAGTGACCTTCTTGATAAATATTTCAACTCTTAATCTCATAGAAACAAGTCTTGGGAGAAATCAAACCCACAGTATAGTGTTCTAGTTGTTTGCTGTCAAACGTGGCCTGGCACCTAGGCCATAAATTCCTTGAGGAAGGAGATGGATCTTCATCACTCTTTGTACGACTGACGCTTGCATGGAGTGCAGATCATGCAGATCATGAAAGCTGGTCTGAGGTTTCAGATCAATATAGGAAACTATTTTTTTCAGTGCAAGAGTCTTTCACATGGGAGGCTCCGCATTGTAAAAGAGAATTGAATTTTTTTTCTCTTCCTCTGGTTACTGTGAGAAGAGGTTATTTTGTTTGTTTGTTTTTGTCTTGTTTGTTTGTTTGTTTGTTTTAAACGTTCTTAACCCACTGCCCCCATGTCAATCCTCTCCATGGAGGTGGAGTTACTTGCCTGGTCTCTGGGCAACCACGTGATTCAAAGACACTTACTCATTTCCATCCATATATAGGAAGAGTGCTGGGGGATGTTCTGTATGGCAAATGTGTTGCTGATTGGTCAATAAATAAATCACTGATTGGCCATTGGCTAGGCAGGAAGTATAGGCGGGACAAGGAGGAGAAAAAAGCTGGGAAGTGGAAGGCTGAGTCAGAGAGACACTGCCAGCCGCCACGATGAGAAACAGCATGTGAAGATGCCGGTAAGCCACGAGCCATGTGGCAAGGTATAGATTCATGGAAATGGATTAATTTAAGCTGTCAGAACAGTTAGCAAGAAGCCTGCCACGGTCATACAGTTTGTAACCAATATAAGTCTCTGTGTTTACTTGGTTGGGTCTGACGACTGTGGGACTGGCAGGTGACAGAGATTTGTCCTGACTGTGGGCCAGGCAGGAAAACTCTAGCTACAGAAGAGACTAGTGAGAAGAAAGGTCCTATTTTCTCTCTGTCCTTCTGCTATGATAATAGACTTACTTGGACATCCCAGTATCTGGTGAGTTTGGTAAAATGGACCAAGCCAAGCTTAGCTCAATCTTTGCTCTCCCACCAGGGACACAGAAGAAGACTCGCTGACAATATTCTTTTCTCTCGGCCCATGTGTGGCAAGCTTTACCAGTGTTCCAGTTTTCCTTCTATTGCTGTGGTAAACACCATGAACAAAACAACTTCGGAAGGAAATGGTTTATTTCAGCTTATAGTTTATAATCCTTCATGAAGGGAAGTCAGGGCAGGAACTCTATGGAACTGAAGTAGAGAAAATGAAGGATGGTTACCTACTTGATTGTTCTCCATGGTTTACTTAGCCTGATTTCTTGTACAATCCAGTACTCCCTCTCAGAGCTGTCACTACCCATAGTGAGAGCCAGAGGGAGCGCCATCGTCTGGGCTCTCCCCAATCATCCATCAATCAAGAAAATGCCCCACAGGCTTACTTAATTACAGCTTGCTTATGGGATGTCCAATGGAGGCATCTCCTCAACTGAGTTTCCTTCTTCCCAGATGACCCTAGCTTGTGTCAGGTTGAAAAAAAGATAACTAGCAAACAGGAGTAGACACCTAGGAAATAGGCAGGCTGATGATCAGCATCAGAGACTAGGAGGTTGGTAAACCTGCCTATGTCAGGACCAAATAATAACAAGTCAACCTGTTTTCAAAACCCACCTGTGTTCATTATCCACTGCTTTGAAACAAGTTACAGGGCTTAACAACTCAACATCATCTCACAGTTTTTGTTAATTAAGACTCTATGTAGCTTAGTTCCTTCCCTACTTCAATGTGTCTTATAAGGCTCCCATGAAGCTGTGAGGCAGGGGGTAAGTTTTCATCCAAAGGCTCGACTAGAGAAAAACCCACTTCTAAGTTCCTGTGACTATTGTTGGGGTCCCTTTCTTGGAAGACATTAGACAGAAGGCCTAAGATCTTTAGTGGGTTGTTGACAGAAGCTGCCCTCAATCTCTTGCCAGTGGAATGTCTCTGCACTGAAGCTCCTTCAAAGTCTGTGAGAGAAAGAGTGAGTAGAGTCTGTTGGCAAACTGGAAGCTACAGTCTCGTGTGACATAATTACAGAAATGATATCCCAGCACAGCTGTCACAATCCATCCATCTGAAGCAAATTATAAGGTCTTCCCCACACTCTGGGGGAAGGGATTATACAGGGATCCCCAGGGGGTTCATCTCACTGAGAGCTATGTCAAAAAGCTAGAATGTTCTCCACGAGCTCATGTTTGCAGTGCTCTGTCTGCAGCTTGTGACACTCCTTTGGGGAGCTGTGATGCTTTAGGAGACAGGGACTAGATGGTTAAAGGTTGTTAAGGGTGAGTGTTTGAAGATATAACCCCTCCCCAGACCCTGCGTCTTGTCTAGGCAATGTGAACAGAAGGACATCAAACACATCTGCTACCAGAGATGGGGCTGCCTCACCTGCACAATCATATTGGACTTGACACCTCAAAACTGTGAGTCAAAATACGTTCTTGAAGTTGCTTCCCTCAGATATTTGGCACAGAAAAGAGAAAAGTGATTACTATAGTTCCCAGCCAATTGCTACCAGTACCTGTCCACACTCAGTTCTAGTATGAAGAAGAATGGGCTACTACCTACTAAGCTCCCTCATACAGCTGAGTTTCACCCCTGAGATGATTCAGTGCATATCTGGGCAACCTGTCAGCAGAACCAAAACCCTGACTGATTTTTAAGTGGCTTCTTTATGTACCAACACAGTGTAAGGCAGAATCTTGCTGAGGCTATTAACCTTACCCTGCAGGCAGTCTTCACTTCACCTTTCGTTGGGGAAACTTGAGAGAATTCATCCCATGTCCTCATTGAGGCCAATGATCTCACATAACCACATGCTAAGGCCAAATGTGTATTGTCATGCCAGCTCTCAGGAGACAGAAATACTGAAGACTCATGTGACACTGGGCAAATGGCACTGGAGACTATGTGGCGCCCAAGTACAAACTGTGTCTTGGTCACAGAGAAGCACTGAGAAGTGTGCCGGGTGCTTATCACCATGCAGGTCCTTTCCATACTAAAGTGTGTCCAAAGGGTAAGATGGCTGAATTACATCACCCCACCTGTGGTCAGGAAGCAGGCTCAAGCGCTGTGCGTAATATAGTGACATTTACATGCTGCAAACAGGCTTCAGAGCTAAATTGGAAGCATCAGAGTATCACTTGCAACATTTGTCTTACCCTCCAAGACATTAAAATTAATAATAGGCTACAATAAAATAAGAGCTAATTGTGGGTTGATTGACATGTCACCAGGACACATACATGGCCATATGTATGGGAAGTTTTATAAAAAATGTGTTTGGCTGTTTGACTGCTAAGTTTTTACTTACCATTTTCATTTGATTATTAACAAATTTATAAACTTTGGGTGTCGTGGGATATTTGTACACTGTGTGAAAATGTATTGCTGTGATTAGTATAATAAAAAAAACTGAATGGCCAATAGCTAGGTAGGAGGTACAGGTGGGACTTCCAGGCAGACATAGAACTCTGGGAAGAAGAAGGTGGAGTCACCAACCAGATGTGGAAGAAGCAGCATGGACAGTATGGAGAGAAATAAGCCATGCAACAGAACGTAGATTAAAATAAATGAGTTAATTTAAGTTATAAGAGCTGATAGGACAAGCCTAAGCTAAGGTCAAGCTTCCATAATTAATAATAAGTCTGCATATCGTTATTTGTGAGCTAGTGGCCGAAAGAAAGTCTTACTACGTTTGGGTTTTTACCTATCATGCCAGTGGTTGTTCCATAAGAATTATAAACTAAAAAGAAAATAATCTATAGAACACCAATGCTTTAATTAAGACCAGGTGTCAAGAGTTCCAAAGTGAGAGCTCAGGCAGCATGGAAAATGAAGAGCTGCGTTGTGTGTGCCTTGATCTGTGTTGGAGTGGCAGGCACAGTGTGCAAGCAGAAGACGACAGACTCAAGAGAAACATAGTGCAGTTAAGATTAGACCACTGCTTAGGCAATGATTACGCACCTTCTAAATCATCAACCATTTCTCTGGCAAATCATGCTACTCTGAAATTTCTAGAAGTATCTGGAGCAATGTAGTCAACAGAGAGTTAAACTTCCTGTCTTCCAGAGGGGAGTTAGTTGACCAGCAGTTGCTTCTGAAATTGTGGAAGTGTTTTGCTCTGTGCTGCTGGATGTGGACTCACTAGTATCAAGTAGCTAATAAGCACTTGCGATGTGTTAATGAGCCTGAAGAACTGATTAGATAGATAGATAGATAGATAGATAGATAGATAGATAGATAGATAAATAGATAGAGATACAGATAGATAGATTTTACATATTAATACACACACACACACACACACACACACACACACATATATATATATATATATACTCTAAATAAGCTGATGCTGCTGTATCTGCCAACACACCTAAAAGTCTGCTGCTCAAAGTGTGGTATGTGGTCTGAGCAACAGTAGCTTCTGCATTCCCTGCAGTTGATCTCCCTCTGCATGTCTTTGAGAATGCAGAATCACAGGTATAAGCATCGTCCACATTTCAGGAGACTTCCAGGTGATTTGCACACACAACGGAATCAGTGGGATACTACTCCAAAGTATTTCTTTATAAAACTGATTAGTGTGTCCAAAGAAATGAAATCTCAATGTGTGTGTATGTGTGTATGTGTGTGTGTGTGTGTGTGTGTGTGTGTGTGTGTGTGTGTGTGTGTGTGCATGTGTGTGTGGTAGCAGTAGTACAGTAGTAGAGATTACAATATTATTCCAGCAGTCTTCCAAGAGAGATATCAAGGCTGATGGAAGGCCCTAGAACTAAACCTTCTCAGCCCTCCTAAATGCAGCCTGTATCCAACTCACTTAACTGTGGTCTTTTTTCCTGTGGGAGCTGGCTTTGCCCTTAAGCTTTGAAAATATATTAGGCAGATGATTTATAACCAACCCCAGGAAGGGGCCTTCATGCTACATCAAATAGCTCTGCTAGAGCTCTTGTTGATGTTGAACTGGTTTGCCAATTATTTCCACAGTTAGAAATAAAATTTCAAACGCCTATCTCCTCAGAAAGGATGTATAAAATCTGCAGTAAGCTCGTAGATGCAACACCAGTTATTTGACTACTAAATACTTTAGGGAAAAGGTGAGGCAGGGCATCCCTCTAGGCACTTAAAGTAGGAAAGAATAAAAACAACTGACATAGCAAAGATTAAAAGGAAACCTGGTACCCACATAGTATGTTGTGTGAGCAGGATTATGAATTGACACAGCAATCTGCCCCCAGATCTTGTCCTATGGAGTGGTATTTGTTACTGAGGCAGATTTTAGAGTATAGGAATACTTGGTGTGTATATTACAAAGGTCTGGGTGCCTCTAACTAGTACCCACACTTGCTATCCTCTACATGACTACTTCTACTACAGCCTAAATCATCCACGGCAGGAACACTGAAGTATCCCTTTAATTGTGGACGTTGTTATGTGTGCTTGCTTTCGAGACTGGCAGATATAACCCCTTTTCGAATGTTACCAATAAAGTTTTGTGTGTGGATTTGTTTGCCTTCTACTTAAATTCTAAGCCAAATGCATTCGGAGGACAGTACTTCCTCTCCAAAGTGGAAAAAAGTCGAAAGTTAACCATTAACCTAGGAATGGCGAGAAGCTCAGAGAACCAACCATAAATTGGTTAAACTCAAACTGAAACATAGATGGTAGCTGGTTGAAATTCTCAGGAAAAGACTGCTGTTTGGTTTATTTGGACTTGGAATTTAAAGCATGGAGCTGGGATGGCCATTTTGAAACCACAAAGAAACGTCCTGAGTAGAATGGAGCTCAGCAGAACTTAAGTTTAGTGACTGAAAAGGCATACCCTGGTCCATATGCCTCCCTGAACATCCATTTCAAGCCCCACCCAAAGCCAGTCCTAGACTCATTGCATTCCAGGAGGCAAGAAATAGTTTCTTCTGCCCAGAAAAGCAGCCCCTCAACTATATCTGTTAGAACCAAATGAGTCTTAGCAAATAGATCTATTCTCACATGAATATCTTAAGAGAAAAGGAGAAATGTTGGCTTAAATACTGGCAAATAAAGAAACGATACAAAGTTCAGAGTACAGAGTGACATAAAATTAGGCATAAATCTTCTTCAGAGGTCCATACTTCCTCCTTTCTTCCTTCTTTACTGTATGCAAGTTTCTGTAGATGAACATAGAGTTCAAAAACAAATAACTATGAGTTCTGTAGTTAATAAAAATTTGATTCATCTGTGACCATGATAACATTATCCATTACTTAGGTAAAATGTCAAAATATTTCCAAATGGAGCATTTAAATAGTCACTGTATTTTATAGATAAAGATTAGATTTTATTAAAGAAAAAAAACAATGGCAGCTGTATCATGCCTTCTTAAATACTTTGTCCTATTATTCAAGTCTGATTTCTATAGAGAAAGATGTGAGAACAGAATAAATGAAGGGGAAAATTAAGTGGAATTCTCTAAGATGCCTAGAAACAAAATTTAATAGTATTAACTATAATCATTCTAGACATTTGTGAATGCCTGTGTGTCTTCATCATGCGTAGTATAATATTGGAACCAAGGCTACTTCACAGACATTAGGTGTGTACAACACATAAGTATCAAGAATAAATCAGAGCTAAGGTTACTGACAGTGCATAATGTAATACAAGGCATAGAGTGGCATCTGTTTCAAGCCACATGAGACACTTGCCACCCTAAAGGAAATGCCAGTCACAAGTCCCAAATTACAAGTGTCCACAACACCAGAAACTTCCAGTATGTCATTGCGTTTTGGAGACTCTGCAAAAATGTATCTGTATATGGACTCACTTTAACACGGATCCAATTTTTAGAGGAAGCTAAGTATTCTGTAGCAAATCAGGAATGAAAGTTGCAGCCAGTAAAGATGGGAGAGAAAAAAAGATAGCTTATCCCTTACTGCTGGCAAAGCCAATTAGGCGTATCTTTGTTTCATGACAGCTATATAAAGAATTGGGGAACTGAGAGCGTGGGCATTTGATACGGATGTGCAAACTAATTCTTTCTGTTGGCTCACATAAACAACATTTCATGGAATATCCGGTAGATGTTTTTTGGCTTTGCTTCCCCAAACCATGTAAGGTAATGCAATTTAATACATGCACTGGTTTTTTGTCTTGTATCCAAAAAAAAAAAAAAAAAAAAAATACAAGTGCTTACTCAAATAGAAAATTTTAGAGGGGCTGAAGTGCCAATCCTAGTCTATTGGTTTATTCAATCCGAAATTTAAATCAAGTTCACATTTGCCTTATTCCTTAATAGCTTTGACTAGCTGAATTTCTTGACTAGCTGAATTTCTGTCATGGATAAGCAATATGCAAATTTAGCTCCAACATGAACTTTTAAAGTCTGTAATTATTTATTTCATTGCATTCAACCATTTGCAATGTACTTACCAATTTTTTTCTTCTCCTAAACAGTGAGTTCCCAGAGAGCCAGAGTTTTGTGTGTAGTAATGTTGGCAGCTCTATACACATTCACTGGAAACTCAACTTTTCGTGGAAAAAAAAAAACTTAATATTGGCTTCTACACCGAAGTATAAGAAGAATTTTTGTCAATATTTTGAGGGGGGCCCTACAGGTAAGATTGAGTATTCTAGCAGGTGCTCATCTGTTTTTACAAGACATTATTGTGGGAAGTCTCTAAAATGCAAGAATACTCACACTCTGCACTCTAAATCACACAAATGCTAACTCTGTCAAGCCTTTACCACTTCACAACCACCTTATGAAACAGTAATAGACCATGCAATGATCACAAATAGCTGGGGCTTAACATGCTTCATGTTTGCAAGCTCATACAGTATGCTACCGAACCATTGTGCTGTGCTAGGAGCATACAGAGTCCATCCATATGTCAATGGAGGTGATACAGAGAGAAACATCAAGACCAGAAAGGCAGCAGAAAGGTGGCTTAGGTCACTAAAAGCTTTGACTTTCTTGGTTTTGTTACATAGTTTTTAATGATCAACTACATAAACCCATTCATTCTGAAGGTAGCTGTGGGAAGGAGCTGGAGTGGGAAGGAGGTCTTAAATTGGGATATTAGCTGGCCCAGTGGGGTTAGCAAGAATGAAACAATTGAACCAACAAACTGCCACTGGTTTTCTGAGGTAACAATGACATAGAGGGGGAAATATGAGCACTTTCTACAACAACTGGAAAGACTTTGCGAGACAGCTGTTACCCAGAACAGACAAATAATTAATAGCAACTAATTCTCATTTGGACCCATAAAATAACTTAACATTTTTATAAAGTTACAGTAAATTTATTAATTATAAAGGATTTTGTGACATACAAAATGGAGGAAATTATTCTTCTAAAAAAGTCAGGGGAGGACATGATTTGGCCTAAGTTGAAACTGATTTTAATTATGTTCTACAAAGACTCTACATTGAGCTGAAGAGTAAGCAAATAGAATGTGATACCAATGAGGGGAATACCACGAGGGCTGCATTTACTAAAACATTTTAGAACTCCTGACCTGTTTTCCCAGAGCTCTTTAGAAGATACAAGGTTGGAGTGGAATGCTTGGACTCGTTGTCAGAGCAGGGAGACAGTTAAAGCCAGCTTTCAAAAGACAACAGTGGGAAATAACTCCTCAAAGATAATTTAGGAAGAAAAAGTATTTCTTCTGTTATTTCTGGTTCTTCTAATATTTTCCCAGGGTGGGTGAAAATCTATAAAAAGGAAGCTGGTGACCATCTTGGAAACCATGGGTTTTGCGATTTGAAGACTGTTTCTTCTAAAATAATACTTGAAGCCAGACATCCACAAGGACAGGAGGAGTGCAGTTGGAGAATGCTCTCCTCATGATACACAAATACAACAGAGCAGGCCCACAGAGTCAACGGTATGACCATAGGTGTGAGAGGGTGCAGTGCTCATGTCTTCACAGCTGTAGTTTCTTCTATCTCATGCTTTACACTCATAGAAAGTCAATTTATGTTCTGCAATTTATAATTCTTTTTATCATCTCAACATCGGTTAAGGCTCATAAGCCTTTTTCTACCTATTAAAGATGAAGAATCTATGCTGCAGAACATCCCCAATGACTGCCAATATCACACTCATAACGTATAAAATACTTGCAAAAACGACACTTGTATATTTTTTCATTAAATGAGGCCATTTCTCAAAACTTTAAATAGAGTGAAATGCTCACGTTTCTAAACTCCTTAAAATTACTCTATGGCATAGGTACTTCAGTCATTTCCCTGTAAAAGCAATCCCTATGGATGACTTTTTCAGCTTGACACTATCAAAATATTTAGGCATCAATATAGAACCAAGAAATCTTATATCTGCATGTTGCATAAATTTTCAAGTCAGTCAAAATATTTGAATCAACAAATATGTGTAAAATGTAAATAGGTGATAGAACACACAGTAAACACTGGAAGTCCTAGAGTTGAAATTAGAAAAACCATACTTTCTAACACAGGCTCTATTTGGAGGTCCAGAAAGAACATATTTTGTTCATCAGGACCTATGATGGTTTGGACATGCTGTCACGAGGGTTCAAGTGCTAAAAGCTAGAACTCCATTGTATTAGTATTAGGGTATGGGGAACTTACCAAAGATCATTAGGAGCATTTCTCTTGGGGGGTTAACACTGATCACATGCAGGATGCTAGATCTAATGAGAATGGGATTTTGTAGAATGATACAAGGCATCATGGTCTTGGATCCTCCTATTCCTTTTGCTTCTTCGCCAGGTAGTGACTCAGGTAAGAGGTCTTGACCAGAGGCCAAATAGACAGAGGAGTTTACTTAGAGCTTCTACCTCACAAACTGTGAGTTAAATAAACCTCTTTTCTACTTGAATATCTAGTTTCAGGTATTTTGTTATAGCAATAGGAAATGGAGACTGCATATTATCCTTCAACTGTAAAAAGAAGAGCAAACTATTTTGCTCCATCTTGAAGAACTCATTTCTTTGTTGTTGCTGTAGATATTTTATCATGCTTTTCAACATAACATGGGAATCTCCTAAATATTTAAAATCAAGTGGCAAGAAAAAGTTTACCCTGAAAAAAATGCTAACTAGCTTGAGCTACCAGGACAAAACACCAGAGAATGATTAAACAGTTGCTTTATTTTCTCACAGTGTGGTCAGGTTCTGGTAAGAGCCCTCCTCCTGGCTTAAGATAGCTGCTTTCAGGAGGTGTTCTTTCATAGGAGTGGGATGAAAGAAAGGTGTGGAGTAGAGTGAGGTGGGGAAGAGAAAAGAGAGAATGCAGGATTATTCTTCTTCTTCTTCTTCTTCTTCTTCTTCTTCTTCTTCTTCTTCTTCTTCTTCTTCTTCTTCTTTCTTCTTCTTCTTCTTCTTCTTCTTCTTCTTCTTCTTCTCCTCCTCCTTCTCCTTCTCCTTCCTTCTCCTTCTCCTTCTCCTTCTCCTTCTCCTTCTCCTTCTCCTTCTCCTTCTCCTTCTCCTTCTCCTTCTCCTTCTCCTCCTCCTCTTCCTCCTCCTCCTTCTTCTAGACTATATACCTGTGGGAGTATGTTATCATTCTTATGACCTACTTAACCTAATTACTTCCTCAGCATGTATTTGAAGATGCAGTCACTGCAGGGCTTAGGATCTTGATGAGGAATTTCAGAAGAACACAATTTATCTCATTAAAAAAAGGATAATTGTTCCTTTACTTTCTCTGTCTTTAATCTGTTCACAAAAGCCAAGCTTCCCCTCTCCCTCCTTACTTAACTCTTCTAAGAGAATCTTCTAGGTCCATTGTGGGACTCTCCACCTTGCTAACTTTCTGCCTCTTGAAGGCTTGAGTGTTGCAGGTCTGGATGACAGGGTGTGGGAGCTTTTCTCTGGAGTGCCAGCCTCACCCCACATTGCCTGATATAAATTGATCCAAGTGTTTAAAAACAAATCTTCAGTCTTGGGGAATGGATTGTATCACTTTATTTCCTCCTGGAAAATAGAGGATGAATATGGTTTGGATAGAGCTTTTTGTTAAAAAAAAATAAGAATTAAGCCAGTCATTCTATTTTTTAAACCTCCTTTGTAACCTAATATTTCTTCATCCCTGCTGTTTCAAAGATGTTCGTCCAATGCAGAGTGGTCAGCCTTGAACCCAGACATGCATGAACAAAAAGGGATTCAGCAGGTTCCGTGTGTGTGTGTGTGTGTGTGTGTGTGTGTGTGTGTGTGTGTGTGTGGTGTGTGTGTGTGTACACAGACATATATGTATGTAACAATAATGATTAAAGAAAAAGAGACTATCAACTTGAAAGTAAGGAGGCATGGGAGGGTATCTTGGCGGAGCTGGAGGTTTGAAGAGAAGAGGGACAGTGATGTCATCCTATTTCTATTAAAAACACGTTTTTTAAAGATCTGACTCCCTTGTTGTCTGGATCTTCTATGAGACTGCTTAGTCTATACCTTCTCTGCTGTTTGGTGTTCCACAGTTCATCAAGATATTTTACAAGTTTGCCCCTGGTTGTACTCATTTCTCTAGTACCACAGTTAATTTTTTTCTTCGGTTACTGTTAATTAACAAATGCTACATTTTACTAGGAGTGCAGTGTGAGCCACTCTGTGCACAGGAGGGCCAGGGTCGGCTTTCTCCTTCCCCATGTGGGTCCTAGGATGGAATGGTTTGGTGCCTTTACCAAATCAGCCATCCCATAGCTCCTGTCACTGTCATAAATGCATGTGTTCAGTTCATGATCCTCAGTGGGAACCTGCTTGTACTTAATAATACAGAATTTATTTAACTAACACTCATTCTGTATTTGATAAATGTGACTGAATATTTTATAACTAGCAAACACTCTCCTAGAAGCCTAGTAAGTATATTTATACATTTATTCAGTATTTTTTAAGTCAGATCTTTGTTATGGGCCCAACATGGTAAAAGTGGGGGAGGGGAACCCACCTACATGATTTAGGGTCTCAGCACACAAAAGCAGGTAGCCAAGAGGAATTCTGAGTTCTCTACTCTCAAAAGTTAAATATGAAGATAATATTTATTTCCCATCAGTGTCCTGACTGTAATGATGTCCTAAATCTCTTTTAACATCAGTACTGTGAGAAATGCCAAATGTTGTGGAGGATGAGTAACCTGGAAAGCCAGGGTGGACAGTAGTGTGAGGAATGTAGACTGTCCCATCTATCAGCTTTCCAACCCACACCCGCTCTCTGAGAGCACCTAATGGTAACATAATTTCTGCCGTTGGTGGTAACCAGAATTTACAGGCAAGTTGCTACCAACCACATTTGCAGCCTCCTTTGTGATGGAATATGAGTGGAGTTTTTTTTTCCATGAACAGCTTAAGAGCTGTGTATTTAAGAGAAAATGCCTAGTGGTAGACCTCCTTCCTTTTCCTCCATTGCAGGAGCTCTAAGTATGGATAAGTCAACATACAACTTCAATCATGCCCAAGCGGACAAAGATGCAGTTGGTAGAAGAAGAAAATGTGTGAATACCAGATCCTTGACCACCAAGAAGGCAGAGCTTCTCCACTAGGTTAGGCAACTGATGGTGTGCAAAGGAACAAAACCTGCTTTCTTTAGTCAGCCATTATATTTTAGGTATCTCTTTCAACATTTCAAATCTTGCCCTAAATAATGCAGTAGCCTAACTTCACCAAATAATTGCCAACAGAAAATTGAAATACACATAAATAAATATAAAATTTAATGTGTGTGTGTTTGCCTGTAGGTGCATGCATGTGTGTGTGTGTGTGTTAAATTTTAAAAGTGGTACCAACAAGGCCTAAGGTACATCTCAGTGTAGCACCTGCCTAGCATACCCAGTGCCCAGATTCCATTTCTTGCTCTGCCAAAAACAAGATGATAAACAAACAAACAAATAAAAAGTTGTTTTCAAATATGTAAATCACATCCAATCAAGACTCCTGGTGCTGCATTTCTAAATAAAAATCGGAAAGCAAACACACAGAGTAGGGTTGTTCTAATCTTGGACTACCATGACTCAGACACTACTTACAGCCTCTTCTCACATGTGGTTAACTTCATCATATGGGTGACAAGCCTGACTCAGTAGGGTGGGGAAACACAAGCCTCCCGTAGAAAGGTTTCATGCCAGTGTCTGAATACAAACACTAGATAGGAATACACAGGCCTCTTACAAAGAGGGGAATAAATAACTAGGGACAATCTCACAGCCTCTACCATAACCAAATAAAGCAGACTTTACTTATGGGACGGGTGATTGAAGTGATTCAACTTTATTTGTCTTCATTGTCTTTGTGCCAAGTGATTCTCCTAACAGAGGGAATGTGTTGTATTTATTTGTGGCAGAAGTAAGAGAAATCGTTCACAATATCACCTACTTCCTGATCTTACCACTTTACTTCTGCAGTCTACAGACACACGAAAGCTTGCCATCGAAAATAATCTCATTTTAGATAAAACTTTATCTTTGCCTCCAATAATAGAATTCCTAGTATACTATTCATTAAACTTCAATTCTGTTGTAAAACGGAGGTTCAGTACAAGGGTTTGAAAATAACTCCACAGCTTACTGAAAATATCCCCTGCCTTCATTTTTAGAACTGTGTAACATATATTTCACTCTGAATTTTTGTGTCCAACAAAGGTAAAAAAGGAACTTCCTTTTCTTTCCAGGGAAGACACAGTGCATGGATGTGTAAACCACTGAAAATTCTCCTTTTTCAACACTTACTACACAAGCAAAACAGCACCAAGTGTACCTGGCTGCTATTTTTGTAAAATTGTGCATATTAATTAACTAAGTTTAAATGTTCAGCTTCAAATGAAACCTTAACCTTAACAAAAGGGAATTCTGTGTTGGAAACTGTGTGACTTATGTCCTTAAAATTACTCAATTCATCATTTGAAGAAGCAGCCTCAGAGAGAAGTTCTATTTTTGTTCAGGGAGAGGACAACAGACCCTAATAACCAAATCAAGTTAAATCAATTTTCATTTCATAATATCTTGGGCCCACTCAAGATCTGAATATCAGAAAGTGATCAGTATTTTATAGTAAATACTGTTATGACTGTTCTCTACGTTAGTAAAAGAGTTAAACCAAGTCCACAAATAAGCATGTGAGAAGATACCAACTTCCTTATTCTTTTATTCAAAGTTAAAAACCACAAAGAGATACCATCACTCATCTAATGCAGTGGCTAAAATTTAAGACTGACCATACCAAGTGTTGACAAGCATAGAATGACTAGATCTCTTAGGTACTGTCGGTAGGGAAATAAAATCAGGCATTCACTTTGAAAAACTTTTCAGCGGGATTTAGCCATTTGAGTCCCAATATTTACCTAAGAAAAACAAAGTCCTGAGTTCACATAAAGATTTCTACATGAACAGTGGCCACACACACACACACACACACACACACACACACACACACACACGGAGAGACCACATACCTCAGATCCCCTTTTCATGAATCCTAAAAGCAACAAAATCACCATACAGAAGTATTCAGTGAGGAGATGTGATTTCGGCAGGAAGGAAAGAAACAAGAAAAGAACATGATTGTCCTTTAGGGGAGATGAAAATGTCCTCTATAGCACTTATGCCGTGAATACTTTCAAAGCGTCTCAGATATCCCAATAGATACTCTATTACATGTAAACTATGCCTCAATGTTTTAAAAAGTAGTTCATGAAAAAAGAATTGTTCTCAGGATTTCCGTCACATGTTGTTAATGCATTGCTAATATAGACCCAGCATATTACCCTGTCCCTGTGAATAACCTTCAGACATCATTTAGATATCTCAGACACTCTTCCGGAAAATATGAAGACTTGGCTTGAAAAAGCAAATAAACAAAAATATCTCAAAGAAAATACCAGATAGAGGAAATAAAGAAACAAAGTGGTATTCACAAAACCTGTTTAAGCTCAATGTTTCCTTCATGCTCAAATTATTACTGTTTTTGTATTTTTAATTTCGGCTCTCCTGCTATCACACATTAATTACTATTTCCATCATTTGAGAATAAATAACTGCTCCAAGCCTGTGTCCTGAGGGAGTTAGTCACACCCCAGCCCGCCAAGCAGATATGTCACCGTGGTAAGCAATTTCTATGTTTTGTTACTGTTACTCTAAAATAAAAGTGAAGGTCAAAGCAGGATTTTTGTTTTTCAGTTGTGAAAATTAAAGTCCCATTTTCCCTGCCGATTCGAGGCTGTCAGTCAACACAACCGGGGGTCTGCAGAGAGCTGTGCCAGCCAGCAGGGCGTCCCAAGCACCCACATAGGAGAGGCCTCTCTTTCTGCTGTTATGGGATCCAAGACTCACTGAGGAAGAGCCAGGAGCCCTCCCTCACCTGCTTTCCTGACTATCAGAACTCCCCAAATGGTGGAAAGGTTGGGCACAGGTAGCCACCAAGTCAAATGTGTGTGGAGTTTTGCTCAAAGACCGAGGATGAGGGGAAACAGAGAGAGGAAGATGAGGGACCAGGAGGCTGTTGGTGAAATAAGAAACAGGTTTTGAACTTTTGCGATTTAAAGGCACAGAGTGGAACATTGTACTCCCACTTCTATTTCTTCATGGAGAAGCGTGTGATTTGCTTCAAACTTTGAGGGCCCTGCTTTAATGATGTTACAATTCAGAACTAATTCCCATTTTGATATGCACTTGTGTGAGTGCATGTGTACATGCATGCGCACGTGTGTGTGTGTGTGTGTGTGTGTGTGTGTGTGTGTGTGTGTGTGTGTGCCTGTATTAGTTCTACTCCCCAACAGGAAGTAAGAACCGCACAAATTTAATCAGTACAAAATATTTCCCTTTTAGTGAGAAAATAATCAGTGTTCATATATAGGCCACATGGCTAGCCTTGAATTCAAGGAGTCAAGTTTGTTTCTTATTCCTCCATGACATTTAACATTTTCTCCCCAAAGTAAGATGTGTCACTATCACCAGAGAACTTACTAGAAATGAGGACTCCCAAACCTCACTGCGGATCTGTTGAGTCAGAAAATTTGGAGTGAAGCCTAGATGTTTTCTATTTAGTTATCTTCCCATGATATTCTGCTCAGTGGCCTTATTAGAATAAACAAACAAACAAACAAATAAATAAATTCAATAAAAGGCACCTTGAAAGCCTCAGCGCCAAGAACTATATGATCTGACGTCAATTTAAGTGTAGTTTCCTGGCTCTGAAACTCTTTGGCCCCACTAGGAGTCTCTATTTTTAATATATTTTCATTCATCCCCCTCTCTCTTTCAGAAAGCTCACAATCAGTAAAACGTCTGTTTTAATTACTTGGCAGACACAACCCTGGTTAACACTAAATGTCAGCTCCCCATTGGCCTATATCCAAGGGACTGAATTGGGCCAAAGAATAGCCAGAAGCATCTTAAGCCGAAAACCCCATGTGCCTTCACACTGTCAGACAGCCATTCTGGTTCCTCTTAACCCGCTCTTCTGGATAGCTCCTCCTAAACTCCATATGTCTTGTCCAGACTTGCCTCTTTCTTCTTTGGTTCCTATACTGAGAAATGGTAACAACCAGACTGGAGTGTTTACCATCATTTCTCCCTACCCATGAGCACTTGTCCCTACCCTCTGTCTGCTTTCCCACCTGTTTCTCCAGACACCACACACTTGTACCTAAGCTCACCCCCTCTCCTTGTGCCCCAAGGCAGGTGCTCCTTTGCCTACTGAAGGATTTTGTTGTAATACCTACCCTCTTTCATGTCTCATCAGGTTTTTCCCATGACACTAGATTATTAGCACTATATAAAACACAGACATTTCTCCAGTCTTAAAATATAATAACTTCATGAGATGTCATAGATAGTAAAGCTCTTAACTTACAAGCATGGGGACCTGAGTTAGGATCCTCAGGACCTACATAAAAGCTGGGTCATGTGGCATGTGTCTGTAACCCTGGGGATAGAGGATACAAAGAGAGGTGGATTTCTGGAGCCAGTCAGTGAAGCTGAATCAGTGAGCTCCAAGTTCAGTGAGAAACTGAAAAAGACACTTGCTGCTGACTGTTAGTCTCTACTAGCACACACACAAGTACACACACACACACACACATACTGCAAGCAAGATATGTATATGCATATATATTATATATACATATATATATATATATATATATATATATATATATATAGTTATGTTCATATCCTGGTATTAATATGACTTCATTCTCCTATTTACACCACAGTTTCCCCATTGATGGTACCTTTCCTCCAAAGGGGTACGTATACTTGCCTTTGTGATTCATCATCCATTTTCTCTTAATCCTACTCCGTACCAACCCCACCACTGCATCAAGATGTTCTCTTTGAGATCTCCACTGGCATGCCTGCTTTTAAATCCTGTGGGTTTAAGAACCACTGGACTGTGGGTGCCAGTCCATCTTTCACTTATTTGACTAGCCAGTCTAACCTGGCACCATGCTCTCTTCCAAAATAATACCTCACTGTGCCTCTTCACATGTTTTTCTTGCTCACCAATTTGCCCCTTTCTGTGTCCTCCTCACCATTCAGACACTGTGCACTGGAATTAACCAATACTCAGACATTGCTTCTATATTCTTTTCATTCCTCATTTACTCCTATGGTGATTCCATCAGAGACTTGGAAAATCTTTTTTTTCCAAATGCCCTCTATGTTCATGTCTGTGACACAAGCTGCTGTATCCCCTCCATAATTACAGAGTGAACTGCATACTCAATAGCTTCATGGGCCTAACAGACATCAAAAGCTATAAGGCAAAAATTGATGCCTGTGCTTGCCATCTCTGGTTAGGATAACTACAGGTTTCTTTTTTATCTCTCACACCTTATGTCCAATGCATCAGTAATGCTGCTCCCTCCATCTTCCTGAATACACCTCAGACCAGATCAGGCCTTGGTAACACTGCAAAGCTTAAAGCATACCATTGCTTCCCTGAATACGGGAGGAGCTGCCCAACATCACTGGTCCGTTCAGGCTCACATAAACAGAGGGATCCTTTAGAAACAGATGCATGTCTCTGATGAACTCCATAGCATCATCCCTTGTCATCTAGTCAGAAACCCCAAGTTTCTTCCCATTGACCTACTAAGTATGCAATGATGTAACTTACTCACCATTACACCACTCTCCACCTGCTAGGATCCTCTGTGATCAAGCTTCCTGCACACATCTGTCTCTAGAGGTTTCATAGCTCACACCAGATATTCTTAGTTCTCAGAGCCTTTGCATTTATTACAAGGTGTGGCTTACTTCTTTGCCCTCTTCAAGTCACTCCCACATACCATCTTGTCTCTGAGACTTACCTTGCCATCCCTTTTTCAAACACTTATCTGCCATTTGTGCCTTACTTCTCTCCATAATGTCTGTCTTCTTCTAAAATTTTATCCAGTTTAAAGATCAGGGGGCTCCATAAAGGTCGAATGGTCTGCTTTTCTTCATCTCAAATCACAATTACATAGAATACCATGCCGGAACAAAGTGGTCATTCAGTAAGTACTTCTGGATGAAAGAAAGAGGTAAGTCTTTAAGGTTGACTAAACAAGCAAGATGATTGCTCCAGATCAAAACAAGCCACAAAAGTTCATGCTGGAGCCAATCAAGACTCATTTCCTCTTCTGAGAAATTTTAAGCAAATTGAAAGTAATAATTGTCTCAATTATTTCAATTAATTCCAATAATTAATATAATAGTAGCAGTGATTGTAGAATTATAGGAGATTTTTATTATCTTTGCCATGTCTTTAAAAGTTTATAAAATAAGAATGCCATTTATTTTCTGTATATTCAAAATATATCCTCAAAGAGTGTTATTTTAAAAACTTCTGCTCTAAAAAAAAATGAAGTACATTTTTCCTTGTGAAAGGCTTGAAAATTTATGTAAGCCAAACTCTGCAATCAACAGAGGTATAAGACATTCAACATTTTTAAACTTGTAAAATGCAAAATGTATTCCGCTATGGTGCCCTTCTGACGGCAGCAACAGGGCAAATGAGTTAACAGATGTCTCCAGGTTTCAAGTGCTAATCACTAGGCCTTAGTATTAATGTTAATGTCCAGTCATCCTCAGTACCAGTGTCATCCCCAGCCAGTTCAACACAACTGCAGGCTCCTCAATTTCAACTCCTAAATTTAACTTCTTTTTGCTTTGTCATAAAAGATACATTAATTATTTCCATAAAAACAAGAACAAAACACCATATGGGCACTCCCAATTAAAGATCGGTTCAAGAAAATGGGAACAAAAAAAGAAGGATTTCTCAGGGATTCTTTTAGGTCTTTCAAAACTTTTTCTGCAAAGGATCAGATAGTTAATACCTCAGTATTGTGCCCATTATGGTCCCTGGAATGACCACTCAGAATCACACAACCACAAACAACATGACCACACATTACATAAGGAAGCATCACTATATTATAATAAAACATTGCAAACACAAGTAGTAGACCAGATCTAGCCAATGAGGCTAGTTTTTTTTTTCAGCTCCTGCTTCATATGTTACCCATCCAGACAATGACTGTCTAAAGGGCTGCCATTTATCCCTGGATGTGTAAAGTCACCTATACTTTGCTATTCAGAGAGATGTGTTGGCAGACGTACAGATGCTGTTTCAGAGATTGTGAATTCCAGGTTTTACTTTAATCATTTCACTTGCTCTCCCAAAGAAAATACTGGAGAGCTGCTATGGATAGTCTTGATTGTCAACATTTGGAATTAACTATGTTCTTGGTTGTCAACTTGACTACATCAGGAATTAACTAACACCCAAAGGAAGGAATACACCTGTGAGGGATATTTTTTCCTTCATTTGAAGTGGAAATATCTACCTCTAATCTAGATCTTTAAGTAGGAAGACACACCTTTAATCTGGGCCACACCTTCTGCTGGAAGGCTACATAAAGGACATGGAAATGGAAGATGAAGCTTTGCTCTTTTCATTCTTGCTCTCACCTCACTCCAAGTCCATCCCTTTCCTGGCATTGGAGCCTACTTCTTTGGTCTTGCATCATCTACTGAAGATCAGCTGAGACATCCAGCCTTGTGGACTGAACAAATACTGGATTCTTGGACCTTCCATCCATAGGCAGCCATTGTTGAATTAGCTGGACCATAGCCTATAAGCCATTTATACATGGAAAGTCCCCTTTCCAGGTACAAAGAGAGATTCATTCTATAGGTTCTGTTCCTCTAGAGAACCCTGACTAACACAAGAACATTAAAGATGAACAAATGGGAAATTGGTAAGTATTCTGTTAATCGGTCCCTAAAAATAAAATGTGAGTGAAAATATCCAAGTACCTACAGATATACAGATAAACTATTCTAGTTTCATTTCTGTTGCTCTGATCAAACCAACTTATTGAAGAAAGGATTATTTTTCGCTCACAACTGAAGTTATAGCCCATTGTCATTAGATGCCAAAGAGGCAGGAATTTGAATTGTTCAGTAACATCACACTCACAGTCAAGAGCAGAGAGGGCACAAATGCATACATGCTACTTGCTTGCTTGTACTGCTGAGCTCCATTTCTCCACTCTTATAACTCAGGTCCTTCTGCCTAGGGAGTGGTTCTACCCACAATGGGTGAGGTCTTCCTACATCAACTAACTTGATTAAGACAATATCCCACAAACATGCCCACAGGTCAACCCAATGTAGACAATCCCTCATAAAGATTCTCTCTTTAGTTGATTTTAGATTGTGTCAAGTTGACCATTAAAGGCATATCTGCCTGTCTATAATTTTCCTTGAATATAATCATTATGACATAGCAGTTAAAAGACAATGATCAACCTTGCTACCTCACAAAAGAACAGTCAATATTCCAACCTGAGAGAGATTAGCTGGGACTTGAACTATTTAGGAAATGTCTCTGCAGCTCAGATTTGTATTTTCTCTATGCTCCCTTTCAACAATAATCAATTAAGAGTCTTTTTAATTAGTAAATGTTAGATCATTAGAAGTAAAACAAAGAATCCAGTAGGAAAATTTAAAAGGAGAAAATAGATAAAGCAATCTAGAGGGAGGGGGAGGAAAGAAAAAGAAAGGAATATTTGAAAGGAATGCAGGTATAATTTTTATCTCAGAAAAGAGACATTTTATACTAAATTAGAAGAGAGGACATGATGGTATTTGAAACAGAGAGGCAGCAATGATTCCCACTCAAGTTCAAGAAGAAAAATCATTCTCTAGCCAGTAAGCCAGGGTAGGAGCCTGAAAAGTGTGGAAGATGCTTGGAGCATCTGCTATGGAAAAATCAACAAGGCCCCCAAAGAATGGAATCAAATGACAGCTCAGGGGCCAGCTGGAGCCAGGTGGCTCAGATTTATAATTGACCCAAACAATTATACATTCTGACTCTAGCAAAATGTGCCAATTATAAACCAATTATCTATTCATTAAAGCAGTTGCTTGAGTGGCCCATAAATCAATTTCAATTTTGTAATTCAAAATTTATAAACCACGACCCTTTTTAAAAGATTTTTAAATATATGAATTTTCAATAATCCAGACTTGTTTTCTTCCCAATCATTCTGTCTTTGATGTTTTCTTTACTTAATGTATCTCATCTGTAGATACAGATATATTCAGATTTTTGACAGCTCAGAAATCAGGTTATATTTTATACTTGATGATGAACTAGGAAGCTTCTTTCCCAAGTGCAAAATAAAATAATGATGTATCTGTAAATTTTTTGGCATCTTAATGAACCATGTTATTTGCTTGTCTACAATTAGCATGAACACTTTTAAGCCAAGGGAAGGCTGGAGACTTGACACATTATTATAGCTTACCCTATAGCACTATCTTGTTCTCAGGCTACTTCTGTGATGTAGATTTTGATCAATTGTCTCACACAAATTATTGGCTTCAGAGAATGGTGGTTTCCGAGATGCCGACATTTGTCCCAGGCCACTGGGTCACAGTCTGGCAGTGTACCTCAGGCCTTGAGGGACAACCTCTTTTCTTTTGACGTTATAGCATGATTGCTCATAGATCTTTCTCTCTTAACGTAGTTCTAACTGCTCTAAATTTTCACCAAGGTTAAAAGATACTCATACAGTGTTTGGTTGTAACTGACAATATTCTATTCACTAATGTAGAGGAAATTTAAGAGTCTTACCTGGCGAGGGTTGAGGGAAAGAGAGCTTGGGGGAGCGGGAGATCCCAGCTGGATCAACAACAGAGAGGGAGAACAAGGAATAGGAGACCATGGTAAATAAAGACCACATGAGAATAGGAAGAAGCAAAGTGCTAGAGAGGCCCACAGAAATCCACAAAGATACCCACACAACAGACTGCTGGCAGAGGTCGAGAGACAGCCTGAACTGACCTACTCTGGTGATGGGATGGCCAAACACCCTAATTGTTGTGCTAGAAACCCCATCCAACTACTGAGGGATCTGGATGCAGAGATCCATGACTAGGCCCCGGGTGGATCTCTGGGAGTCCAATTAGCGAGAATGAGGAGGGTTTATATGAGCGAGAGTTGTTGAGACCAAGGTTGGATAAAGCACAGGGACAAATGGCCAAATGAATGGAAACACATGAACTATGAACCAATGGCTGAGGGGTCCCCACTGGATCAGGCCCTCTGAATGGATGAGACAGTTGATTGGCTTGATCTGTTTGGGAGGCACCCAGGCAGTGGGACCAGATCTTGTGCTCATTGCATGAGTTGGCTGTTTGAAACCTGGGGCCTATGCAGGATTGTTTGGCTCGGCCTGGGAGGAGGGGACTAGACCTACCTGGACTGAGTCTACCAGGTTGACCTCAGTCTGTGGGGAAGGCTTTGCCCTGGAGGAGATGGGAATGGGGGGGGGGTGTTGAGGGGAAGGTGAGGGGGACGGGAGGGGGGAGAACAAGGGAATCCGTGGCTGATATGTAGAACTGAATTGTATTGCAAAATAAATTAATAAAAAAAAAAAAAAGAAATGAAAGTTAGTAGTTAGACATTACAATAGAAGTTGTAGTCATATTAGATATGTTTTAAAAATTGAGCAGATATATTTTAGACAGGTCATCTTCAAACCCTTCAGAGATCTACAGAATATGGCATTTAAAATGTTTTAATAACTTAGAAAATTTTTCTTTTTTGTTATGATTATGAGACATGTCGGCTCCTGGCAGTACCAATCTACTTCGGAGAAGATATGGGCATTGAAGAAACTGCATATGGAGTTAACTTTCATTGTGGCAAAAGTTAGCCACTGGACAACAAAGTATCCTTGAATCAACTGCTGACAAAATGGACAGACAGGACATGAAACAAAGGACTACTGATTCTTGCCAAAACGAGTGTGGTTATGGCTTTATCAAAAGGCATCTTCTGAGGCCAGGACAATATGGCACCATCCCTGAAGTGGCCTTCGCAATTTGGAAAAGGTACAGTGCCCTTTTCTTCGAAGGCAGCTGAATAGGCAGTGGGCCGATGGCTTCTGATGTGCAATGGAACAGCAGCTGAAACAGTTATTCTTGAAGAGTAACTAAGCTCACGCCTCGCAATAGTAAACTGGCATTTGACAGAGGGATGTGGAGAAGAACGGGATGTTAAGATGAAGCCATATATACACAGCCAAGAATGGACAGCTGAATTAAAAAATCAACAACAATTTCCAGAATTTAAAATCCTGAATCATGACATGACACTAGTGGAATTCAGGTGTTTCTGGTACATGGACTGCTCTCACCCAATGTGAGGTTGAACTGTCGACCTTGTGTACATCCTACTTCACAAATGAGTCTGTCAGATATGCTAAGCCTATAGGCTGAAGATGATGCCCCAACACTGTGGAGAAACCTCAGGTGACTGTCCAGGCAGCTGGCTGTTTCTGTCAACTCACAAATTTTTTGGAAGTTGCTTGCATGCACTTTCTGTTTTTATTTTTGTTAGCTAATATTATTTCCTTCTTGGGTCTCTGAGGGAGTTGAAGATTAGTTAGTTATAGTTGAAGGTTAGTTAGTTATAGTTGAAGATTAATTAGGATAGAAAGTGAATTAGATACATTTTGGACTTAACAAAATAGGATAGATAATGAAATTATTTTCTCTGAATTTGTCAAATGCAAATGGACTAGACATTGTTTAGACATTTATTACTTGTATATATTGTATATGGTCATTGTACTTTTGTATATAGTTTTTCTTTTGTTAGTTATAACCTTTTTCTTTTTTTTCCTTTTTATTAAAATAGAAAAGGGGAAAAAAAAAAAAAAAAAAAAAAGAAACAACACAAATGGGGGGGGGGCGTTGGGGGGAAGGTGAGGGGGACGGGAGGGGGGAGAACAAGGGAATCCGTGACCAATATGTAGAACTGAATTGTATTGCAAAATAAATTAAAATAAATTAAAAAAAAAAAAAAAAAAAAAAAAAAAAAAAAAAAAAAAAAAAGAGTCTTACCTGGAGCTACACAGATGGATCAGAGGATAAGAGTCTTTGCTGCACAAGCATGAGAACCTGAGTTTACATCCCTGACACTCATGTAAAAAGTCAGGTATGGAATGTGCGTCTCTAACACCAGCATTTCAGGATGGAGACAGGCAGATCCTTCCAACAGCTCACAGGATACTACTAGCCTAGCCTAGACGGTGAGAGCCAAGGTTCAATGAGAGGCCCCTGTCTCGGGGTGATAAAACAGAAAACAAGAGTAAGACATTGACATCCTCTTTTAGCTTCTGGGTGTCCAGATCTGCAAACACACTTCAAGTTGGTGAAATGAGTAAATATAACCTGAGACAGTAAACAGAATAGGGAAAGCAATGCAGCCCATATTCACCATTAATGAGTGTAAAAATCAACAAATGAAATGTGAAACAGACACAGACACACATACACACACACACACACACACATACACACACCCCACACACACACACACACACACACACACACACGCACACACGCACACAAATGTTGTTTACAGAAAATTCAACTTCATGTATCAAGTGGTTACTAAGGTTACTAAGGTTATAATAACCACACTTCCTTCTAGTTATCAGAAGACCTTAACGTACCCAGAGCACAGTGGGCCTGCCAAACATGATGTATTGCCCTCAGATGAGCGCAAGCTAGTTTGCACATTCATACAAGCAAAACAAAGGTCCAAAATACTTGCTTGGCCAAAGAATCTGAATTATTTGACAGTTTGGTTCCTAAAACAAATGGAGTTCTACCTGAGTGTTAGCAGAGTAGGCTTGAAACTGGGATCTGACTGCACCAAAAGAGAAGAAGGCGGCTGAGGAGATGATAAAGAGACAGGAAGAAACGGGAATTCCTGTGTGTGCTCAGTCCCAGGGAGATTCAGCCACATGCTGCTACAGTCTCAGGCTTTCAGATCCAACAAAGAGTGTATAAAGTGTATGACACAGAGACAGGGAGAGAGTTCCCACAGATAGGGCGTGACAACTGAATCAAACCCATGCAGGGAAGATGAATTTGTGAACATTTGGGATAATCGACCAACAGTTTGGACAAACAAGAAAGACTAGGTCACCTTCTTTCTTTCCTTAAAGCAAAATAAATTCTAAGTGAAATCAAAAAAAGCAAATTCTGATACCATAAGAATAGTAGAAGACTATATGGGAAAATATTTTTATGATCTTGGGGGGAAAAAAGCTTTCCGAAGCATCAAAACTGCACAAAGTAAGACAAATCTCCATACATGAAGTGATCAGTTTATTGACTCTGTGACGCTATAGCTGCCACATAGCACAACATCTCTGCAAATCAAGTTGGATAAATGACAAAAAGAAAAGGCTATATTTTCAAATATATGCTCCCCACCCCTCTCATCCATTCTAGGAAAAGTCTGAGTATGGTCTTACTTGTTTTAACTTTTACTGGAGATAAGGTTACTGTAGCAGACCCCAAGATGTACCACTCAGATTTTGCCTCTGAGGGTACATGTTGAGGCTGAAAGTGATGTTGACACCTTCAGTGTTTTCTTGGCTGCAGAGAACCTGCCCCAGTGGAGGCCCACAGTAGCAAACATCTATGGAGAATCATGATCCTCTCACTGCCCCTGTGAGGTAAGCAAAGACTGCCATTAGGCCTGTACCTCAGATCACCTCTTTCTTCCCAGTCATTTTTCCTTTTTTTCCTTCCATGGGTGTTAATGTGAGATGAACATCTTCCCCCCAACTCGTACTCAGATTGTGTTCACCAGGATGTCATTTTCAGAAGTCTTGTTTTCCTATTTGAAAGCCTGCAATGGTGTTACTTGGGTCCCAAGGACCCACAAATGCAACTTTCCTGCTCTAATGAGCTACATTTCTGTTATCAAATACACCCAACTCCTACAGATTGTAGGATTTCTTGCCCTTGATGGGTCCAAAGTAAAGTTTCTTTCTAAATGAAGTTATCCAAATTCCTGTAAGCTGTGGAGTATAGATCACTTACAGGTAACACATTCCTGTACTTTGTTAGCCTTTTACTGGGATGGTCTGTCTTCGCAAGCCATCCGCACCTCTGAAGGTCTGCTCTAGAGGACACCCAACAGTGTCTGGGTTAGGTTACTTGGCAATGAATACTCTAGTACAGGAACAAGTCACTATCAACAAGGGCATCTTCAAAACAGCTCTTCTTCAATGGCAGAAGCCAAGCTCCAGGAGAGAGGAAATGGAAAAACAGATCTGTAAAACACAGCTGTCATCAAAATAGAGATCAGAGATCCTTGCAAGACAAAGACCCAAGCCTCTGCTGCCACTCACAGCTGAGCCATTCATGGAGGTAGGGAGACACAAGCAGAGATGTCTTCCCTCTGTGCCTGTATATCACATCTCAGAAACCCTTTCTACAAGTTTTCTCCTTGAATAATTTCATAGAAGCCATACTTGTTCCCATTGAACTTGGCATCAACAGACACAAGCAACTGTCATTTTGCTACCTTATTGAAGAATGGCGTCCCCATCCCTCTTACCATGCCATGTTTCTTTCTATTCAGAATCTCCAACAACCAGCTCCTATGAGTCCAGATTATATATGATTTAGACAAAATATAATTCCTAAACCTAATCCTACAGCCTCTCTGAAAAGCAACTTTAATGCTTAGAAAAATAAATCTAGAACCAATTTAACTGACAGAAAATTCCAGAAAGCACCATGGATCCATAGGCACTTAGAAAACTACTTTGGCCATCTGAGCAGACTCTTTTCTCTTTAAGTACAAGTAATGAGTTTGTCTTTGAACTTTAATAGTAATGGATAACCAGATAGTTCATATTTAAAAAAAAAATCGTTTTAGGACAACTCTTAAGGATGCAAGTAACTTGGACAAGAAAACAACTACATACAAACAGGTAATAGAAGTCGATGAGAGAAGGCAGCAGATTGCCAGCCCCAAAACAAGCCAGAAACTTAATTATTACCTTTACTTAAGTCCAAACACCCAGCTTCTTGTTCCAAGGAGACCTATTCAGGATATTTTCATGACTAACCTTGTGTTTGTGACGGAAGATTAAAAACTAAATATTATTTGACAAGTTTTTATGTGATGACATAGAGAGGTGGCAAGAGCTTGCTGTTGACCTAAATGTGGCTGCCAAGCTCTTCTGCCTGCCAAAATATAGCTTCAATAAGCACACATAAATTTTATTTTTAATAAATAGCCACAAAATGGCTTCATAAACAGACTAAACCCTGCATAACCATAGCTCACAATGAGTATGTGTTACAGCTTCACATAAACAGAAGACTCACAGTCTGAAGCTGGACCTCATGTCTCCATCGTATGGACTGATGACAAACCGGCTCATGTGGGGACACCCTAGTGATTTTCTTGGGTGGAGGCCCACGTGCTAACTACTTGGGCTCCTGCTTTCCTGCAACAGCCCTGGTGTTTGTCTCTGCAGACTTCAGATTTCAGAGTACTGAGGGCTTAAGAGGTGGCTGGAGTCTCCACTCAGTGTCCCAAAGGCGACTTTGTGGTAAGAAACACACTTTGTGCTTTCACTAACGTGTAGACATCTATAATGGGTTAACATGAATAAATAAAGGGCATGAGGGGGCGCACTGATGTGAGGAGAAGAAACTGTTCTTTCTTGCTAACTTTTCTTGGAATTTCCATGTTCCTTTTATTCAAAGGATCCTTTTGGAAGAGTTCTTTGCCTTTTCCTCTGTTGGCAACCTTTCTTCGTTTCTTTTCTACTTTAACATTTTTTTTTTAATTTTGGTAAATCAACTGATTCCTTGAGAAAAATAGCAGCTAATTGAAAACTTAATGAACTTTTTTTCTCCTTTCGAAATCAGCTTCAGTTTTTTAAGCTTTTTTTTTTTCTCTTGACTAAATGTGTGCATTCAGGAACGTCTCTCACATCCCAGTGGAAAGCAGCCTTGGTTTGCTCACCCTGCCAGCTTCATTCCCCAAATTCTCTTTCACTTGACATAAACTCCTGGGAGTAGAGGGAGAAAAGTCAAAGAGGGATATTTTTTTCTTAATGTCTTGAGCCTCTCTCCTTTTGAAGATGAGAGAGTTTATCTCTAGGAAAAACAGACCCTCTCAGGGAAGAGGCGATGACTGATCAAACAGAATTCCAGGCATGCCAAAATAGCAGCAGGTTAAACATGGAGATGACTCAAAGGCCCCTGTGATGTTCAAAAATAAATACAATTGCTCTGACAGTGTGGTCTGTGTTACTATTTATATATGTCCATGCTTTACTCTCTACCTGTGGCTGTCTGTCACTCACTCCTCAGCTTACACTCAAATTCATGTTGATAGACTTTACCGAGACAGTCTTTACCAGATGTAATGAACTGGGTCCCAGGATGGACAGATCATTCCATATGCTAAGCAGAGAGTATAACGGAAAAAGTGTTGTTAACAACCCCAAACAGGGACCAGCCCAAGAACTCAGACTCCCACAGAGCTATGATTGAAGTGTCTTGTGAACACAGTGGAAAAGTGGCCCATACTGTGAGAGGTTGACTCCATTAGGAAGAACACCTCATGGTGTTCAGTGACATGTGAAACACTGGCTGTGGTGGGGGGGGGCTGGCTCACCACTGTGTTCTGCCCCTTAGCATGCTGGGATGGATTGCTCATCTTCACCTCTGCCCCCCCCCCTTCCAGTCTGCATTCTTTACAATCATTCCCAACCTCCAGCAATAGTCAGATGAGCAAACCCTTCCTGGTAGCTTCAACTATCCAGCATTTCTATTCCTACTTCAAATTCAATGTCTTGTTTCCTCTCTGTTTCTTGTTTAGTAGCTATGTATAGAAAGTGATAGGGGGTACAGGGACCCAAGGTCAGACACAGACATGCTAAAATTTAATTTTTAAAAAAGTGTTATAGCAGAGGTACAGGTAAAGTGAAATGAACAGTTAAAGTACTGACTGGTAAGTTTGGGGTGGGTCATGAAGATTTCACAGAGATGCATTTCTGGTGCTTCCAGGATGGCCTAGGCAGCGGGCTAAAGAGGTGGTGAAGACTGGAGTATTTAAGTGTGGTCTCTGTACAGAACGCTTATGAACATCTAAGAAGAGCTGGAAGCCAGTTTAGCATACACAAAACCAAAAATCAAGACATGCAAAAGTTGTTCTGTGTTTAATGGGGAGGTTAAAACTTTTGGACGAAAATAAAAATGCATTTACTGGTCTGAGAGTAGGAAGAACCCTTAAAGTACTGAGAAAGTTTGAGTAGGAAAGATGAAGTTAGAGCTGGGAAAGACACACCAATGGCCCAGTTACCTCTCTGTGGAATAAAACACTGAAATCAGAGGCTCTGGAGAGGCTGAACTGAGTGCTTTCCCAATGTGTGCAAACTCTATTGCTGCATCTCAAGCTCCCTCCTTCCTTGTCTTTTGCAACAACCAGTTGGCCAGTTGATAGAATGCTCATCTAACATGCCTAAAATCTTGGGTTCAATCCCAAGTAACACATATACTATGTGTGGTGTCACACTCCTGTAATTCCAGTGATGGTTAAGTAGAAGCAGGGAGAGCAGGAGTTCAAAGCCATCCTTGGTCACAGAGAGAGTTCAAGGACAGCCTGGAATATGTAAAATCCTGTCTAGATAAATCAAAATCCAAATAGTTGGTGAGCAAAGAATTTAGATGTCAATAAAGTTTAATGGCCCCAGAGAAGTCCAGGTGGGCCTTCTGCCATAATTGTCTTGAGCATTGAACATATAGTCAGTATGACTCAAGGACCAAGTTTTGTTTTTTGTTTTTGTTTTTGTATCAATTTGAATGAGTCTTAATGAACACACTACAGTTCAGAAGAATAAACATTCCCTATGTCAAAAGATTCAATGTATTCATAAAAATTAACAACATTTTTCTACTGCTCATCAGACATCCACAGCATTACTGGAATTTCAAAAATGACACTGGCTTATCCAGCCAAAGCTCCATGCAGACATATTGTAAGATGCAGTAACAGTGTTTAGCTCAAGAATGGCAAAACTTCAAGAATGTCATTGCTTCCCAAAAGGATCCCTTTGGGGCTGCTCACTATACCAGCACAAGTACCTGACTTTGGTCCATAAAGTCCACATAAAAAAAGCTGAGTGTGGCTGTATATGCTTATAATCTCAGTCTTGGGGCACAAGAGACAGATGGATCCCTGGGACTTACTGGCCAGCCAGCCTAGCCAAATCAGTGAGACCCAGGTCCCAAGGAGAAACGTTAGTTCAAAATACAACCTAGATAGCACCCACGTAAGGTGCTGAGGCTGACCTCTGGCTACACACACACACACACACACACACACACACACACACACACACACACACACACACACAGAGGATGCCATTGAATTCTCCAGAAGATCATCTCATTGCCAGGTCTATTCAAAGAACAGAAAGAGACTGACCATACATATCTCCCTAACTACACAGACAGAAGGCTGTGCTCCATCTCCAACAGAAGCTTTCTGCCTGAGCCATCACCCTTTTGACCTTTATAACAGAAGCATGATAGGATGACTATGTTGTGCTGCTCAGTGTTTTCAGAAATGGATTTGTGATCATGTTCCAGATCCTATAAATGACTTTACTCAATATTTCTTTATTCTGTGGGTTTTGGAGTCAAGCACCAAGTTCATAAGACTAACTTTGAGTTCTTCAAGCAGTTATTTCAAAAACATCCTTTATAATTCTTGGAAAACTGACGGCTTGTCATATGAGTCCAGAAACATTATATGTCATGGCTATTGTTCAACTATTCAGACACATGATGTTTTAGGCACTTGACTCCGTATAACCTCTTACAAAGTATTGTGTTGGACCAAGTGAAACAAGAGCTAGCTTACTTGCTGGTTAATTTCTCTCAAAATATACAAGAGAAAGGTTGGAAAAATTTAACCCCAAGGGCCATTAAAAATAACATTTGATTTATACATTTATTATTTCTAATATAGCATGTGTTGTGTTTAGAAAGTGGCTATAATAACACCAATCTTTGATCACTTAACAACAGAACAGGTTGTTTCGAGGCCCCAAAGGAAAAAAGAGAGAGAGAGAGATGTTCCCAATACCACTAGATAAAATAGTGCTTGCTAAGCTATACGTCGCAGTGGAGCATGTTATGAAATGAGTTTGATGGGTCAGAACCAAAATTTAAGAGACTAAAGAGAAACAAAGAACAGCATGGGAAGGTTCAGTGTCTCTCACACGCAGAGAGGAAGATGATACTCTATCAGGTTGTGTAGGTGTGCTCTGAATCATGTAGAATCAGTTTTTCCAGAAGGCGAATGGACAGAGAACTTTAGAGCCACTGATTACCTGACAGCAGGGTTTGGAATTTCCTGCTAAATGGATTGTTCTATGTGGCAAACAATTATCAAGCACCTGCTCCATGCCTTCTATTAGATTCCGTTCTAAGGACGCAGCTGAGTACCTGGTTACTTCCTCAATACGCCTGACAAGCCAGACACCCAAATAATTATCTTGTAATAAAAACTACAATAGCTGTATGAAGAGATACATTAGTAACACCTCAGAAAGACTTCTACTTATGTGTCACAAGGCAGACAGTGTTGATTAGAAAGCCTCAGAAAGAGAATCATTCAATGTCATCCTGGAAGAGAAAGCAATGGGGTGTATGACAGAGTGGCAAGGCTATTTCAAAGTATCTCCTACAAAGGATAAGATATGCTGTGTACTATGCCTAGCATGGGGTAGGGGGAGGGAAATTCTCACCTTATCCCACATCTTGGTCCAGTAACACAGGCTTCAAATCTAGGACAGTGATAAACATTCAAAGAGATTGCTTTTGTTGCTTCTAAGTCGTTAATATCTAGGGGTTTGATTTATAGATTTTTAGAGGGCAATGTGTTTTAGATGAAGACTTTATCCCAAATGAGTTAGAGTTATAGCTGCTGGAGAAGGAAGGGAAGTCATATACATTACAACAGGGCTGAGGAGGTCTTGTTAAGAGAAATTCCTTTTCATGATTTGACCAAAGCAAATACTAGAAAATAAGATGCCCATTGTAAGCAAATCAAGAAATTGGATCTCGCACTTACATGCTTCCAGCTTTTAGAGGGCAGACATCATCTAACTTCATTTCACACTTACAACATTTACTTTAATTGGAGGAAGGGGGTTAGAAATTGAAGCACAGCATAAGAGGCATATATGCCATGAATAATCACAAAGGACTCTGGGGGCCAATTTAGGCAACTTTTGTGTGCTTTATACACATGAAATTATAGAGTGGAAAGCACTACCTGAATAAAGTTTCTCATTAATTTTTTCTTAGTATGATTCACATTTAAATTGGAATATATCTGGCATTGACTTCAAATCATCCCCCTTCTCTCTCCCATGACCAAGAACAGAAGAGCTTTTGGGCTGATGGACTACCAGACACCAAATGACACAGTAAGGACAACTCACAAAATCTGATGTGTTTACTGGGGCAATTCTTAAAACATGGATTATTAATCAACTGTTGCATACTAGCATAGTGATCTTGATCATCTCTCTAATTACAGGGTATAGTTATGGTGGTATTGTGTTCCCCAAAATATTGTGTACCTTAATAAACTTATCTGGGGTCAGAGAACAGAAAAGCCACAAGATACTTAGGCTAGAAAATGTTAGCACACGCCTTTAATCCTAGCATTCCAGAGACAGAAATCCCTCTGGATCTCTGTGAGTTCAAGGCTGCATTGGAAACAGTCAGGCATGGTGACTCACGCCTTTAATCCCAGAAAGCAGCCTTTAATCCCAGGGAGTGGTGGTAGAAAGCAGAAAGGTTTATAAGGCATGAGGACCAGAAACTAGAAGCATTTGGCTGGTTAAGCATTCAGGCTTCTAGCAGCAGTTCAGCTAAGAGCCATTGGGATGAGGACACAGAAGGTTCCAGTCTGAGGAAACAGGACCAGCTTAGGAATTGGCAAGATAGCTGTGGCTTGTTCTGTCTCTCTGATCTTCCAGCATTGACCCCAACTGGCCTTGGGTTTGATTTTATTAATAAGAACTGTTAAGATTCCTGCTACATATAGGTAAAACTAAAATTTTAAGTGCTTTTCAGATAATCTCAAATAATGAAAATGACTTATGTATTTTGTATTTTGCAAACCCATGGAGAATCTCCCACCCGTAAAGATTTTACCATTGCCCTGGGATGTCATCTTCCTACACCAAAAACAATTGCTGTTGTTTTCAGAATAATGATTGTGATTTGAAAATGAGAAAATTAATAATAACATTCCCAAGCTTTACCATAACACAATTTTAGAACAAAAGTTAAACCCTCAGTCCATGTAGCTATCAAAAATTTAAGGTCATGAAAGAAAAAAGCATGGTGATTATAAGTGTCCACCTTAAAAAAAAAAAATAAGTGTCCACCTTACAGAAAACTTAAAAGTCAAACTGACTCCAAGGAATCATAACTTTTTTAGGCATTTTTCAGGGAGTTTCCAGAGTGTACAAAGTGACTGGGAGTGGGCTCATGTTTTGGCTTTTTACCTTGCAAGAAAGAACCTAGAAATGCATAGGCCTTGGGGTGAGTAAGCAAGCCACAGCTTCTTCCCTGAGCCCAAATGCCAGATGTAATGCTAGATTTTTTTTTTCAAATTCCTCTCTAACTTGGAAAGGGCATATATTTCCAAGAGCACAGGGTGCTTTTCTTTTCAGCAAGACTTCAATTGTCTACCTGTTTACATAACAGAAGCTCTGTAATTTAATTTGTACCACAAAAGACAATCATTATGATTAAATCAGGCCCCGGGTTTAACAAGGTACACCTAATAGGCACCTCTGCTCATCAGATCATGGACAAACAACATTCTTTCATTGTGCAATATATGCAGAGCAGCTCAGCTCAGACTACAAGAACAGATGTAACACTACACAATGTCATAGCAGATGTATAGGTTCATTAAGGGAGGACTATTTCCTTCTGGTGCAGAGGGTGAAATTTCTGATGTGGGTGGAGACCTAACATCCCAGTCAGGCAGGTCAATGATCTGGCTAAAGGACCACCTCTAGGAAGGCCAGTTCGCTTGAAGTTATGCTAAACAGGTGAGAGGAATAATTAGCCCTTAAATAAGCTAACGTACTTTTTCCTTCCCACAGTCCCCACCCCTAGCACAGCCCCTCTAAGCCACCACGATGTTCTGTTGGGTCTGTCCACCTTTCTGAGTCCTGACACAGAAGGCATCATTTTTTTCCTTTTCCTTCTTTTCTGTGTTTTTCTTTTGGATGCTGGCCAGAGCCTAAGTATGCTTTTTCTGGGATTTTTTGCTTCTTTACTCTAAAGCTCCTTCCCTGGTTTGTGGTTTCCTGCTACCATGTGGCTGACCCCCATGCCAGTTTAACTCAAAGGACATGGCTTTATTCATTCTCTTCTCTACTCTCCACCTTTGGCAGCTGGAAAGACATAAGCTTGCTTGTCCTGGGTTGTTTGGGGTTTGTTTTGTTTGTTTTGTTTTTTCGTTTTGTTTTGTTTTGATTTCATTTAAACTCTAAAAAAAAAAAAAAAAAGAAAAGTCTTTGAGCTTCTGTTTGAGTCTGTTCTTTTCTTAAATTCTGTTATTAAAGAATCCCAAGAGGGGGCACAGATTTCCTCAGTATCTCTGGTGACCACAAAGGGATGTCCCCGTTTTCCAGTAGCAACATTACTTCTAGAACATAGCTACTTACTGGAAAGCAAAAGAGACACTGTTCTGTTCCAGGGGCTGTGGTCTCAGTTCACAGAGCCTATATGAAAACAGGAGGAGACATTTTTTCCACTGTTTGCACTCACTTTGGATTTTTGGTATACCACAGGAATGAGAACATGCCTCTCAAAGCACATGGTGAGAAGAATGTGCCTCAAAGAACACACTTTTTCCAAATATCTTCCCTGTATGCTTGTTCAAACTAGCCCATGTACATAGACACACAGACAAATAGACACACACACACACACACACACACACACACACACACACACACACACACACACACAGTCTCATGAAGCTACAAAAGCAGAGGAAAGAGAATCAATGCCTTCAAAAGAAAGAAAGAAATGTTAAAGGGGACATTCCCCAGCATGAGAAACAACCCTAGAGAAAATTAAATACCTTGAGCACAAGAGGAAATATGTCAAAAGAAAAAAGTATGCAAACAGATAAACCCATCTAGCAAAATTGCCCTTCGTGAGTAAATTTATAAATTATCTTTCCTTTCAGGCTCAGGCGTGGAGCCAGTAGGTCAGCGTCTCTCTATGTAGTATCTTGGCTCTTTCTGTATTTTTGTCCTCATATCTTATATTTTTCTCCTTTCATTTCTTCCAATCTTCCTCCCTCTAGAGAGAAGCAAATAGAAGATGGGTCCTCAATAAAAGACTGTCATCCTTTCTGGGATGAGGAACGGGAAAGAAGGATGCTAGGAATTCCAAGCAGGCAAGCAGCATCCGGCTGTTGTTTGGAGAAGGGAAAGCCTGGACAGGAGAATAATAGAGCCAATGTCCTCCTAGTTACTGGCACTTGTAGTTCCCATTTGGGGACAACTTTGAGGTTAAGGACAAAAACAAGATAGTAGCAGGGGACATGATGGGCTCCGGGATCATCATTCTGATTCAGACCCTGTTCCAATGTGTCCCTTCCATCCATTTCGGGTCTGGGAAAAGGAGAAGCGAACACAGCCTCCTGTTTTTCAAATCCTACCTTCTGCAGGAAATCTCCTAGCTCTTTCATTCCACACTACACAACCCTACAGAGGTTCATGTTGGAATGTATTTCTCCCTGCAGGCAGTCCACGGCAGTTCATACATTGGAAAGGAATTATACAAAAAGACAGAACAGGTATTGCCTGAATTCCTATTAGAAAAGAGAAACCAGACAAAGAAGTTGAATGAGAGGGTGTGTGTGTGTGTGTGTGTGTGTGTGTGTGTGTGTGTGTGTGTGTGAGAGAGAGAGAGAGAGAGAGAGAGAGAGAGAGAGAGAGAGAGAGAGAGAGAGAGAGCAAGTGAGAGAAACAGACAGACAGAGACAGAGAAGCCTAGACAGAGGCAGGCAAAGAGACAGAGCATAAAAATTTCTGAGTGTACACCAGGAGAGCAGTGATATACATACATGCATAATACATACGTGATTCATTTTCTCATTTTGTTTTTTAAAGAGCAGTGCTTATGTTGTGTGTTTAATCTTCTCATATAAATGTACTATTTAAAATTTAGTATCAAACCATTACACAAAGTAAGTAGTCTAATGACTATAATAGATTCCCAATGGTCAACCCATGACCCAACTCTCACTTTGGCCCTAAGAATGGGCCAAGGTAGCTAGTTGTGGGAGAGAAGTGCATATACCCATAGGAGTTTAGACCCTGAAGTTAATCTTATTTTCATGTGGACTCCAACTCTTACAGCTCACCTGCACTAACGTAGTCTCTTTCTACCCCTCTCTCTAACCCCAACACTCCCTCCTCTGGCCTCAGTACCAGAGCAGTTGTCTTTCATAAGATCATGGGGATGCTGATGCTGGTGCTAATGGAAATAAGATGATGGTGATGATGGTGGTGATGGTTGTAGGGCAGATGGTGACGGTTATAACAGGAATGATAAGTGATGACCACTGAGAGTTACTATGTGGCAGGTGGGAAGCTAAGCTTGTTCCGTGGATTGTCTCGCCCCGTCTTCAAAAACAGCTCTTTGAAGTAAAACCTATACCATCTTAGCAGGTGAAGAAATTGAAGTGCAGAGGTGTTATGTATGCATTGTATTGGAGGCCACGCAGTCGTAAGTGGCAGATCTTCAGGGTGAACCCTGAAAATCCTACTCCAGAATAGTAATTAATCCCTACTGAGAGTTTGGGTTCATCCACAAGATACTCAAGCCAAGCACAGCAGGGGGTGGGTATGTCAGTGCCTAAGTGTGAAATCTGTATTCAGCTGACTGCATTTGGGTGAATTTAGGGCCAATTACTACATAATTGATTGGGCTATGGAAGGATCCAAAACTGGAAGAGGCCAAAACAAGCAAACTGTTTCACAGTCTGGTTACTCCTTTCACACAGGCAAAGCCAGAATCCCTGTGAGTGAGGCCAGCCCTATGGCAAAGCATGAACACCTCCCGAGCAGACTCGTTACCACCTCCTTAGTGATGCTTCTGAAGGACCCACCATCAAAGATATGGTCATTTGTGCCTTGATAAATTACCAGAATCCTGAAATAAAATGCAAATATAATATACAAACCCATGCTCAATTGTGCTGTGCAATAAGGGGAAAGTGTGGAGTGGAATTTTTTAATATTAGAATGTTCTAGAAAGACTCTCCATAGAACTCTTAATTCAATTCCTTCATTCCTGTTTTCATTCATGAGAGAAGCATGGGTGGTGGAGAACTTACTCTCCACTTAGTCTCCAAGACAGTAGCCAAAATGGAGATCAGTAGGCAAAAATAGTAGTAAGTATCTCAAATGGGCAATAAAAATCAACAAAAGGGGGGTGGGGAGCTCTAAAACCCTAAATGCAGCTCCATGGCTTCAGCATGGCCCCTTCTAGTTCACTGAGGTCAATAGAGTTTGGGACTGAGCAAGTGTTCCAGTGACTTTGGAAATTAGCTGTGTGGTATTTTTCTTTGTGAGCTAATTAAAATAGTATGATTTTTATTTTAAAAAGAAAAAGGACAGTCATTTATTCTTATGAGTAATCTTTATTTCAACAAATATTGAGTCTCAGTCTTAAGAATGTAAGTTAAGATGCTGTCCATCTAGGGCAGGAGAGAGAAGAATGACAGAATAGCAAAGGTTCATCATTTTTCAACCTTTCTGGGGAATGGCTGTGAGTGTTTCATTAGTGGATGATCAACTTTTAGATATAGCTAACTCCAGTGTATTAAAAAAAAAACTAAATCATTGTTTTCCATTTAGTTTCTTCATCTAACACTGAGATTTAAAAAGATAACTACTAAAGATCACAAAACCAAGTCAGAGACATGGCTTTCCCTTGCTTAAGATGAGAATTAAAAATCATTACATGAGAATTTTTGTATTTTTACTTCTTGTGTATGTATTCTTGTACGTGTACACATGAATGTGGAGACCAGAAGTCAACATTGAGTGTCTTCTTCAATTGTTGCCCACCCTATTTCATGAAACAGGATCTTTCAGTGAGCCTGCGGCTCACCAATTCACATAGACTGGCTAGTCAGCAATCCCAGAATCTTCCCATCCAATTCCACTGTGCTGAGATTACAGGCAGATACTTTTTCACATGGGTGATGAGGATCAAACTCAGGTTCTCATGCTTGTGTGGCAAGCACTTTATTGACTGAACCATCTTCCCAGCCTACACAGAATTTTATTTTTTAGACAAAAGAGGAAAAAAAAGAAAGAATCAAACCCATTCCCACTAGTAAATGTTTGGAAAGGTGGTATTCACTAGTTTATCTGTCTGAAGATTTCAACATCCAGTTGGTTAAGAAATTTAAGCAACTGATTCACTTTCCCTGAGCGTTTGGCCAGAGATGGGGTGGAAATTTGCCATTAGCAAGGCTCAGAGCTCATGGGAAGAACCCTAGCTTCCAGGTCTAACTTGACTGAGAGATGAAATAAAGGCATGGGATGAAAGTCCCTCTGTCTCTTGCCTCTGCCCCCCACAACAGTGTTATTTCATTGTGAAGCCCTGTATGATGGTGATTCCTGACAACCTGGTCACAAACAACTGAGAAGAGAAGATGTTCATTATCAGGAGCTCTTGGTGCTCTTCACCATCTCTGAAACAAAGCCTATGCTTGAAGCCTTTGATGTATGGTATGTCCATGTCCAGGCCACATGTTGTCCTCTAAGGCCAGGTATGACAGCGCACCTGAATCGCATAGGCGCAGTGTAGAAGGAGATAATCTCTCATAGAGATGAAAGAACATCTTATGCTAAGATTGAAAAGCAGATATCCACCACATTTAAATTCATTGCCCTGAGGACAGTCTAGAACCTGACTGTTAGACTCTAACCTCACGAAGCAGTGTCCATGAGGACTGTGGAAACAGCAACAGCATTAACTATGGGGTTTGCTAAAACTACCACCTCAATGAGACTTAAACCTTCCTCTCATTTTCCCTGACTGGCTCTACAGTCTGCTTCATTTGAACATTTGCTATTTTCTGATGTGGACTCAGAAGTTCCTCCTCCTAGGCTCCTAGGCTCAGGGGCCTTCCATCCCTCCATCACACACATGGCAAAAATCAGAGAGAAATGTCTTGATGACATCCTGACACTGATCAGGAGAACCATCTGCAAGAACAGAAAGTAAGCAGATTCCATACAGAGTGCTTATCAACCAACCCCACTCTGCTCTGGAGACAGTTCCTCACCATAGACAATGCTGACCACGTGTAGAAAACATACATGGTTGAATTTATTACTTCTCTTATTTTTATAAGCAAACACCAGACAAGAAGCAATTTAAAAGAGAGAGGGTTTATGTCAGCTCACAGTTCAGGAGATACAGTCCATAAGGATGAGGATGTCTTAGTGACAGGAACATTGTCTCTAGAAGTAGAGGAAAATGAATGCTTGTGCTCAGTTCATTTTATTTTTTTATTCAGTTTTTGTACCTCAATCTATAAATCATGTCATCCATATTCAGGGTGGGTACTTCTTCCATGGTTAAAGCTTTCTGGAAACATCCATATAGGCACCTCAAAAGGTATGTTTCCATGGTGATTCTAAACCAAGGCGAGTTGACAATGAAGGCTGATCATTACAATAGCTCTGGAAGTATAATTTGATAACAAGGTATAGAGGAGAAAAGACTGAAGGTTTACTAATGAATTTATGTCAGGGCCTGTCATGCTTTTAGCTAAGTTATTAGTGAATCACAACCTATGTTCTACAATCTTAACTATTAAACACTCACACACCCCAAAAACACACGCATTTGATCCCATATGCTGCCTTTTCAGATAATTATCATTATGCTTTTAGTAGAAAAGGTTTTTTTTTGAGAGACCGTGGGGGGGACAACATCACATTTTACACTGATTCCAAGTCTTTTTAGAAATAAGTGGCCTTGTACACGAACTGTAGCTTATTGTCAGAAAAGGCAATTAGTCCTTAATCAACATTTATTAGTGGAAGTATTAGCATTGCAGAAGGAGGCAGAGGGTGCAGCAATGGAGCAGCATGTCAGAATCATCAATAGGTAGGAGTCCTTATGGAGAGGAACCAAGACTCGAGTATCCATGGCAACCATAAGTAAAGTTGTTCTCCATATATCAGGAGAACCAGTCGCCCTATGCATATCAGGACCCTAAGCAAGGCACTTCCACTTCATAAATTTAATGCTGTACATTAAGTTATAAAAGAATCGTCACTTATTAGCTGGTGACAGTCTACTTAGTAGCCTCAGGAGTACACAAAATCTATCCTCACAGGTTTCAAGAGAAGAGCCAAGTCACACACGGTTGTCAAGATTTACAAAAGACCCTAAGTGCAAAAGAAAACTGGGGACAAAAAGAAAAACTTCTCTTAGCTGAAGCTATTATCTGAATTGATTACATAAAACTTCCGAATTCCCAAATGAAAGTCTGGCCAGATGATCGCTGTGGCAGCACTTAGCTAATCTATTCACATTGGATCTGTACCAAGTTTCCAAGACTAAAAAGACTTATGACCAGTCACCAGATCCCAGCACAAGCTGTGGTTTTCAAAATTTTTCCTTTGCAACAAAAAAAAGTAAGAAAAGGGCAGAATACCAATTTGGAACTTTAAAGAAAAACCATTTGCCATGTATATTCCTGGAATTCTCCCTTGGGCTGTCTCCCTTTCCCCCCCTTCATTTAACATTTATGTAAAAAGGGACATTGTCCAATTAACAGGGCTGTTCCTATGTTCCTAGGCACCACCGTTTACCATCCTGGAGAACATAAGTATCAGATTCTGTAACAATGCAGCCTTTCATGTGCCCAGTTCTTACCTCTAACCATTCCTTTATTCTCTCATTTTCTCTTATACAGACTTTGCTACAAAATGTAGAATTCACACTCTATGCTGATTTCTACCAATGTGAAAGCAATGTCCTTGTTCATACTCCATAGTCATAAAACTCATAGTCTTCCTAGCAGCAGCAAGATTGTATTCGTGGAGAGAACTTACCTGTGGAGTATTATGAGGCAACCTTTTGAATCCCTTCTCGTCATTTTCCTCAATGGTACACTTTGACACTCCTCATCAGGCGGCATTTCCAAACAGAATAATTAAGTCAGGTGAGGAACTGGCCACTAGCTGATCAAAAGAGAGCTGGAGACACCCCCATGCCTTTGAGCCAGGTTCAACCCCTCACCTCTGTCTCCATCTCCCTCCCTCCCTCTCCCTCCCTCTCTCTCTCTCTCTCTCTCTCTCTCTCTCTCTCTCTCTCTGTGTGTGTGTGTGTGTGTGTGTGTGTGTGTGTAGTAAGTAACTGTAGACACCAGTTCAGCCAACCATCCTTTTATTCTTGAGACATCAGTGGTCTTCATCTGGGAGTCACTGAGACTTGGAGGACTCCCCTTGTTTTATGGGTAACATCTTCTTTTATGGATACACACTAGCAGCCAGTGTTTTCTCAGGGTCATTTCCAAAACCTCAAAGGTTGCTGTTTCCATCGCCTGAGTTTCAGGCCACTGTTTCTGATTTTCAACTAATCCAGTCACATGCTTCTGTAAGTAAGTCCAGAATAAGTAGAGTCTTCCTTTCTACATACACTAAACTCCATTTCAGAGACTAGCCTTGCAAAATCACCAGTAGGTTCCCAGGAAACAGGCAGGGTGTGCATGTTTTCCTTTCACCTTGTGAACACTGTGTTTTATAAATAAACCTCCAAAACAAAGGTCTCCATCACATAGAGAAGGTGAAAGGGACTACAGTTCTATAAACTGCATTCTGCTCCTAAAGAGTTTCTTAGTATCATGGTTCTGGATAAGTGGAAATATATGTAGTATGCCCAGAGTTGCTGAGGGAAGGGAATCTACCAAAGGCTACTTGAGACATCCCCATCCCAGTGGAATTGTGCCACGACCATGCCTCGGCCTGCCTGGTGATGCTGACTCTTCTTCTGCCTGCTTTCCCTCTCGTGAAAGAGCTCAGGAGGAAGCCTCCCTCCTCACTCTATTTACTTCAGAGGTTTCAAGAGCAATAACAAGTCGTATATGTTGTCAAGACTTACAAAAGGCCAGTAAGCTTAAACAGGAAATTGAGAAAGGCAGTAGAAGGCATGTCAGTCTCTTTGCTGGTAGCAAAAGCAGTACAGCAAGGCTTTCTCTCTCGGAACCGGACTCACTCTTCTTGGAGGCAGGCACTTTCTTCTTGCGCTCTGCCCCTCTTCTCAGAAAAGCCTCCCTCTACAGCATACTTCCACTGGACAAGTGGCTTTCAGAAGCTCGGAATTATATATTCATGTTGGATCCCAGCGACATCTTCCGCATATCCACAAATACGCTCAAGCCGCCCTCCTGACTGTCAGGGACTATTTCTGAATTGGTTCAGAGTCTGGTATTGGGAATATGGAGGTGAGCTTCACTGACCCCCTCCCGCAGAGGCTTCAGTAAGAAGGGGAGGGTAAGAGTCACTGATCCTTTGGCTGGAAGTTTAGCAGTAGAAATTGAACGCAGCTGAGTCACGAGAATCAGTGTGAGTTCAGAGCCAGACTGGGTTATATTGTGGGTTCAAGAACAACCTGGGATACATAAGACTGTTTTCAAAAAGCCACTGATGGGGTAGGGGGAGGAGAAGAAAAAGGAAAAGAAGAAGGTGGGGGAGAGAAACCAAGAAAAGAAAGGGAAGTTGAAACCCAAACCAGTGTCTTGGTCTTACTGGTCCTGCCTCTACAGATGACATTCAGCATAGAAGAAACAGAGTATAACTGGCCTGTGTCTGACTAGCCAATGAGTAGACATGTAGACAAGGTCAGTGGTGTTGCAGGTAGTTGGAGAGTTACTGTCACTACACCTAGGGAGGGAAGCCTGGCCAGAAGCAATTTAGCGTTTTATAGACAGCAGAGCTGAGCCTCTACTTCCCAGCTTCTAATTCCAGCTTGGTTGATCCTAGCAGTGTGACCTGAGATATTCTCTCCCTGCTTTTTGTTTGTTTGTTTGTTTGTTTGTTTTTGGGTTTTGTAACAGGGAGATTTTCCCAGCCATGTAGAAGAAGTCCTTAGAACACTTTGTCAAACCATAAGAAGGATTATCCTGTCAGAAAAATGCTGGGAAGTTCGATGAACATAGTGGTAGGTGCAGCGGAGATGAAGAGAAGTCTGTGATCTAGACAGAGGAAGAGGCAAGGACTTACCTTAGAGCAGAACACAGAAATAGAGGAAAGCGTCGTCGAGGGCCGCCTGCAAACATAGAAATGGCCCCACCGCCTGCAAAGCGCCCTGGCCCCCATGCCAAACTGCCCTCAAGTAAATTAGGTCAGTATTTCTGTTCCCATTTTCCCATTTAACCAGCAGGCCCAGCTGTACACGGCAATCCAAGGCAGACAGCTCCCGGCTTTGGGTGAACTTGGAGATCCGTGTCCCTCCCCGCTGCCCTTGCTCTTTGCAAAGCTGAACTCATGACAGGGTTTGTCACTCCCACCTTGTTTGAAGGATTATATGACACCCATTCAGGAATTTCGGAAAACACAAAGTAACATTTGATTATAGAGCAGCCAGGCAGGAGGAAAGTGGGACACTGAAATCAGTATGTCACAGCGGACTCCAGGCCACTCTTGTACTGCCAGCAGTCTATGCCCCTGAGGCATGTGCCCGGAAGCCCCGTGAGAAACATGAAGGTTTTCCTCTTGTTATTCTAGCTCTAGGAGTTCACATTTGTATTCCTGTTGGGTGTGATACCCAGAGGCTATGGTGACATTTTTGCATTTTTAATCACTCTAATAGCCAAAATCTGAGACCAAGTGCACATCACCTATGTTGAATCTCTCCTCACGCATGCACTCACTTCTCCTCCCCTTCACATGCCTCCCGGGCCTTTGTCTCTTTCCTCACACTTTCACGTAATTTATTCATCTCAAGATGCACTTCTGTCTCATTTAATCATTTAAACAGACCTTTGGTGCCTATCTAATTGATTCTTCCCGGGTTTTAATTTGCATCTTTGACTTTGCCATTCTGATGTCTTTGACTATCCCTTTCTCTGCATGACATATGTTTATGCATTAACAGGTTTCCAATATTCTGCAAGACTTCAGAGGCCAAGGATAAAAAAAAAAAAAAAAAGCTATTTAAAACAGAGACCTGATTGGCTGATTGGCTGAGCAAAACCAAGAGTGAACACTGTAAGCGGTTCAGAGGATACACGACCATAGTGATCTGTGAAAGTTCAGCTACCCAGAGACCAACCTCCTGTCCTACAACTTGCTCCCGTCCAACATCCCCTGCCGGAAGGTCTGGTGGAACAAGTGGTCAGAAAAGCATAGGGTTTCCTGTGAAGGATTTCCATTTGATTTTGCCTCTGTGTGACTGAGGGACCTTGGGTCTGTTTCTTGTGTATTTGGATTTGACTTTTGGTTTGGGAGTAGGGAATTTGTGAGTGTGTGGTTAATCAATTGGTAAATTTAGGAAAACAAGGAACAGATTAATTCATTTATTGACAGTGCATTCTACAACACCTGTTGAGAACAGATTTGTGCTGTTAGTTCTATATAGATTAAATATAAATGAAAACAGATGAGGCTTCCTACACATGAATAGCAAGGATGAAAGGCCTGCATAAGAGGAAGAAGGAATGAGGGGTGAGGTGCTATGTATGATTCTGATTTTTGCAACCCATATTACACATTCCCAATGTCCCGGAAGGGGACCAAACTCTGGGATTGAATTTCCCAAGTTACTGACTTTTTGTTGGGATCCTGTCATATGCCCAAACCCTCTGATTTTCATTTTCTTACTGATACAATGAAAACTATATGGTAGAAATTATTCAGCTATATTAATGAAAGGAATTAATGTTTTTTAAGCACAGAGAAATTCTACAAATGTGACTTAGAAGTGCTGGATATAATGGGTACCATGTGCATTTCTTATGTTCTTCAAAGAGAAAAAAAAACACATTACTCAAGTTTTAATCACAAGCACGGAATCATTAAACTTGCAATGTGGATTTATAATTTCTGCCAAAAAAAAATATGAAGAAAACATTCCAAGTCTTTCATTTGTTTTAATGAATTTCAGAATCAGCTATTGGCACCCTATTTTCTTATCAATCCAAGGATTTTAATATGGATCCATCTTCTTATTGTTATATTTAAACACTCTTTCATGAGAACTGGTAAATTTATTTCAAATCTACAATATTTTTTTCCTAAACCAAATGTTGTCACAAATGTAAGTTTGTCTTCATGTTTTCTCTTATGTGATTTTTAGGACCAAGATTCTGAGTAGACCTACATAATATTAGAGTAAAAAATCAATAGTTCCTTTATATTTTTCATAAAGCAAAAAAGAATTAGCAAATATTAAAATAATAAACATTAAATGGACCCAAATGTATCAATATATCCATGTATTTCAACAACTTTCCTCCTAGAAATACAATTTTCTATCCATGGTTCTGGGAAGTGTGGTTGGTAACTCCTATCATGACTCAGTGTCCATTTCAGAAGCTCTATGATTATTCTTGAATTTATCATTATGGTCAAGATAGTAGTAGAGCAGTGGTTCTCAACCTGTGGGTCATGACCCCTTTAGGGGTCAAATGACCCTTTCACAGGAGTCACATATCAGATTTCCTGCATGTCAGATATTTACATTGTGATTCATAACAGTAGCAAGTTTACAGTTATGAAATGGCAATGAAATAATTTTATGGTTAGGGGTCATCACAATATGGGTCATAGCATTAGGAAGGTTGAGAACTATTGTAGTAGAGTATGCCAAAGCTAAGGAGGCTAAATCTGAATTTTCAGGAGATAAACAGTTACTGAGAGGAAAGAAAGAAAGAAAGAGAGAGAGAGAGAAAGGAAGGAAGGAAGAGAGAAAGAAAGGAAGGAAGGGAAAAATAGGAAGGACTTAAAACCATGCACTAGGCAGAAAAGAGCTTTGTCATTCTTTAATGTGTTCATTGCAAAAGATACAGGGGAGAGCATCTAAGTGGAGGTGTCTCACCCCACTCACCTTGGAGTGTGCAGGAATATGGCTGCATTCGCCTGGAACAGGGCCCACTTACAATTACACAATAGCTCCTGACTGCATATTTGGAATAAGATAGCTATACCCTAGTCTCAGACCTTGAGGCTCATGGGAAAAACTTTAGAGGTGTTGACTTGGGGTATTGATTCTAGTTCAGTGGCACAGCTCTCTAATGAATGCTGAGAGCTGCTGGCCCAGAGCTCAAGTGATAAATTGGGATAAAAAGAAAAGAATGGTCAGTGGAGAATGGTCAGTACAAGAATTCTTGGCTGAAAGAACTAGAGTCAATAAGAAAATACATTGTATTCTCTGAGGACAAGATCTAGGCAGGTAAATGGCTTTATAAAGGCAATGCCAACATATAATTGAAAGATAGGCATTCATTCAAGACAGTCTTGGTAATGTAGCCACTATGGACAGAATCTAATCTTACTACATCCTCTCAGCCTACTGACTATACCAGAGATGACAGTGAGTGAGACTCGGGGTTGAAAGGGAAATCTAAACAGTCTAAATACTATGAATGAAGTACAAGAAAATGTATTTTCACAGAGGAACATAGGAGCCCCAGTTCAGTATCATGGTAGAACAAGTAAGTGTCAGTGAGCTGATGGCTGAAGAAAACACTTTGTAAATTCCCTTACTACGAGGAAAATCAATTCCAGAATTACCTAGAAAGATAAGAACTACTGGAATTTGGAGGGAGAAGGAGGTGCCAATATAGAGTTTGTTCATAGTCCTGGTGATTCAGGCTTTGGGAGACAAAAAGCTCACGACTGAAGACACACACAGTGGCAAGAAAGGGAAAAGGGAAGAAGTCATCAGCTCCAGAGTAGCAAGCCCTCCAGGAAAGTTAATAACTAAAAACGTCAACATCTTTGGACAGAATCTAATATACATATTACTTACAAGCAATTCAGTAAAAGTTGATAAAGGTGATTAAGATGGTCATTGTTATTTTGTCAGTAAAAGTCAATGAAGGTGATTGAGATGGTCGTTGCTATTTTGTTGGAAAATAAACATTCATTGTATATTCTTATAGCAGTTGTTCAAATTTTTCCATGCACAAAGATACATACAAAGAAAATGTCATATAACAATTTATGATACGATAACAAAATACCATACATGATGACAAAATTTTAGTGTGCCTATTTGGAATAGCATGGTTCTTTGGTACAATATCTTGGGACATGGCTGTATTGGTCACTTTTATGTTAGTGTGATAAGATATCATGACCAGGCCAGGCGGTGGTGGCACACGCCTTTAATCCCAGCACTCGGGAGGCAGAGCCAGGCGGATCTCTGTGAGTTTGAGGCCAGCCTGGGCTACCAAGTGAGTCCCAGGAAAGGCGCAAAGCTGCACAGAGAAACCCTGTCTCGAAAAACCAAAAAAAAAAAAAAAAAAAGATATCATGACCAAAGTAAATTAGAGTAGGAAGGGTTTATTTGGGCTTATGGTTCCAGAGGTAGAGTCCAGAATGGAAGGGGAAGCATGGCAGCAGGAGACCAAAGCAGAAAACTGAGAGATCACATATTTGACTGCCCAGTGTGAAGCAGGGAGATTGAACTGAAAGGAAGGCAGCCTGCAAATCCATAAAACCCAACTCCAGTGACATATTTCCTGCAACAAGGCCACACCTCCTAAACCTCACAAAAGTGTCAACCAACTGGAGAGCAAGTGTTCAAATGTTTGAGCCTCTGGAGAACATTAAACCACCACAATAGCTCTGTACTTTGTGTCATGAGAGACAAGAAGATTTTTACACTACAAAAATACAAATGGGAGTAGGAAAGATAGCTCAGCAGTTAGGAGTATTTGCTGTTCTTGCAGAAGACCCAAGTTAGGTTCCCAGCACCCATGTAGGGTGGGTCCAAACCACCTGTAACTCCAACTCCAGAGGATTCATAACCTTCTTTTGACCTCTGCAGGTACTGTATACACATGCACACATGTGCATATATACACACATGCATATACATGCACACACAAACATATACATAAATAGAAATAAAAATCTTAAAGCCACATAAGGAATGACTTGTTTACAAAATATTTTTAACTTTCAAAATTTAATAGGAGAATCTCACATCTAGATAGGAAAAGGAACAAAAGAACTAAACAAGGATTTTACACAATAGACAAACATAGAAACAATGCTGAAGACTATTAGTCATAATGGGAATGGATCATAATGGATCACACACCTATGAGGAAGGATAAGAGCAAAAATGGTCACCATGCTGAGGACATCAGAATGTGTGACAACTAGAACATTCAAATATTAATGCAGTAAATATATATTGAAGTAGTTGATGGGGGGCAGATAAGAGAAAGAAATAAAACTGTCTACTAAACCAGAAGCTATACAAATCCTAAAACTCACCTATTCAACTCCTAACCATGCACTATAAACAATGCATGCAAGTGTGCTTTAAAACACATACAAAGATGATTGCAGCATCTCCATTCATAATGGCCCAAACAGCACCAATGTCCACCAAGATGAGAAATGATAAATGCTAATATAACCATGCAGTAGAATGCTACAGAGTAGGATCAAACCACTACTATTCACATCAGCATGAATGAACACAACAGATACATTGCTGATCAAAAGAAACAACACACATTGATAATTCCACACAGAGCAAGTTCAGAAATGGGCATTATATGTAGTACTGAAAGCCACCTTAGGAAAAGGTGATTCAGTAGGCAGAGAGCCCTAAGGATACTTCTTGTCTGTCGGATATGCCCTACTTATTTCTCTTTTTTAAAAGACTTCTTTAGTTGAATTTTACGTCTTTTTGCCTGTATGGATGGATCGTACCACATGCATACAGTGCCTGTAGAAGAGGGTATCAAAATCTGTGGAAATGTAAGTTCAGGAGGTTGTGAGCTGCCATGTTGGTGTTGGGAATGCAACCTTGATCCTCTTCAAGAACCCTGTTCTTATCACTGAAACATCTCTCTTGCTCCTGGTGTCCTATTTCTTGATCTTGGGAATAGTGACCTAGGTGAGCACCCTTTGAAAATTCATTGAGCCACTTACTTATGATATGTAAATGTTTCTAAGTATATTATATATGTTAATTTTTTTAAGTCCATAGTAGACAGCCTCTTGTTCAAACTTTTCCATTGTCTGGAACGACCACTATTTTTCATCCTGCTTTTCTTACTAGGAACAACTTTTGCCTGTGAGTTACAGAAATTCGATGGGACTGTGTTAGAGTCCTCCTTGCATGGCTTCGGGTTTTAGGCTCTTCAGCTATGATTGACCTTGCCTAGTAACAAGACTGATCAGCCAACATGCCCTGTGCATCCAGCAGTCACTCCATGGAGTCTGTTTGTACTGTTCTCTTTTTGATGAAATGTATGTCTGTTGGTCAAATTGCTAATCAGTTCACATTCTGAAGTTGTTCAAAAGGCACAAATGTAAAGAGAAAAAATGCCTCTCATGTTCCAATATTTCAATTTCAGGCACATTAGGATAAGGGAAAGGGACCCAACCCATTGTTCACAATTAGTACAGAACTAAAGCATTTACCAATTTTCTCTGTCACCCTTTCCTAAATGGACCCATCCCAAAAGACATGGGACAAAGGCAGCTCTCATGAATGGCAGCTACTCCATGGTATCACAGGTAGTTCTGATCTACACACCCAGATGGCCCTGCTCAAAACGATAATAAACTCCATTAATCACCTGTGCTGCCTTTTCTTTTCCTTTTCTCTTAGATTTCATGTATTAAAGTTTAAAACAAGGTTAATAATTCCAACCTGGAAATTTTTTTTATCTTTAGTTTTGAATTTTATACAAAAAATAATTATGTCACTGACTAAAACCCAAGGATCATTCTTCCAGTATGGTTCATGTGCTGAAGTCCTCAAATGCTATCAGATACCCAAACACTAGCATGCAGCCACCTAATGGCTTAAATAACAGAGTTAGGAAAAGGACAGCCAACAATAATAAATTGGCTTCCCCCGTCTAAGCCAGACTCAGCCACAGAGAACTACTGAGCTGGAATAAATAACACCCCTGATGAAAATGCTAATAAAGCCATGTGAAAAATTCAAAGAATAACTTCAAGAAAAAGGCAGGAAAGCTTGCTCTGAAATTACTAAAATTCAGTATTTCCAGAAATATCAGTGCTTCAGGATAATGAATGGTATCAAAACCCTGCTGCTATGAAATGGAAAGTTGATATAAAAAAAAAAAAGAAAGAAAAAGGTCATTTTGAGTCAGCCTGAGAGTGACTGACTTCGAGACAGAATAGCTGCACATACAGACAGGTCTTTTACAGAATTTCTCCAGAAGCACCATAAAACCAAAGGGACCGGAGACAAGAGCCATCTGCTTGGCTGGAGGACCCAGCAGAGAGGAGAATGCCATGTGCATTAAATGTCTTGCAGTCTTTGTGTTTGTCCTAAAATATTGTACTTATGGTTTATTATGTTTTAACACACATATATATGAATATTAAAGTAATTTAATTTATTTGGCTTATGGAAACTCTTTTCAACATTTTGTTTTTAAACCTGGGTTAAAAAAAAGTATAGGAGATATGCCGTCTTGGTCTGATCAATTTCTCAACTGCCAGGCACATCCCACATTTTTATGGGAGCCCAAATGGCTCCAGTTAATACACACAATCTTCAAAGAATTCATATGTTCTCCCCAACTTATTGACAAGCAACTACTAACTGATTACATGAATATAACATTAAGAATTAGCTTTCAGATATGCATACCCATTGAGGATTAATTAGGGAATTGATTTGGCTGCTAAAATAGTGATCTGAAGTAATAGTGATTTGGACTAGATGGTTGCTCCTTCTTTCTCATATAAAAGTCTTAGTCAATGTGGCAGCCTGGGTTGAAAGCTAGACCTCATCTGTCATGTTCTGCCATTTTCCCTATTCCAAGGTCACTCTTATAGCTAACACTGTTGTGACGACATCCACCAGGAGATAGATGTCCTTCCCAATAAGTTACATATGACATTCTCAGATACACTCCCCAGAATTCAGACACGTGTCTACAACTAACTGAGAAAGAAGATTAAAAAATGCATATTTTAAAAAGTAACATCATGCTGTCCTTTCAAGAATCTGTAACTACATAATAAAGTGGAAATAGACACAGAACAATCTTTGCTCAGCTGTTGAAAGTTATAGTGCCAATACCACATCCTCGGTATTCAAGGGGGAAAGCAAAGAAATTGTCTGTTAGATGCTGTGTCTAAACAGACACCTGTAGTTACTAATATTTGCGTGAGTAACAGGACATGAAGAACTCAATTTACTATAATGAAGTTCAAATGAAGTTTAAAATGAGAATGTTCAATAGTTGAAATCAACGAAGCCAAACATTACATGTGCCCTAAACTAAGAGTACAATAATAACAAGACTGCGGAAACGTGAGACCCTGACCGCTGGAGTAAAATGTACCCACGAAAAGCCAAAAGATCTGCTACCTTATTTGCAAATGGATCTTTCCTTGAGTACTTTGTTAAGATAAAAAAAAATTTGAATCAGAAACTAAAATTTGGGTTAGTGAGATGTCAGGTGAGAGTCACAAAAGCAGACTCCAGGGCACAGGAGGTGGCTTAAAGAGTGAGCTTGGAATCGCACCTGTGAAGGGAGGTAAGGAAGCTGGCATTTTATGAATGTTGGCTAGTAGTGTTTCTAGCCCCTGGGAGAATATTTTTCAATATTTGCAAGTATGTTTCCCTGAGAACCAGACTTGGAAACAAAGATTAGCAATAAAAGCTGTTTCAGAAGCATCCTTCACCACCTGTTGAAGGGAAAGACCAGGATACATTATCAACGAAGAAGCCTGCAAACCCTGTGGACCCTCTGATTCCTTCCCTGACAGGCAGAAGAGTCAGTTCTTGACACCTTGTGTCTAGCAGTCGCTGGATATGAGGCATCAGGAACAGGCTATGACCTTGGGCAGGTGAGGGATTTCTCCAGCTCAGGCAATCTCCAAAGTGAATTGACAGCCAGAGAATACCTCTTGGCTGCATGCCCAGCTAGGAACACAGTTCCTGTCCAAACAAGAGACCTGGATATCTATTACAGCATCCAACATATGAGATGCACTTGAAGTTTAGTTTTTGTGGCCAAAAAAATCCCCTGAAAAATAAGTTATTCTTTTTTACATAAAGCAAATTCTGTAATTCATGTGACACTGACAACCATTGTTACTTTGTCCTTTTCTCTAAAGTCGATCTGGTAATATTCACATAAATTAAACACATAATTAATGATACTCAACTATACAAATATTTCTGCTGCTCTCATACCTCTCATACCTTTGTTCTTTGTTTCCAGCATTTCTTGACCTTATGTTATTAAAAAAAAGAAGAAGAAGGAGGAGGAGGAGGAGGAAGAGAAAGAAAAGAATGAATGAAGTATCAGTTCTCTCACTTACCCTTCTTTAACCTCAATTCCCAAATTCTAAGACGTCCATTCCATCCCTCTCTTAGGGAAAAAGGCTTCCCCAGATTTTTCTGATTGTTGTCTGTGTGGCTCAGACGCTCACTCCACCAACTCCCTATCTTCCCAAACTCCCTCCCTCTAACTTAAATCTCCACATTCTCAGTGCTTCATGTTTACCATTTGGAGAGTAGTTCTACCTGACTTTGTTTTCCCTCACTCTAGCCATGCCTCCCTTCTTTTCCCTGCCAGACTTCTTAAACTCACAACAGGCCTTGGACTCATTTCAACAACCCCAGTTCACTCTTTATCCTTGGCAACCTTCCTTCTGCTCACACTTCCCTACTCAGATGCACACCCTTCTAACAGAGACTGAGTCGTTCCTCAGGGAAAATTAAAGATGTTTTCACAGCTCTCAAAATGGACCTCAATGTCAGTTGCAGCAGACTCAAGGGCACTACCTGACTGACACTGTACCTGATGGACAGTGTGCTTCTGCTTTTCCTATCTTCTACTCATGTCTACATTACCTCCACACACTAACTGGGAAAATTCTCCAAATGCGTCTTTGGTCTTCCTCTTCAAGCATTAGAATTTCATCACTACAGTCCTTCGTTTTTACCATGACTCTGAAAGGACCAAACCTGGGCTTATAATTAATAAACCCCTGTGTGTTTGCATTGATATCAGCTTTGTAGTGGTCCTGATGGGGAGGGTGTCTCACAATGTGGGCACAACATTTGGGGGCTTGTCTGGGATCTTCCCGCAACCCCCTAGACCCCAAGATCCAAGGGATTCCTAACTGGCCCATAAATTTTGTCTTTGTCTCTGTTTCTGTGTGGCTCTGTATTTTCACTTTCTAAGGCGCACTAGATCTGTGGTATGGTCCACTAACAGTCAGTGCCTGTGGCAGCCAGCAGACGTACTGGAGGGCTGGGATCATGGGGTTCTGGAAGACATTCTGGACCTAGAGACAGAGATGTGGAAGCCCTCGAGGTTAGTTTAATCAAGGATGGAGAGCCTTGAGTCTGGACAGTTTTTGGTGTGATTGAGCCTGGAGGGTTGCTCCCCCCAGAGCACATCAAGCAGTCATTGTTCTGGGAGCTTTATTTGTTATCTCATTGGGGCAGATTTTTTCATGTGCCCTTGTTTTTATGTGTAGTGTGTTAATTATTCTCATTGCAGACTTGACTGTGACAGATGCCATGGGACAGTCCCCCTCTTCTCCCTTAGACCTTTGCCTAGCCCACTGGAAGGATGTGTGAGCCACTGCCCACAATAGAGGGGACTGGATCTCCCTGTCTGAACTGAGATAAGCAGGTAGCTCCTGCCAGGTGGGGCTTACGTATTGCAACAGAGGCCATCTCTTAGATGGGGCTCACTAGCCATGAGTGAGGCCATCATCTCAGTGCTGATATACTGGTACTTGGATTGTCTGTGTAAATGTTATTTGTTTCTGTCTAACTTCCCTTATTTTCCTGGAAAAGAAGGAGAGAGGCATAGCAAAGGCCACCTCCCTCCCTCTGTAGGTCTCTTGCTATCAGGCTTGCAGCATGGGCAGGGCTGCTCTTGGTCTGCAAGAGAGGCCTGCAGCCAGCCAGCAGCTTTCACAGAGGGTGGGGGTGTGCATTCTCGGTACAGGCAGGCAGAGATGGGAGCTATGGGCAGGGCGATGGGAAATTGACTGTTTGCAATTGGCAAACTGTGTGAATGCTGAACAGAGAATCTGATGTTAACTGTTAATTATTTTATTTAGAGGAGTTAACAAAAACTTTTTTTTTCGGGAACACTGGTGACCAAGGACACACTCTGGGTCCACATCCCTCTCCTTTCCTTCCTAAGCCAAGTTCTTCTTCACTGTGATAACTTCAAGGTCTCTTCTGCTGGGCAGCAATTTTCTCTCCTTAACCCTTCTCTGTCCTGATACTGCTTGGCAAAAAAATGTTGAATTACCAGTCAAAGACACACTATGTTTGGGAAAAATTATGCTTTTGTCTCCACGGGAATGGAAAAATAAATACATGAATTTTGGTCATTTGAGTTCAATGGGTTATAAACACTTGCCATCATTTAAGAGAATTGGGTACAAATTGCTATCGGTTAAGATAAGGGGAAAAAACTGCATCAAACTCTAAGTAGAGGATAGCTTGATGAATAGAATTAAAAAAAGGTGTTTTAGAATGTAAAGTTTTTTTAAGAATATGAAGACTTGAGATATGAGGATGAAAGTTTAAATGATTTTTTGGTTTGAGGAAGCAGTTTAAGATGTAAAAATATGAAGGCTTAAGTATATCATGAGGGTTTAAGTATGTACTGTATTGGGTCTAAGGAAGTAGTTTGAGGTATAAAAATGTGGAACTTTAATGTTTAAGTAAGTTGTGAGGTTTGAGTATAAGTAAAGTTTATGTGGAGTCTAAGCTGTAAAGGTTTTAGGTATTGGGATATAAAAAGAATGTTTTGGGGAAAAGGAAGTAACTTAAGATATGCAAAATGCAAGTTATTGGAATGTACAAAAGCAAATTATGAAAGTCTGAGGATGAAAAAGCTTAAATAGTGATAAAAGAAAATGATTTGAGTTGTATAAAAGAATGAAACATGTTTCAGATTTCTTTCTCTTGGTATTCTGCTGCTGCATTGAGACTCCAAAGGTTCATAGTTTAAAAATGTCTACTCTGTAGGTATGGATGAAAATGTGGCCACATGTATATTTGGTTTTGAATGTCTGTGTTTGCATGTCCTCTGTGTTAAGGAATACAAGTTAATAGTAGTCATCCTGCTACTAGTTAAAGCATAAACTATTAACTCTTACTTAAGTTATAAGCTATTTAAAGAAGAAATAAAACAGAACCTTAGAGATCCATTTGACTAATATATCTACAGGATAACAAATTAGCCTGGTTATTGTTACCAAACTTAGAGATGTTTTCAAGATTAGGTCTAGATGTGTTTAGCGCAGAAATATTTAATAGATAATTGTCCTCAAACCAGTCAAAGATCTGATGAATATGGCATTTAAGCTATTTGATTAAAAAAAAGCTTACTATAACAAACAGAGACTCCCAAATCCTAACAATGACTCCTAAGGTCTCCAAAAGAAGATATGGAACAACAACATGAGGACGCCACCTGAACCACTGGACAAGACGCCCTAACTCAACACCTGCTGCCAGGGATTAGGTCCAGAATGGACAAATGAGACTCTGACAAAATAATGTCAGTTTTTCCCAAGCTTCCCCTCCACAGGGAAAACTTCCACATTATAGGCCCGGCAGCCAAGACTGATGCTGTCCTGACACCTGTCCTGCAAATGCTATGAAGACTACAGGAGCCTGGGATGCTGATGGTCTGGGTAATGGAGAGTCTCTATCATTTTTAATAGATTTGGAAGTCTGCACTCAGATACAATTTATCCTTCTCAGATCTTTGATGGCATTGATGACTGGGCTAGCTATAGCTTCGTCAGCTTAGCAACATCAGACAACCAGAGTCTTCCACAAAGTTGCAGATTAATTAATTGATCAATGTATTAATTAATTAAAGCTACTAAGTCTCTTTAAAAAAGAGAGAGAGAGACAAAAAGGTTCTTAATGTACACTTATAGATGCTCTTCACTGGGCCAAAGACATTTTAATTCAATCTATACCTATCTCTCTATATAGAAAAGAATGTAAGTTTCCCCCACCTGTCTATTCCTAAGGAAGGTATTTTTCTCTCTCCTGGACTTGGGACTCCTCCCCTTCCTCAGTTACTGAAGTTCATAGATTTTAACTCCTGTTCCTAGTTTATATCTGTCTCAACAGATTTCTGCTTGGCTGAAAGACACATCCAAGCATCATTTGCTGGTGACAACCCACTCCAAATGACTGTGAACCCTGAACTTGCTGAAAGCTGATATGGACCAATTCAACCGATATAAATGCCATCTCTTCAGCTAGTTAATAAAGCAGGTGCCTCTACATTCATTCCCTCCTTGTTTTTGACTAACATTCTGGCTTTCCAGGGTCCTGACAACAATGTCCCAATGTCAGCAGGAAGTAATAACAGAAGTGAAAACATCGCCCTTGTTCCCCCCTCCCCTGGAATGTTAGATCAAAAGGGAATTTCTTGTCATAGGGAACCTGAGATAAATAATGACTGGTCACCATTCTCATTTCCAAGTTCCTTCAGGATAAGGAACTCTGTCAGCCATCACAGGGCTTTTGGCCCTTCTTACTGTTGGCTCTTATGTCATTGATTTCTTAACTAAATGATGATTCCTGTCTAGGTACCACTAAACTGAGGATGCTAGAATTCCAATATCAGCCCCTGAACCAAACCCATGACACACTTGCAGATGGCAACAACCAAATAAGGTGAGGCTCACTTTGCCATTGATAATGGGAAACCTCTTACATCCTGATCCAATTAGTCTCCAAATTAATCTACTACCCTGATGATAAAGTCTTTTACCAAAAAGAAATATCTCTAAGATTGGAGGTGATATATTACTCAAGGGGGAATGAAAGTATCAAGCTGGGGGCTTGTAATTAATAAACCCCTGTGTGCTTGCATCAGATATCAGCTCTGTGGTGGTCTTGCTCAGGGGGTCTCACCATGTGGGAACAACAGCTCCATTCTCTCTACCTAGACAGTTTTAACCAAAGGCTCCTCCTCCTATATTATAGGACATCAAACCTCATTACATCATCATAGGACCCCAAACAAATTCACCGTCCACAGAAAATAATGCCTATTTCTCACTTTCTTTAGAGCTACCATTTCTTTTAGAGGAGGGGAGGGGTCACATTTATTATTCAGAAATCACAAGTTTAATTGTTCACTCCTATTGCAGAGGTAGGAGCTGGGTACAGCAAAAGGTTAGCCCCAGGTTGGTACAAGCTCCTTTATAACATCTCTGGAGATCTTTGGGACTAGGCTAGCCTATGCTACCAAAAACAGGACCTGGGCATGAATGAAGGTCAGGGTTCCCAATGCATGGAGGAAGGCCAGGAACCTCAGCAGGGCATGCCATGGTTCACAGTGCATGAACTGATTTCACACCTTAGAGTTTTCATGGTCAGGCTAGAGTCCTCTACCATTTCATTTTTTAAAGGCCAGAAGAACACAAGACATGAAGAAAAATAAAAATGAGAAACAGTACAAAGCTATGAATGCTTTTGATTCCTGTTTATTCTAAATGCTGTTTCCAAGTTTAAACACACTCAAACATTTTGCTGTCCCTAAATAAATCCATCAGCACTAGACTGGACTAGAATCCAAATGCATAAGGATGCCCCTGAAGACCATTCTAAAATTGGTTTACCTTTCATGATCAGCCTCACCACAACTCAAACTTTAACTTTCTGCCATAGGCCCCATCAATTCAAAGTCCTTGTTCATCCTGAGCAGAAATGACCTCTTCTATTAATTAATTTTATTTGAACCTTTCCTTCTCTGAATCCATAACAGGTTTCAAGTAGAAGTTCACTTGATCTCTTCCAGCCTGGTGGGAGATCCCCTTTCTCTCCATTTTGACAAACCCCAACAATCCAACAAGGACTGCTTTGTGGGGAGAATTATTCCACATGAAGATGTCTTGTCTTGGCATGCATGTTGTGATGTCCTCAGAGTACTTGAGCAACATAGCCTGGGCATGAGAACAAGTCACTGCAGACTTTCCAAATTAAGATTCATTTTCATCTCATGTACCTGTGTGTTAGTGTTACAAGAATAATCTGATAGGAATGTAGAATTTCCTGCCCAAAGTTCAAAAAAAAAAATTAAACCATACTTTGTAATTTTAAGTGGTGGGAGCACAAATGCAAAATATTATAAAGAAAAGAACAACCCCCCACCAAGTTAAAACTATTTCCCTGTAATTGTATAATTTTAATTTTTTTTAAATGAAATAAGGCCAAGTTGTAATTAAGTAGCCAGAGCAGCAAATGGCAGAAACAAACATCCTCTTTCTCTCCCTTAGAATTCACCGGCCTCTCATGGATTATTCACAATGCTCAGCACACTGCCAGATAGATATGTATGCTTTCCTTGAACAAATTCTACTCAGATTTTTTATGTATATAGTTTTTGTTAAACAAGACCACACAAATGAGTAGGAAAAAGAACATTTTGTCAGCCTTATGCTCGGACACTTGCGCTAAAACACTTTTGCCAAGAAGAAATAGACTAAACATACATCAAGCCAAATGGCGAGGCCAGCATTAGTGACTAGAGGTACTTCGTATGATTTAAGACACTAGACTATAATTTGAGAATGTTTGGAAAAAGCCAGCAATGGCCTCGTGTGAGTCACAATCACTCTGTGAAGGTCTGTATATCCGAAAGATTGTGCAAATACATGCAAGGGGTTGTTTTAAGTTACATTTTAGGGTTTTTTGTTTTTGTTTTTGTTTTGTTGTTTTTAATGTGTAACTTTACAAACCTTTTGAGGTCAGCATCAATCTTTATTGCTGTTTAAGTTTTTCTATATATTTGCATTTGAACTACTTAAAATAAACTGTAGTCCTTATTCTACATCATCTCTCCTTAGCATTTCTCATCCCAGAACTGTAAACAGATTTGTAAAAGTGTCTTTGTTTGGCACATACTCTCAGTCAAAACTCCTTCCTGTGGTCTGAGTCTGAGTCGTCCAAAAGAACCAGTTTCTACTGGAGCCCTTTCTGAAAGGGAAGGATTGGTTGGGTGAGTGGTGAGTATCCCATGGTCTTTTGATCTATGTATATTTTTAACATGTGCTTGAGAGAGAGAGAAAGAGTGTGAGAGAGACAGACAGACAGACAGACAGATAAATAGATTATCCTCAATAAATCTGTACTTAAAGAGATAGGTGAAATCAAACAATTAGTATACAATAATTAATCATGATTGTGGCAAGTTTTAAAAGGTAGAAAAACATAGTTTAATAGTTAGAATTTGCTTTCAAATCTATCTCTTTTATAACCATTATTGTCCAATCCTTTGTACCCACATATTTATTCCTAAAGCAGAGTTTGTGTAAACAACTAGTAATGAGTGAACTCTGGAGTATTGCTAGCAAATGATTCAGCATGACATTGCAAACTTTTCAAAGAGATCAGAGTACAAGATTTTGAAACCCAACCAACATGTTTTAACCAAACTTACCCTATGAAATTCAACCAGTGTGAGTTAAATATAAACAGGTATCTGTGGAAGTAAACATACATTAGACAAGTTCAAAAATGATATATGGTAGGCTATTCCCAGCATAGCCTCCTCCAACTTCTCATTAAAAACAGGAACAGTCTGCAAAAACAGGACATGTAGAGAATGCACAAAAGAACTGTGATTGATAATGAGCCTAAAACCAGGATCTAGAAGGAACTTGTGTTAATTATAAGGGAGTTGGATCTAGATTGAAAAATATATAACAAGGCTTAAACACACGGCATACTGAATGAATAGAGACTCAATGTCTTACCATTCATTCCATTGCTGCTTAGATTGAAATATGAGGTGCTCGCTGAGCAGAAATCAGGCGGGTGACATTTGAGGCCCTGGGAATTGCTCAGAATGACTGAAATGGACTTCAGGAACAACTGAAAAGAAATCAGTGACATCACACAATAAAGCTGAGAACTAGCTCTTTGACTCTGTAGCTCCTCTGTCTCATCTTGATGTAGCTGGGAAACTGACCCCTTAAGGTATTATTTCCTCTACATGAACCTTCATGTATCATTTCGTGTACCAATGTACATAAGCACTCTTGAAAACACACACACACACACACACACACACACACACACACACACACACATTGAGCTTAAAAATTCAGAAACAGTATTTTCTCACATGATCCTATTTCTGTAAAGTGTATCAGCTGGTAAAACTAACATGTAAGAGTGGTTACCATTATGATGGAGAATGCTTGAGAAGGGTACTTTGAAAACTCACAGAATGCTGGAGCTCCTCTTCTCTAACCTGGTGGGAATTTATAGATGTGCTCACTGAGGATGTAGCAGTCTGTATGCATGATCTTTGTAATGTGTCTGCTAAAGCTCTGAACCAAAATCCTGTCTCAGCCCCTGTCTCTCACCTAGCCCATAAATTGACAGGCGTTCTTAGAACAGAGAAATGCCCATCTTCCCAAGATATGTGTCCTTTTCTGAGATTCTAATCCCCTAAACCTCAGTGTGAGGAGGTCTGATAAAAAGCAGTTCTGTTACAGACAAGGGCAGGGATCATGTGGATTGCCTAGTTGCTTTCTTAGGTTAAAACAAAACAATAACACATATTAAATCTTAACAGAGCAAAATACATAGAGTATTGAGTTAACTGTATTAAATAAAATTATATGACTTATCATCCATCCCAAACAAGACATCACTGAGAGCCAAAGAAGTCACTATTAATAAGCGTATTGGATGACAAACATACCTTAAAATCTTTGCAGGCAAGCTGAAAAGTATGCTCAAATAAGCAGTGCATAAATAATGGCTGTTGTGATATCCTTATCCTTAGAAAGTACATTACCATGTAATGTTTTTAAAGATTATGATAGTGAGGGAGACTCACTGGAGTCAAGTGATTCATCTAAGTCATCTGTAACACAGTAACATTCAATCTAGGATGCACGACTTCACTGGCACCCAAGAACAATGGTCTGGTGGAGAGAGCAGGCTCAGCCTACCACCACCCAGAATCTTGGAAAGGCTGGAAGTTCTGTCTGTATACCAGAGCTATCCAAGTTCTGCATGCAAGGGCTAAGGAGCTCAACACCACAATGTCTTCTCTCATAATTTAACTTGTGTAGCTGTCCAAATTCATATACTAAAAATCTTAATCCCCAGTAAAATAGCGTATGTAGGAGGAGCCCTTGGGAGGTGATTAGATCATGACAGCAGGGTCCTGATGAATGGAATCAGTGCCACCATAAAGGGACTGTAGGGAGCTTCCTCATCCTTTCTTCCACGAGAGGATACAGCAATCTATGAACTGAGAGGCAGGCCCTATAGAAATACCCTATCTTCAAGAATTTTGATCTTGGACCTCCCAGAAATTAAATACTGTTATTTGTAAGCTATTTCCTCTATGGTACCATGAAACAACAATTAAATATAAGTATGAAATAACATTTAAATTTTTATTCGTAAATTGAAAACATGGTATTTCCAGTAGCAGGCAAATGCAGGGACATTGTTACAAATTCTATGGCATTTTACCGACAAATATTTGAGGGACAATTTGCTGCTACTTAGCACTTTGAGCACAAATTCTCATGTTTACACCTAAGTGCAATTGTGTCCTTCCCTGCTGACACCAATAGCCCCTGGGTGGGCCTCTGAACTTGATGAGCTTGGGTGGCCAGCTGTGGTAAAACAGGCAGGGCTGGGAAGAAAGACAAAGGCAAGCTTGGGTCCCACATGCTGCACTCATTTCCTGGATACTCAATACACTTGGACTTCATCTCCCTGATGAGCATAAACACATTTTTTCCCACCGTATTCCAAGAAGACAGCACAAACTAACAACGAGGCTTCGGGGGGGGGGGGGGCAGGATGTCCTCTTTTTTCCAAATTAAGGGCACAGTTTATGCTGCTCTTGGCCCCTCTTCTAGGCTCACTGTCGTTGTCAGAAGCGAATCTCTGTGTAAGAATGTTTTGCATGAAGTCAAGTGTAGAGAAAGTTGGATGAGATCCTTTTAAGTGTTCCGTCTCCAACCTTCAGGCTATCGTACAAAGGTCCCTGCCTCCAAGAAATGCAGTAAAGCTCAGCCCAACTATATCGTTTCATATTTTGCCAAGCACTCAGCCCCACACTTTACTTCCCAAACAGACCCAGTGTGAAAAACTCCCACTTAACTGGCTATTCTCCTCCAACCTCATCACTCTGTTCTTGCTGCAAGGAGTGCAAGCTCCATGAAGGGAAAACGAGCCTGTGTTCTCTCCCAGGCAAGACATGCAAACGGGAGGAAAGAATAAATGAGTTGAGTCAGTAGCAACAGGAAGACACCAGGCCTGGCTGGAGCACTATGTCTGAGTGTACAGACACTCAGACCCCAGGAGGCTGAAAACAGTCCTGTCACTATGGTCTCATTAACAGCTAGACTTTTTCAAAAGCAAAACAAAGCCTGGCGGTGGTGACTCACGCCTTTAATCCCAGCACTTGGGAGGCAGATGCAGGCGGATCTCTGTGAGTTCGAGGCCAGCCTGGTCTACAAAGCCAGTTCCAGGAAAGGCACCAAAGCTACATAGAGAAACCCTGTCTCAAAAAAAAAAAACAAAAAACAAAACAAAACAAAAAAACAAAATGATGATTTGGGGGAGAGAAGGCAGCTATTGAAATGTTCCTGTGCTGCTTCTGGATTAGCTCACTAAGTACAAAGCTTTCTGGAGAAATCCGGAAGTGAAAGGTGAACACACAGAAGGTCCTGTGAAAGTCTGGAAGTCAACAGGCAAGGCCATGAATCATCTACTCAGTAATGTATTGCATATGAGCTCATTTTGCATAGTATCTCTATGTACAGAAGCAGCTTACTTATGCTATGCACAAATGTGTGTACGGATTCCTCTGTCATTGAGAAACATGGTCTGACTTGCCATTTGATCATGTGTCTATCTGGTCCATGAGGTTGCAGGGGTAACTGCACCATAATCCAATCAATGAACTTTGATTGGAGCAATTCCCTAGACGGGCCTTGAACCTGAACATTTTTTAACTCACAAATCCTTGTTGCACTGGCTCTTCTCTAAAATGACACCTGGCTTCATGAAATAGGGGCAATGTCCACAGTACCTTACAACAAAGACAGAAAGAATCCTTGGCCCCACATGCCTCTGTACTCCCCAGGGACTTGCAGTGGAGGCTGATCCAGACAACCCTACAGCAACCTGCTGCCTCATCTGTAGCCGTGTCCTTTTGCCTTTGGCTGTAGCCTAAGGATCAGCCATAGGCCTCTTCTCTCCCACTGCAGCAATCCCTTCCTACCCACTCTGGCAGATTTTACTTCTTTCACCTCTCAGCCATGCTGACTACCCAAGGCTTCTCCTGTGTCCTCCAGTCCATAGCCCTTTGACTTCATCACTGAGAAGGGCATCTCACATTTATAAGCAGTGAAATTTGTGCTTATCTCCTTTTTGTCTACCACCAATATGGCAATGTTGCTGGTAGGGAAATTTGTCACACACACACACACACACACACACACACACACACACACACACACACACCCCTTCCATCAGTGTGATTCACTTTGTTTTCTCTCCTACTGCTCCTGGTTTGACATCAAGACACAAGAATGTTGTTCACACCAATGTTATACGCCTGGATTTCCCAGTAAGCTTTGCTAAAACAATGTTGCAGACACAAGCCATTTACTTTCTTTCCAAAAATTTGAGTTTCTCATAATACCACCGAGTATTTTTCTCAATCCATAACAACTTCTTACCTGGATTCCAAGTATTTCTGCCCTCTTTCATGTTTTCAAAAATTCCTAGTGTTGTCCCTGACACAGATCCTCCATCCCCTACTAATATAGTTTAAACTGAGATGAGATTTGGGGTGATGGGCCCTGTGTTATCTCCTCACAGGCAATACTAAGTAAAAGGGTGAAGCCCCATGCATACATACTCTGAAGTCCATTGGAAATGTTATCTGCCTTTTAAGTTCCAGGTTCTGGCTGGAAAAACACGGTTAAAGGAAAGTAATCATTTCCCAGTCTGTGCCCACTGTGCCTGAAGAGACTATATAGTACTAATTCTCAGCCTGCAGGTCATGACACCACTGAGATCAAATATCAGTATCCTGCGTATCAGATATTTATATTACAATGAATAACAATAGCAAAATTACAGTTATGAAGTAGCCACAAAATAATTTTATGCTTGGGGGGTCAACCTAGCATGAGGAACTGTATTAAAGGGTCACAACGTTAGGAAGGTGGAGAACCACTGCTAAATGCATGTGGCCAGATTTAAGGTGACACTTAATTAGCTTTAATCAATTCTATATCCAAATGCTTACACACTGATGGTTAGCCTATAAACTGGTACAGCCATTATGAGAAACAGTGCAGAAGTCCGTCAAAAAGTTAAGTATAGAGCTGCTGTACCACCACTAAGTACACAGGCAACAGAAAAATGAAAGAAATACTGGCAACACTGTTCACAGTAGTCTATGTGTTTCACTGATGAACGGATGCACTAAGACATGTGGTGTACACACACACACACGCGTACACGCATTTGTTTATGATTTCTCAGTGTTCCATAATTTTGACAGTCATACAGCCCACAAATCATAAACTCCTATCAACTAGCCCTTTAAAGTAAAACTTGGCTGACGACACAAGTAGGATTCATCATGACATTTGAGAAGTCGCCAATTAAGCTTATAAAGAGATTTTAAAGAGTTACAAAATAACATGTTGTGCATTGGCCTGTGGTTTAAAATGTGAATATATGTATGCATTTGTATATTATTCCCATGCATTTTTTGCTCCATACCCTGAAAAATTAAGCTGTTATCTTAACATAGTAACGTTTTCTGTTTAAAATATCCCCTTAATGTAGACAAAAGCAAAGAGAAATAAATTAAAGAGATAGAAATAAATTCCATTAAAGAGAAATACTCAGTTCCAAAATTAAATTATCTAACCTTCATAAAGTTGTTTCATCCCCCTAAGCGTCTGCTCCTGTCTCTAATCAATGAAGTTAGTAACAGTGCCTACCTCACACACTTGTGGAGACAATAAGTGTAAAAATGTGTCCAAGAGTACATGGTCACCTTCCATCTGCTAATGAAACAAAGCTTAAGCAGAGAATACTGCAAAGCCCATAAACAGGGAAACCACAAAGTATCTGCATCTATGGAGCTGTTATCAAAGTGAAATTTAATGTTTATTTTAGCAACTGAACTGGCTGAGTACACACAGGCTTCTTGCAGGAATGGAAGCTCCCTTTGGTGAAATCATGTTTAGCTGCCATGTTTGGACGTGTGTCACCAAGGTTTCACAGCATGAATATAAAATATTTAGCTAATTTGCCTCAAGTGGTTATAATACGGGTCCTAAAATCATAATTCATCTGTCTTACAAAATAACCTCCAGCTGCACAAAGACACTACTTTCTTCTTTCATTTCCTTAAAACCAAAGAAAACGGAATCCCCCTTAAAAAAACAATTCTTGTCTGCCAAGAAAGTCCCATGCGGGCATCATTAAAGAGGAAGGCATGAGGCTTGAGATGTCAGTCCGACATTCCTCAGTTGTTCCCGTTCATATATTTAGAGTGATAAACATTGTTTTGTCTATTTTGTGGTTTGATTTCTCTCCTAGTAAATGTGATATTCCATTAAACCAGTGTGTGTCCCTGGTTTCACTTCATGTCTTCTTAACTCCCTTCAGTCATTAAGTTGCCCAGCAGCCATTCCAGATAGGAATGCAAAGGATATTTGAAAATAGCCTAAAGCCAGACCAAATTCCTATGGACGAAAAAACCTAGGAATGCATAAATTATATAAATTGTGTGTTCCTGTTACACACAGTTAAAATTATTTTGGGTGCCAGCTGTCTTTACATCAAAGAGTATGTTTTCATCCATGCTGAGCTAGCCTTGTCGTTATTTAACATTGTTCTGTAACCCTCTCCAATTTCACTCCCCAAGAGGTGCTATTCAGTATGCCTTCGGGGGGAAAATGTGAAAGTCATGTTGTTTTTTTCTTTCAGCTATTTTTAATACTTCCATATTAATCATGATATGACATGCAAACCATTTTAAATCTGGGGTTATTTTAGACATTTCAACCTAAATACAAATGCGTCTCAACAAAATTATAAGGCTGCAAAAGGACCCTGATGTGTATGATATAGACAGAAACTGATTTTGCAGAAACTTGAAATATTCAGTTGATTTAATTAAAGAAAAGAGAAACATAGTCATTCCAGATGTCTGGCATCCTAGAGACCAAACACTGGTGTGATTGACTGGATCTTTGACATGTCTCCCCAGATGTTTTAGCCTCTTGGAGACAGACTAAAAGGAAGGGATCGGGCTGGGTTTCAAATGCCTTCATTCCTCCCTGGGTAGTCATTGTGACTGGTTCTGATATTTGATTTAGCTTTCCTTCTCCAGCTAATCTCTGCACCCTTTGGTAACCATCCCTTACATTTTCTTTCAGGCTGAACCGTGAGATGTTCTTCATCTTTAACTTCAATCCAGTAAAAAGTTAAAAACCAAATAGGAAGGTAGAAACAATTCCTGTCTCCTTTTTTTTTTTTTTTTTTTTTTTTTTTTTTTTTTTTTGGTTTTTCGAGACAGGGTTTCTCTGTGTAGTTTTGCGCCTTTCCTGGGACTCACTTGGTAGCCCAGGCTGGCCTCCAACTCACAGAGATCCGCCTGGCTCTGCCTCCCGAGTGCTGGGATTAAAGGCGTGCGCCACCACTGCCCGGCCAATTCCTGTCTCCTTGAACGTGTGTCTTCCTATCACCGGCTTTCTTTCCCTTTTTTTTTCTTTTTTCTTTTTTTTTCTATATAGTCCAGAGTGCTTACAGTATCCTAGAAGCAGGATAAGAGGAAACACTCTACCTGTAGCTATCAAATCCAACAGGATCTGCTAAAATCATAGAGCCAAGAGAAATATTCTCCAAAGGTATTATTAGCTTGATTGCTCTGCAGTGTGAACATCCCTGTTCAGATTGCCTATAATCAGCTTAACCCGTATTAAGCCAGTAATGAGTTGATGGTGAGATAAACCCTTTCTCAAAGGAAATAAATTGAAGACTGGCAATTACAGAAACAAAAAGAAGAGCATTTAACCACTTTGCAGAACCACTCCTTGGGGTCTGTAGGTTTGACAGAGTTTTGAATGCTCAAAGGCAGAAGACAGAATGGATTCCCTTTTGTCTGAATTTCCTGTTCCTGAAAACCATGTGATAACACTTCCTTTTTGTGTCTAGATGGAACTTTTCGAGCATTGTCTGACCTGGCTTAACAATTCTTTAAGAAATATCTTACACCCATTTTCCTCAAGAGACTGAATCTCTAGACACTGAAACTCCTAGCCTCACTCAGTACCATGGTTGCCTCTGAGAGTGAGGTAAAAATACAAATACAGAAGCCACAGGATCTAGGAAGTTTCTCCGTAAAATCCACAGCCCAGACAGCCAGTCATCAGATCAGTCAGTAAGCACCTTGAACTTTAAAGAGAGGAGGAGACAAAACAAGCTCGCTTGAGATTCAAAAATTGTGTTTCAGGTTCATGTGTTTGGAGACAGGCCTTAGAGAACCAAATCAGGATGTACTACTCCAAAAACAAAGCCACTCCTGCCTCAGTGGATCTCAAGTCTAACCCTACATGCTGTGATCTGATTGAGTATCCTGAAACATCCATACATAAAAGTGTGACCTCCGGGGGAGGGGGGGTTGTTGATGGGTAGGAGTAGGGACTGGTGGGAAGACCTCAGGCCATTAGAACCATGCCCTCAAAAAGGACTACATGCCTCGATTTGTCCTCTTTCTCCCTATGTTCGATTGGAGACAGGAGCATTTTGCTCTCAAACACACACGTGCCATTACCATCTGTGTCATGAGATGATGCACCCAAGGGGCAGACCTCACCAAACCAATAGTGAACTACACTGTCTGGGCTTTGAACCTCTAAAACACTGAGCTGAACGAACCTTTTCCGTAACAATACTTAATCAGGTATTTCATTGTAGCCACATACACTAATATACATCATGTATTTGGATTTATCTGCTTTCTCTAGATTCTTATTCAACCACTGAGCTCAGGTTCTTATGGCATTTATTTATCTATGCCATAAGGGGAGGGTACACATGCATGTGGCTTGTTACCCTCTTCCAAGGAATCCCTTGCCTCTACCTCCATTTCCCCCTAGGAATGTTGAGACTCTAGATCCTCCCACTATGCAGTCAGATTTTACATGATTTCTGGGGACTTGAACTCAGATCTTTGGGCTTGTGAAAGAAGTGCAATTCGGGCAGTTTGGATCCAATTTGTCTCCTCTAAGAGTCACACTGAAATTTGGTCCTCAGATTTGGTCCCCAGGATTGGGAGGTTCAGGGACAGATGAGAGAGGTTAACGTCTTTCTGGAATCCAACAGTTTTGGCTTTCCCAGGACGGAAACAGTTACTGTGAAAGTGGGGTGGGGAACATTCTGCCTCTGTTCCTTTTGTTTTGGCACACTCTCCTGTCATTATACTTCTCCTTCATGAGATAAAGTCAAATAAACTTCCCCAACACAGCTGCTTTCTGTTGCTGCACTCACAAGCTGAATAACTGAGCTGAATAAACATACTTCCACTGTACATGACCCAGTCTCAAGCCTTCTCTCATGGCACCAAGAAACTGATGAAGACAGGGTAGACAAGATGTTCATTTTGCCATAATCTGCTTAGAGAATAAGACAAAATATGGAGACCTTAAATACTCTTTTAAATTTTCAGTTATGGATTTAAATTTAGAAATCTCATCAAAATGCAGGGTTTGAAAATGATACCTAATTTGACATGAATAAAACATCACCTTGGAGAGTTTAAATCAAGATTTGAGCTTCGTGAGCCCTTGTTGGCTTTATTCTGCTGAATTTACCTGTCTTTAAACACACCCCAAAATACACTTATAAGATGATAGAATATTAGCAATGGCGTATATGTTACTATGAAGGGGAGGTAATATTTTACAAGAGCAAACAAGACAGTCACACACTGGTTTTGTCCTTAAATTGTGTGTTCTCCTTCCCCATGAACAAAACTGCCATAGAATCATTCTGCTTTGACCCAGATTTTATTGCCTTGCAATGCCAAAAGCATTTATTTCTGAGGGTCAGTCATTCATAAGGTGTACTGAGAAACCTTTTATCAATTAGGTATGAAGGATCATATTCCTTTTATGATTTGTGTCAGTCCTGGGCAAAAGCCACTTTCTGCCAAGCACTATAGTTCATCGAGACATCTTTTTTTTTTTTCTCTAATTCATACTCAACACTAGCTCCACTTCCTAAGACTAAGTGGGATGCAGGAAAACAAGATGGTTCTACCTTGCAGGAGATTCTACTGGGAGAGATAAATCCTGCGATCTGCTGCTGTGTTAAGATTAAAGAGCATCACAACTCTGGGAAATTATACACAGTGTCAGGTTGGAACACCTCCCTGCTGCACAGGATAAAATATAACCCAAAGCAAATAGTGTCAAGTGGCTTGAGTATGTGGGATTTGGGCTTCACTACACAAAGCCTCTCAGCATCTAGCCAGTTGACGTGCAGAATACAGATACAAGTAGTATCACCTACAACTCTACCAAAACAGAAATATTTCCCAACATGTGGATGCACAATGAGGGCACAGTATTCTAGGACAGTTTTCCCATGTCCCATTTAGCAAACTTTTCAAAATGACAACGTGCTTCCCAAACTAGCAATCCTTCTTCGCCCTGCTAATTGGTGTCTGCAATAACAAGCTGTCCTTCATTTACAGAGATGATACTATCGGCTTCTCGTTTTCCAAGCCTTGCATAGGCATGGAAAGATTGGACAAGTCTGTCACTCAGGACGTATTTGTTCATCTTCTTGTAGAATGTTTGCCTTGTCCTCAGCCTTGTGACCATGAGCACATGCCTGTAGACAGGTGGTTGGAAATGGCAGTTCAAGAGACGGCCATGGCTCTTGAGTCACACGGCTGCCTGTAACCTTGACCTTTTAAAAACCAAGCTAAGGCCAACATTCACAGATCACCAGAAGCTGCTAAGATAAAACACCCATTTTCTAGAATATGTCCTTTCTATTCCCATCACCAATGCATTATATGACTTTACCGTGCATTCTCTGATTTCTGCTTCATTTATTTTTAAAAGAGGTTATGCACTCAGAGAATGAGAGTTGGCATTAAGCCTTCATAGATTTTTAAACTTTATTTACTCACTCACTGTCATAAGCGGGGCTCCAGAACATTGAAGGCATTTATGACAGAAAAACAAGACAGTTGAAGTCATGGTATTGCGCTGCAGTGAGTTCCAGGGCAGTCACTGTCCAGACATATGTAAGTACATATGGTCACTTCCCCATATGTTGGAGCTAGGAAATAAATGTAACATAACAGTAACTGTTTTTGGATCCTTGCTGGAATATAAATAGGAACTGTATATAGTACCTAACAATAAAAAGGCAATAAGGCTCTTTTGAATAAAATGACATCATGAATCAATACCTCTTCAATGAGAAGTATCCATGATATTTACATATTCAGGATTTTGCATGCACTAAATCTTTTAATGCTCTTAGTTGTAAAGTGAACATTACAAGATAGGAAAAAAAAAAAAAACCCAACCAAATAAAAAACCCTCTGCTAAGGACCTGTGAGGTGGCTCAGTAAAGGTGCCCACCTATAACCTGACAACCTGAGTTCGGCTCCCAGGACCCAAAACTTTGAAAGAAAGAACCGACTCCCACATGTTGCCCTCTGACTTCTGCATGCATGCACAGGCATACCTGTGCACGTACAACACACACAGGCAAAATAAATACATGGAATTAGAAAATGTAAACATCTATGGATATACTAGCTGCTATTTAGACTTTTCTGTGTCCTCCAAACCATGTCCTAGTGATCTGAGCATCCTTTCACAATTGTCCCCTCAGTGTGCTTCTTGACGTTTTGGTCTTTTGTGTGATAATAACTATTAATTTGAAAAGAATGAAAATATTTAATACAAAGGAAGCTGATCATCAAGCAAGATAATAACATTGTAAAATACATGCTTCTATGCCAATAAAGATATACTTGCAAGGAGAATACTTTGACTCTTTGGTTTGAATAAGTGAGGATTCTCAAAAAAACATCACAGCTGAAATGCTTTTTAAAGGTTCTGGGAACCCCTTTTCCAATGAAAACTACAAAATGTGCTCCAGAAAACACATAGATTTTGTGGAGTCTCTTTTTAAAAAATTAGAAAACAAAGTATTGCAACAAGAAAATAAGTAACAGGTTAAAAAGAAGTTTTAAAGCAACAAAACTCACAAAACCTGAAATGAATACCCTTGAGCTCTTAGCCAAACACTCGGCTCATGTTTCTAAGACTTGTCCTACACTGGACAGCACAATATTGTGATATCTTTTCCCCCTGGAGAGAAATATGCTCCTTTTCCGTGGTTCAGTGAAATTTCTTTGTAGCCCTTGATAAACTATCAAGGTTCTTTGAGATTCCACAGTGACTTTAACATAGCTCATCAGTTTCTGAGTGATTGACAGGTGTTCACAGCAGAGAGAAGAGATGTTTGCCTTTCTTCTCTCTGCTGTACTAGTGGCACCAGTAGCTAGCTATACACCACCGATGGTTAAGTCCATTGCTGACAGACAGGAAGGGACCCCCAAACATAAAATGACTCTTCATTTCACCACACACTAAAACATTTCCACTCATCTTAGACTGCAGAAAATTATCAAGAGAAAAATCATGTTTAGACAACATTAATATTCTCTCATGTGCCCTGAAATACTACGTAAGTAAGCATATGAATCACAAATTAATATAATGTTTCTAAGACATTAACAATGTCACCCGTGTTCCTTTTTTTACCATATTTCTCTCAACTAACTGATTGAATTCACTGTTTATTTTTAAGTTATTAAAATGACGTACTTCTATAATAAAGTCATCCAGAAGTCAACTCTTTTGGAAGATGAATATTTTTAGCCTTGTACAATAAAAACCAATCTAATTCAATAATAAAAATAAACTTGGATGGTATAGAGTATAAGTTTGAACAAGGAACAAGTAAAAACAAAAGTAAAAAGTAAACAACAAAAGCAACAACAATTTCTGGTGCTAAAACTGACCTGGTTAACATCTCACGTATTTTGAAAATGGATCTTACTCGATTTTCTCCTGAGACAAAGCCAATTGGAAAACAAAATATGATTTATTAAATAGGATTACAGTGGTTAAACTCATTCTAGTATTCACCCCGAGTGTTTTGTAAATGACCAGAACAACTCATTATCTTGTTATGTTTTGGAAACAAAGTCATTGTTTAGTTACACTGAGAAGTGGCAAATTTGTAGATTCCTTTTGCTTGCTAATTCAGGTCAAATCAGACTATTAGGCATTCTCATCCACAGCTCAGAGATCTTTAACCTCCTGGGGGTAAAAGTCGTGGCTGATAAATATTTATGAAACTCTACAGCAAAGCTTCCGTTTGTTAGAATTTCTCCAAAAATGACAGGACCAGAGAATTTCCTGGAATCAGGTTCCTGTTGCAATCTGTGGAGTTCAGAGGCCTGTGCCTCATTTAAATAAAAAGCTCTAGGGATGTAGACTTCTAAATCAAATTTGTTTTTAATCTCTGACTTTTTTTTTTAACTTGGAAGACTCAATGTGTGTGTGTGTGTGTGTGTGTGTGTGTGTGTGTGTGTGTGTGTGTGTGTGTGCGCATGCACTTATGTGTACATATGAAGACCTGAAGAGAACATTCAATAGGTCTCTATCACTCTCCTCCATAATCTTTGAGACAGAGTTTCACCACTGAACCTAGAACTCTCCATTTTTCAGCTCGGATAGCTGCCAGCAAGTCCCAGTCATCCTCCTATCACCGTATTTGCCCTTGGGTTTGTAGGTGAATTTCTAAATGGTCTTATTAAGTAAAAAAACATGGAGCCAGATATAGGGGCAAAAGCCTGAGAAAGATCAGGGAAATAGGGAAAGCCACAGCTAACTTTACCTCACCAACTCCACAGCTTCCAAATGCAAGTTACTTCCTGTCTACCCACGCCTATATGCCTTGCCGTTCTGCCATTTGGTTTGTTCTCTGTCCAGCTACATCACTTCCTCTTCCTGCCCAGCTCTGTCACTTCCTGTCTGTCTGTACAGACCTCCAGACCTCCACGGTTAACAAGTGTTGGAATTTAAGGTGCATGCCACCATACCTGGCTGTTTCCAGTGTGGCCTTGAACTCACAGAGATCCAGACAGATTCCTGCCTGCCAAGTGATAGGATTAAAGGCATATGCTACCATTGCCTGACTTCTATGTTTACTTATAATGGCTGTTCCTATTCCTCTGATCTCCAGACAAACTTTATTTATTAAAGCACAAATAAAATATCACCACATTTCAGCACAAATAAAATATCACCACTTGGGTTCTGGGTATACAGGCCACACAACCATAGCCAGTGTTTACACAAGTGCTGGAGATCTAAACCTAGCTCTTCATACTCACACAGCAAGTGTTTGTACCCACTGAGCCATCTATTCAGCCTCTGCAATCTTTGTGCTTCTAATTTTTGTCTTATCTGATGAGCTATGAAATAACGTATTAGAGGATTCAAATATATGAAATAGCATGAGACATAAATATCAAAGTGATCAAAACTGGTAAATTATTGAGACTTATTTTATGCATTTTTTGTGTGTCCTTGACCATGCGAGTATATGTACACATATATTTGTGAGTGCGCACACCTATGCATTCACAGAATCCAGAAGAGAACATTGGTGCCCTCCTCTTTTGTTCTCCTCCTTTCTTTGGAGGCAGGATTTCTCTATGAACCAGTGGCTCTGGTTTTATCAGCTAGGCTGGAAGCCAGCAAGCCCCAGAAATGCATGCCTTGGAGCATTTTACAGAGACATTTGGCTTGTTACATGGGTCCTGAGATCTGAATTCTTGTGCTTACAATTTCAAAGCAAATGCCCTTAATCACTGAGCCATCTTTCCAGTCTCTCAAACTGACACTTTCAATGACATGAAAAACATTACTCATCGTTAAATTTCTGTTTCATTACTCTTGGTCCCCGCTAAGCTCCTGCCCAGCCTGCCTTTTCTGCCTACATGCAACCTGCTACACTCTCCTGTTCTCATGTTTGTTTTGAAGGAAAATCTCCTGTACTTAATTAACATCTAACTTAAAACCATCCAATGCACTCCATGCCACACTCTAGGACCCTGATCCATGATTCAGCCCTTGTCTATAGAATCATCAACTTCTTTTCTTGTTTCCTCCTTGGTCACTACATATGTTTGAGCTTTCTGTACTGTGGGGGACCTGCTTGTCATCCCATGCCTCTCTGTCTCTTTCCCACTTCTTCCCTTTCCCATCAGGAATTAGCACCTGGAACACACTGGTTTGGGTTGTCATGTTTTAGCACTTACTCAGTTCTCAGTGAGATTCAGCAGCCCTCAAACATCCTCAAGGCTTTCTCTATTGCAAGACCCAAAGGATATCTCTGAGGCTTTAATTTATATGTTTTCACAGCATACCCTGGGCACTTCTGAACTACCCGGCCATTGCCTCAGTCTTGCATGGTGCCCATTTCCTGGCTACCCGGCCATTGCCTCAGTCTTGCGTGGTGCCCATCTCCTGGCTACCCAGCCATTGCCTCAGTCTTGCATGGTGCCCATCTCCTGGCTACCCAGCCATTGCCTCAATCTTGCATGGTGCCCATCTAACAAGGAGCTATGCCAAAATTCTCTCCTCAATCCTCCCTCTTCTTGTCATTTTCTCTCTTGCCCACTTCACTCCGCCTTATGATGCCCATTCAAACCCACAGATCCATGGCCTTCAAAACTGCATGTCCTTCCCAGATCTCTTCTGCATTCCTATTTGACACTGTGGACAACTTATCTGCCATTTTTGTCTGAGATACCCACAAGAACAAATGCTACCCACTTCTGCCTCTCAAGTACTAAGCCTCAAATAAGTACCAATTACAAGTTTGAGTTGAATCAAATGGATTTATGTCATATATTCTGAAAAAAATCAAACCCTTAATCTTGAGAAATACCCACCCCCTAAAAGTCGTCTTCCTTTTACATTTTCTATCTTGATTGAATTTAATAGACATATTTGCATTTTATTTTTATTTTTTAAATATCTGCATTTTCTTTTGTGTGTATGTACAGGATACGATTTTTATTTTTTAAATTAGTCTATCTTTGACAATTTCATTTACATATATATTACATTCTGATCACATTCGCCATTCTACTGTCTCTTACCTCAGTTCTTCTTCCCCAAGCATCTCACAAACAAGCCCCTCTCCCACTATCATGACTCTTCATTTTGTTTGGGGTTTTGTTTTTGTTTTTTTACTCACTAAATTTCACTAGGGCCATCCATGTGGACATAGGTGTGGATCATGGAGGACTCAGCAGTGGGTAAACCAATGATGATAATGACTCTCCCTACTCCAGATGCCATCAAGAAGGAGCCGGGACCCTCTTTTATTTGTGATGGAATGTTTCTCATGTGTAGGCCTATGCAAGTAACTGCAGCTGCTCTGAGTTCATGAGTAAAAGAGCCAAGTCATTCATAGCCCCCTCTCCATCCCTCAGCTCTTACATTCTTTCTACAGGGTCTTCTAAAATGTAAAGAATAAGATACTAGATGTAAAAAAAAGGATAACCAGACTACAACCTACAGCTCCAGAGAAGCTAGCTAATAAGGAAGGCCCTAAGAGGGATGCATAGATGGCCTAGGGAAGGAGAAATAGATGAGACCTACATGAGCAAACTGAGGGTCGGGGGGTAATGGAGGGCACAGGATGGGGCATGAGAACATGAGGGAACAGGAGGTATGAGCTGGAACAGGGACAGAGTGGGAGAGCAAGGAAAGAGAATAAACGAAGACATCATGGGAATAGAGAGAAACAGGGTGCTGGGGAAGTTCCCAGGAATCCACAAGAATGACCCCACCTTAGACTACTAGCAAATAGTCGAGAAGGTGCCTGAACTGGCCTACTCCGATAATCAGATTAGTGAATACCCTAACTGTCATCATAGAGCCTTTCTCCAGTAACTGATGGAAGCAGATGCAAGGATCCACAGCCAGGCACTAGACCAAGTTCCAGGAGTCCAATCAATGAGAGATTGGAGGGGTTCTATGGGCAAGGGACATTTATATCATGATGGGAAAACATACAGAGACAGCCAGCCAAACTAGTGGAAACCCATGAACTGTGGACCAATAGCTGTGGAGCCTCCATGGGACTGAACTTAGGCCCTCTGGATAGGCGAGACAGTTGTTTAGCTTGAACTCTTTAGGGCTCCCCCAGGCAGTGGGATCAGGATCCGTCCCTGGCACATGAGCAGGCTTTTTGGAGCCCTGTGCCTATGGTGGGACACCTTGCTCAGCCTTAGTGCAGTGGGGAGGAGCTTGGTCCTGCCTCAACTGAGTATACCAGGCTCTGCTGACTCCCCATGGGAGACCTTGCCTTGGAGAAGGGGTAGATTTGGAGGGGAGGCTGGGAGGCAGGAGGAGGGAGGAGAGGAGGATCTGTGGTTGGTATGTAAAATAAATAGAAAATGTCTTAATAAGAAAAAGAAAAAAATGATTAAGAAAATATGTTACCTGAGCCTTCAAAGGGTTAATATGCAGGTTCCAGAGAGGGATGAGTACTCAATAGTCATTTAGTCTCGGTACCTTGATCATCCATGAGTCTCTGTATTAACTGTTCTTCCCTGCAAAAAGCAGTTTGTCCATTCACTACAAGAAACTTCTGTGATGAGGACTGAGAATAGTACTGATCTACTTATATAAATACTTATATAAAGACAAGTATTTAGAAGTCAGTTAGATACTATATTGGTTTAACAGAGGTTCTCCTCTAGGATCTATGACCTCTCTAGACCAAGGTTTACAGTACTAGGCATGAGTGTCCTCCTATTGAGTGGGCCTTCAGTTACCACCACCCCCAAGACATTAGAGCGACTATTGTACCATTGAGTGTATTTTGCTGGGCCAGTCATTTTTCAAGTTCATACAGCTTACCCCTGGGTAAGACTAATAACTTTTCTTCAAGATCTTTGTGCATAACATTTTCAACACTATGCAATCTAGCCATCAGATTAGCTAGCCATCAGATTGGAGGCTTCCAAGTCACTATCAGGTTGGTAACTCTGGTATTGGTTCTGTAACTGGAATGTGTGTGTACTGAGCAACAGGAACTTACCATCAAGTTCTTGCAAGCAACCAAAAACGATGACAATACCCTGTATTGATCTGGGGTAGTGTCTTGAACCACCCTGACTGACCACTTAAGGGGAAGTATTTCAAACCTAATAGTAGACTTTTTGACTGGGTCTGTGGCTTCTAAATCCATGTATAAAAGAGAACATGCTGGTTAGTCTTTCTGAGTGTCTCCTCACTCAATATAATAATATCTTCTCATTCTATAAATTTACCTGAAGTTACCATTTTTCTTTATAACTGAATAGAATTCCATTGTGCATATGTATCATGTATCATGTTTTCATCATCCATTTACCAGTTGATGTGTCAATGTCCTAGCTATTATGAATGGAGGATGTGTCTCTGTGGAATAGAGAGTCCTTTGAGCATACGCTCAGGAGTGGTATAGCTGGGTCATACGATAGACTTATTTTTAGCTTTTGAGGAATTGATTTCCTCAAAATTTCCCCATAATGATTTCTATGGGGGCAACACCAGTTTTCACTCCCAACAACAGTGTATAAATTTCTCTTTTCCCCATATCCTTCACAGCATTTGTCATTTGTCATCTTAATTCTAGCCATTCTGAGTGGGATGAGATTGAATCTCAAAGTACTTGTAATTTGCACTTACCTGATATCTAAGGGTGGTGAACATTTTTGTAGGTAGTTATCAAGAACCACAGTAGGTCAAAGTGCAGAGAATCAGTGACTGGGGAGTGTTCAGCATTAAATGGGTCATCTATATCACACTTCCCTGAAAGTCTTAAGGAACACTGAAGAAGGAGTGTTAGAAAGGGCCATAAATCAGAGAGGATTGCATTGAACCAATGTCTTGTAGACATGGCAGGACCACTCCACTCAGTAACTCACAGCAGCTGTGCTTGCCTGCACAAGATCTGTAGAAGTTCAAGCCAGTCAACATTCCAGCTTTTGTGGGGGTGGGGCATGCAAGGCCTCACCTCTAGCTAAGAAGCTAATAGCAATAGATATGATCAGTGTTCTTCAGGGAGTGTTGTTGTCCCTAGGAGGTTGCTCATGCTCCAGTAGTTGGACCGACACCACACACATATGGGAACCATAATAGGTCTCAGTAAGAAGAAAAAGGAAGAGGAGGAGGAGGAGAAGGAGGAGGGAGAGGAGGGAGAGGAGGGAGAGGAGGAGAGAAGAGGAGAAGAGGAGGAGGTGAGAAGAGGAGGAGTTAAGAAGAGATGTGAAGTTGGGAGGGGATCTGAAGAGTAGGGGGGAGGGGGATCCAGGAGAGCTAGGGACAGGGACTAGGGGATAGATGCAACATTTTATACATGTGTGAAATTCTCAATGACTACATTAAAAAAAATTTTAGAGGAGCTTTTCTGACCAAGTCTGGGGATAGCCCTACTTTGTGGCTATAAACATAAAAATTTTCTTAATTTCAAAATATACAAGTGTAGCCATGAATTTCTCAGGTCCCACTTACCTACACCGCCCCCCCTCCTCCCCCTCCTACAGTTCAGACAAATCTCTCTCACCCATGGTCCCACAGCCATTTGGACCCAAGTAAACACACAGAGGCTTACATTATTTAAAAACTGTATGGCCTATGGTTTCAGCTTCTGGCTAGCTAGCTCTTTCATCTAAATTAACTTATTTCTACTAATCTATGTATTGCCATATGGCCATGGTATTACCAGTCTGCTGGCATGTTGTTCCTGGCAAGTTTTCTTCTTTCTGTATATCTGCTTGGATGTCCCACCTGCCTCTAAGCTGCCTTGCCATAGGCCAATGCAGCTTTATTTTTCAACCAATCACAGCAGCACATATTACAGTGTACAGAAACACATCCCACATTACACAAGAGATTTTCTGAATCTTTTTTCCTTTATCTCCCAAATTCACCAAATCTAATTCTTTAAATAGCACTTGGATCTGAATCTCAGCTTTTCTGTGTTTCCCTAAAACATTATCTATACCCCACTAGCTAGATGTTTCCATCCACTCTTCTTCCTTTAACCACACCATGACTACCAAAGGCTCTTTATAAAATGCAATTCACATTATGTTATGTCAATATCATGCAATGCTGTAGTCATGACAGGAAACACTTGACATCTAACACTATAGGAACATTCTGATGTGAATGTAAATGGCACAACTCAGCTCTGGAAAAAAAATATTTCACAGAAAAAGTCTGGAAGAAAATGTCAAAATGATGCATAATTTTAGGAGCTGGAAAATGGTGTTTCTTACAGGCAGTCTCATGATTCAAAAATCTACATTTGTGCCTGACTTTGAATTAGACACATGATATGTCTGTAAAAATTGAATATTTTGCCCATCAAAATTATACCTTCAATGCATCAATGTCCTTCCATTCTGACAACCTTTCCTTGTTGATTTTCCACTCATAGCTAAAGATACCCTTAAGCTTGAGATGACACTTTGCATTCAGAGTTCTGTTCATTTTCTCTGTGAGAACAAGAAAGAGTTGTGTGTCTTCAGTGGTTCAATGTTTTTTATTAAGTGACCATGTATTACTATCTGCCATACTAGATGGCTATAGACACTATCGGGCCATTTTTGGTTGGATTTTCTGAATTCATTTTAATGATAACATATCAAATGGTCATTTTTCTCTCTCTGCCAGATATAAGAGGGTTTTGGCTTGGTACAGTATGGATGCTTGCCACAGCCTGTTTTCCATATTGATGATTTGTGTTACCATATTCATTATTATGTGAACCCACCTCAACCACTGGAAAGCATTGGCATTTCTCCTCTATTCTTCCAGTTCTCCTGTACAACAGAATCACAAGCAGCACTCCTTGAAGATAACATTCTCTGATCAGAGCCTTCACTGGGAGCGAGCCACATATCCCTTTAACAAGAACATTGGGGGATTCAGGTGCAGGAGAGGTGGGGAGATATCTACTTTCTGAAATGCCATAAAAATGACAGCAAGCAGATGACCACTGGCTACAAGAAACATCTCACTGAAGATCATGAGATTGACCATGTATTAAAGTTAATGCATTATTCTAAATCAAAACTGCAGGGACAAATCCAGGTGACTTCCAAACACGTGTTAATAGGAAGAAAATTATCAAATCATATCTACTATCTAAAACTGTTGACTGGTTTATACCTAAGGAGCACAGGACATTTTTATCAGTGTGGCCACATACTGGGTATTATTTGGATAAGTAACATTTACAAGAATGTGAGACTCAAGAAAATTGAATCTTCTGTCTATACATAAGTTGGAAAGCTTAATGATTAAATTCAAATAAAAAATTCTGATATGCCTATTGGTGAAATTATTAAGGCCACTCCACGTAGTTAAAAGGGAGGTTTATTTAGTGGCGTAACTTACAAATGAAGAGATAGGTAGGTCGCAGGGTCTGGGAAAGACTCAGCGCAGTCCGGCGGTGTTCTCTGGAGAATTCTGCCCGGTCTACCTCCAGCGTCCAGGGTCCAGGATCCAAGAGATGTGGCGCATCCGGATCTCAGGTCTTCAAGGTCCTCTCTTGGCCCTGCCTTGTAGGCGTGACAGTTACCGAAGCCTCAATTGGGGGTTGGAACTTCCAGATCAAAGCTGGAATGGCTACCCACTACATATGCCATTTTCCCCTCATGACCACAAATATATTTAACTTGCTTGCAAATAAGCAATTGAATTTAAATCTGTACAGCTACTTAAAAAGTTCAGATAGATAGATAGATAGATAGATAGATAGATAGATAGATAGATAGATGAAAAACAACATATATATGAACTTTTAAAAATATATATGTATATATAGATATATGTTAAAATTCCAAATAGAAAAGCTCTCTTTTGTTTGTTTGTTTGTTTTTACTTTCTCTGCTAGCCCCAATCCCTTTCTGAACACAGACTCATGCACATACAGGTTAGGCATCCCTAATTTAAAACTCTGAAGCCTATTGAACATCAGTATGATGTATAATTAGAAAATTTTATATCTGACCTCCTGTGACATGTCACAGTCAAAATCCAGGCATATTAAAAATACTATATAAAATGAGCTTCAAACTATGTGTACAACATAATCAATCAATTTCATGTTCACATTTGGATTTCATATATAGTGTGTATCATTACCTATTTACAAACATTCTAAAATCAAAACACAGTAAATCCAAAATGCTTTGGTTTCTAAGCATTTCAGATCGGGCCTTATAAAAGGATGCATTCTTACTCTCCCTAGTTTATCAATCCTTGAGCTGGTGCTATCGTCTTGACATGCTTACCTTCTATTATTAGTTAAAAGAGTAGCTTGACAATAACAAAACCACATTCTAGATTAAGGGAAGCTAACTGGCAGTTTATTAGCTCACAATGAAGTTAATTAAAGCACACTGAGAATTAAAGATAAAGTATATCGTTATCTAGGTTCTTTGTAATAAAGACCAGGGACCAGTGTGGTCCCTGGGCTTTCAAAAAGCATGATTAGGTTTATCTTTTATCTTAAATAAAGCAATGCTAGGGGATTGCTAGGAAACATTTAATCAATAAGAAGCTAAAGAACATAAAAATCTCATCATATAATAATGAAACAACTCAGAACAACTCTAAGTCTGGATAAAAATATGTAAGTGGATGTATTGATTTTCCAAGCAGAGAAATTTCATTTCAATGAACATTAAAAGTTTTACATGGGTAGCTGACTAATAGCAAAGCCAGAAATAATTTTAACAAATGAACTTCAGGCACTCGTATCTTGGAAACACAACTGTATTTAAGAATCACGTGTCAACCAATTACATTCCTAAGCCCCAGTCACTCAAGAAACAGCTTTTCCTCACTGTCAGTCCGCTCTCTAAACATCTCCCAAAGGTGAACCTCCCAAAGAAAGAGGAAAATACAAACCAAGAGGTGAGGATATAACGATCATAATTTTTCTAACTGCATAGTCACTAAAATAAGCATTTGGGAAGGAAATGAGAGTCGGAAAGAGGAAACTCAGAAGTGTTCATAAAAGTAGTTTGCATTTTAGTGTCCTCTAATTTCTTGCCAGTTGGTTCTACTTTGTGTTGAGTTAACAAGTGAAAGGAACCCCCACACGTGGTCTACATAAAAATCTTGGCCATGGTGTTCACAGTATCAGCAAAATACTTTGGACATACCACACAGGAAGATGGGTGAGCCATCAAGACTGGAAATAGGAGTTAGCCATCTGAGGGTGACAGGCAGAGAAGTGTTGGAGAATGGAGGAAAAGGGCAGCAGGACAAGAGTGAGTACACAGACAGGGAGTCAGAGAAGGGTGAAGACAGCCAGTGAAGACATAAAGGGAAGCTAGCTCAAGAAAGGCAGGAAAGCTGGGTGCCGGGTCATGCCAACCTAACAAAAGGAACTTTGCCAAATGAAGAGGAATGATGGACAGTCAGAACCCTGGATTTACCCCTCCAATCATTCAGAAATAATAAATCACAGTTACTCCCCGGGAATGTTGACAGACACTAGGAAAAGAGAGTTTCTGCCCCCAGAGTGCTCAGAATGACAACTATACACAGGAAAATGAACATTATTATTCCCAAACACACAGAAAAGTTAGAGGTTAGAACACAAACTGTTTATGATTCTATAGACTACAAAATACTAAAAACTTCTGTGTTTGAAATTGGGAAAGGGTATTGATGACTTTCAAATTATAATAATACAGTTAAGTGGTATCTTTTCTGGTCACTATTCAACATTTATCAAACCAGAAAAAAAGCTCTTCTTTTACAAGTATAAATTTGATTTTAAACATAAGCCATTCTGCTATATACCAAAAGAACAAAAGAAGTGTGGGATGTCCTAAAGTTTACTTAAAATTAATGATGTTATGTACCAGGCATGAGATATCTCATTTCATATAGTCAGTCACCATAACCCAAGAGACTCCTGGAACAATGTAAATTGTCCACATAGCCCTAGGTGGCCTCTCAGTGGTTGAGGGTAGGCCACTTTTGCTGAAGACACCACACTCTTAGGACATATGACTCAGATCTGACCTGAAAGCCTCATTCCTGTAGTCTAGCTTCTATGGTTCAAGAAAATACTAAGCAAGATGTCAAGGGAAGGGAGTAATAAAACAGTTCTACCCAGCTGCAACACCCGTGAACCAGGACAATGACCAGCATTGCAAGATATCTGTAAAGGTTCAATAAGTGGCACTGGTATGTTGGGGGTAGCAACAGCTGACTAATTGGATGTAATGCCCACTCAACAGGAGGGAAATAGTTCCTGGTACAGGAAACCTAGCCAACTTCCAGGGGCTAGTAGGGTCATGAACATTAGGAAAGAATCTCCTACCACCACTTAAATATGTCAGCATAATTCTTTACTACTATTCTAAATCTTATTCTTATACCCACAGATAAGTGTGACCACCACTCCTTGTCAAAGAGGCCTCTCTTTACAGCAAATGGAGACCCTCACAGAAACCGACAACCATACACAGTGCAGAGATTGTGGGGATTCAACAATGGATTCCCAGTGGAAGTGTCTACATTGTAGCTCTTACATCTATGACCCAGGGAACAGTTTGGAAGAGGAAGTAGAAAAAACTGCAAGAGCCAGAATACCAAGAAGTCTTCTGTGAAACAGTCTCTCCTAGAAGTCATGGAATAAACAAGACTGGAACACCGGCAGTATCAATGGACATACTAATGTGGAAGGAAAAGGGGAAGGGTCCCAATCCTAGACAAAAAAAAAAAAATTACTGGCAACTAATGCTTGCTGGGAAAAGGAGAATTTGCCTCTCCCAGGGATGAGCTTCCTTATTGGTAGTCCACTGAAGAGTGGTCAGCCCTGAAACCATATGCACTCACAGTAAAAAGGGACTCATCAGGTGAGACTTACATATTTTTAAAACACACACACACACACACACACACACACACACACACACACACACACACACACACACTTCTTCCATATATAGTAATAATCAAAGAAAAAGACTATCAATTTAAGAGTGGGGAGTAAGAAACATGGAAAAAGTTGTTGGGAGGGTGCCTGAGAGGTGCCACAGAGAGTAAAGGGACAAGGAAAGTGATGTATTCAATTTTAATAAATAAATAAAAAGGGGCTGGAGAGATGGCTCAGCAGTTAAGACCACTGGTTTCTCTTCCAGAGGATCCAGTTTCAATTCCCAGCATCCACATGGCAGCTCATGACTATCTGTAACTCCAGTTCCAGGGGATCTGACACCTACACACACACACACACATACACACTCAGACATCCATGCAGGCAAAACACCAACATAGATGAAATAAAAATAAATTGTTTATTTATAAATAAATAAATAAATAAATAAATAAATAAAGCTAGTGATCTTCGTCCTAAAGAATCAGTATTACAGTAGCCTGTCATGACACTGTCTATGTGATCCCCAAATAATTGGTTTTGACACAGCTTCTATGTTTAGATGTACTTTCCCAGATGACACTATTCTAGCCCCTTAATATTCTTCCTTGTGTGAAGGCTACAAAAACAGCCAGAGTTCTATTGAGCCATTTCTCAAAGGAAAATATCTACTGAGCACATTAATAACAACAACAATAAAAAAAAAGACTGTGCATTTATATCAAATGGTTCCTCTGCGTTTTTATGAAAGGAATCTCATTCTGTTGGCATGAGATCTCATTCCTAGATCACTCTGTGGGAGCTCAGACCAAGGACTTTGGCTGATGAAAGAGATCCAAGATTCGGCTGGGAGGGCTTTCACGTCTTGCCGCCGCCGCTGGTCAGGCATGGTGTTGGATGCTGGCCCGCCTTGCCTGACTCGCCGGTGCTCAGAAGAAAGGCAGCAGTAATGCTCACGCCGACAAGCAAGCTGAAGAGGGATGGTGGTCTCAAAGGGTCCGGACATCAGCCTCCACATCGGACTCCACTTGGAAGGTTTCTGTGAGAGATAAGTTGCTTGTTAAAGAGGCTGCAGAACTTGAAGCTAATTTACCCTGTACATGTAACAAACATGAACCAAACAAGCTTCCTTGCGTTCAGCTGACCGTAAGCCCAGATGAGGGCTACTACCAGGGTGGAAAACTTCAGTTTGAAACTGAAGTTCCTGCTGCATACAACATGGTGCCTCCCAAGGTGAAATGCCTGACTAAAATCGGTCACCCCAACATCACAGAAACAGGGAGAAATATATCTAAGTTTACTAAGAGAACATTCAATTGATGGCACTGGCTGGGCACCCACTAGGACATTGAAGGATGTTGTTTGGGGATTCAACTCTTTATTTACTGATCTTTTGAATTTTGATGATCCACTGAATATTGAAGGCACAGAACATCATTTATGAGACAAGGAGGATTTCCGGGACAAAGCGGATGAATACATTAAACGCTATGTCAGATGATAAGAGGAGAGATTACAGGTCTGAGGACTCTGTCACAGTTATCTCTGACGTGAAACAGCTCGAGGTAGCCCTCTTCCCCATCCTCATACTCCCTGTCAGCCCCTTGGGATTGTCCCAGTCTTGTGAACCATGTTGTCCTGAAGAAGACCATCCTCCTGATCACACAATACAGCAAGAAAGTGTGTCTGGGCCTCGAGAGCATTGTCTGTTTCCCTTACCATGTTTACTGAAACTCTACTGTCTAGGCTGTGGGATTCCTCCGAAGTTGTAATGAACTCACCATTGAGAACAGCGCTTGCTTCCCTTCCCTGCAACAATATCGGTGTCCTACACAAGTGATGTAATGACATGTTCAGCGTGACTGGCAGATCGGCAATAAGAAACCTGCTATAAACTGTGGGGGAAAAAAGATTCAGTTTGGGACAGCTGAGGAAATAGGAAGATCCTGGGCAGAAAAGTAAGTGTTAGCAAAGTCCAATGCTTTGTAAAAATAAGTGCTATGGCTGAGGGAAGAGTACAGGAAAGATCAGCAGCACCTTAGGTCACATAGGCCAGGGTCACACTACTAAGAAAACAGGAGAGACTCAAGTAGAAATGACCATAGTACCATGTAAGTCACTGCTTTTTCCTGATGATTGGAGACTTTCATCATACATCATTCCATCTCTTTCATACAGAATGAAATTTAACAAGTATAAAAGTAATCCAAGCCTTGAGTTCAGCCTAGAAGGACTTGAAAATCTCCCTAAAGTTGGTAGATGAACTTCTGTTGTGGGATATTTGTACACTGTGGAGATGTATTGCTGTGACTGATTTAATGAAAAGCTAAATAGCCAATAGCTAGGCAGGAGAGATAGGAAGGATTTCTGGGCAGAGAGAGAGAGAAACCCTGGGAAGAAGAAGGCAGAGTCACTTGAGAAAGCAGGATGGGCAGTACAGAGTAAAGGCAACCAAGCCACGTAAAAGAGCATAGATTAAAAAGTTATTGGTTAGTTTTAGCTATAGTAGCTAGTTAGGAACAAGCCTAAGCTATAGGCTGAGCTTCCAACTAATAATAGGTCTTCATGTCATTATTTGGGAGCTGGCTGGTGAGACAGAGAAAGGCTCGTTACAGATCTCAAGCACTCCATGAGCAGAAATCTCATTCACAGTAATGGAAGCATCTTCCAGGGCCAGAACCAGGTCCAGTGCAGTGTTGGTCTCTTCTCTAACCTTGTGCTTTTTAATCCATCCACCATTGTCAGTTAAACATCTCCATAAACATCCTGATATATTCTACAATTTTCCATTTACCTTATGACTCATTTATTATCATTTAAACACATCTTTACATTTCCATTAATGCTTGTGTGGTCTGGGCTATTGTACAAATCAATAGTCCACCCATACCTACTGATTTCATTTCATATCACTACCATACCTATGAGAAATCTCCACTGTCTAATTCTTGACCTAGTTCAATGATAATGAGATTATTGTTGTGACTGTGGGTCTTAGCAAATTTGTAGTTTCTTTATAACTCATAATAAAGAGTAATGACTGAAGGACACATCTCTTAGTGATAACAGAATGGGATTGATTCTGCTAGTCAATAAGGCCATTTCACAAACTCTTATTTAATAAAACATAGAAACTTTTATCAATCAGAATAATGACACAGACTACCATGTAAACAACAACAAGCTTCTTACCCTCTACCCTTTTAGTACACAGCCACTGACCACTTCTCAAGCACCTAATATGACTATTTGAAACTACACTCTCTTCTGCATCTTCTTGAGGTAGGTCATTCGAGTACAAACCCTTAAGAGGAATAAGAAAATTATACTAGTTTATTATCACTACTGTTAGAAATTTATCATAAATGTTATGACTTAACACAGATTTATTACCTGCCAACTCTAGAGGTCAGAAGTTGAAATAAGTCTCATTGAAATAAGATAGTAGTGTGGGCAGGATCACACGCCTTCTGTAAGCTCTAAAGAAGAACCCATTTCTTTGGACCCAAGCCAAAGGATGTCACTGCCCCCATTCCTTGTCCTTTGAATCCCCCACCCCACCTTCAAATTTCAAAGCCACCAATGGCAGATTGAAGTTTATTCAGAGAAAAAAAATTCATTCTTCCCACTTTTTCAGTCATCAGAACAACCTAGTCCAGAGATAGTCTTCTTTCCATTTTTATAGTTTAATAAAAACTGAAGTGAATAGAGACTAACTCACTTGCCAGAAGCTACATAACTATTAAGCAGTAGAACCTGGACAGAAACTCAACACCCTTTGACTCCAAGATCCCCACCCTTTCCCTCTAGTATGCTTCCTTCAAGGATTAAAAGCATTTAATTATCTGACCATTGATCATGAATATTCCCAACAATCTATATTCTATATTGAGCAAAAAGGTTCAGTAAATAACTTAGAACTGAATTCTGAGTCATGTGGCTTATTTATTATTAGGTAGAAATACAGCTTCTACTTCAACAAAATTGCATCTGGGTTAATACTGTGCGTAGCATTAAAAGAAAATCAATATGTAAAGAATAAATAAGAAGTGCTTAACATAAATGCTAAGGGTCTGAGGATTTCACAAAAATGATAAACATATACTTGAAGCAGAAGCCATATTCATACATGGCTTGATCTTATTAGGGAACTATGGGAAGAACTTAAATTGCTGGGCTGAGACTGTATAGATGACTTGATCCAGGCAAGCAAGCATGTGGTACTGTCAGACATCTACAAAATCTCAGTCACTGAACATAAGGGGAAAGAACTAACAGGGCCAGAAGGTCTGGAAAAAGTAAATAGGTAATATATTGTACATTCCAAAAAGTAGCCTGGAGACCATGTGTAGAATGTTGAAGAGTGAGATGTACTGAGAAGTTTTTCCAGCAAACCAGGAGGGTCATAGTGTTGATCAAGACTGAAATAAAACAGAAAGGCAAGACTCTTTGGCTAGTTGAGTGAAACAGGATGGAAGGAAACACCTGAGACAGGCATGAGAAATGTGTCCAAATCTTGAACCTTAGAAAGTCATAGAAAAGTTTCTATGAACGTAGTAGGTCAGACATATGACCTATCCTGGGTACTGTTTTCTAATGGGTCTGAACCCAGTGTCAGAATGTCATCAAATGGAAAAGTAGTGGGGGCAAACAGAGATATGGAACCTCTTTCTTCCTTCTAGTTGTATTCATCAAGGTTTTAAAATCTTAGCACTAGTGATATTCCTAGTCATGTTCATTACATTATGGGAGTATACTATAGAATGTGTAGTGACATCTTCAGGCTCTACTACCAGAAGCCTCAGCACCTGCCCCCCTTGTAGTTGTGAAAGTCACAAATGGCTTCAGGGTCAGTGCTGTGGGATGTTCTGTATGGCAAATGTGTTACTAATTAGTCAATAAATAAAACACTGATTGGCCATTGGCTAGGCAGGAAGTGTAGGCGGGACAGGGAGGAGAATAAAGCTGGGAAGTGGAAGGCTAAGTCAGAGAGACACTGCCAGCCGCCATGATGACAAACAGCATGTGAAGATGCCAGTAAGCCACAAGCCACGTGGCAGGGTATAGATTCATGGAAATGGATTAATTTAAGCTGTAAGAACAGTTAGCAAGAAGCCTGCCACGGCCATACAGTTTGTAACCAATATAAGTCTCTGTGTTTACTTGGTTGGGTCTGAGAGGCTGTGGGACTGGCAGGTGAGAGAGATTTGTCCTGACTGTGAGCCAGGCAGGAAAACTCTAGCTACAGGTCAGTATGATAGTTCAGAAGATAAATGTACTTGCCACCAAACTGAAATATGAGTTCAGTCCCTGGAAGTCATGGGGTAGAAGGAAGGGACTGATTTCTTGCATGTTTATTTTGGACCTCCAAATAAACACCATGGCTCATGAATTTCCCCATCCCAAACACAGGAACAATACAATTCATAAAATTATAAAGGGTGGAGCTTTGAATACTATTCTGTGGGGACAAAATTCCCACAAGCTGAGAACCACTAATGTAGAACATGTTTACAAAAGTGAGTATATATCAATATTTTATTAATCAAAAACATAAACGCCTCAGAAGTTAGGCTAATCAATTAAAGCACAAAAGTATGTTAGTGGAACTAGAAGCCTGGAGAGTAGGTATCCAGTATGAAGGACACAGCACCCAGAGTCTCTTTAAGATACAAGCCAGCTCTGCTCAGGCCCTCTAACATTTCAAAGAAAGCCAGATATAGAGACATTTATGAGCAGTATCAAGAGTTAATTTTTTGTCAAAAATTATATGTTCATAGGTGTGCGGATTAATGTCAGGGTCTTCAATTCAATTCCATTGGTCCAATGTCGGTTTTTATGCCAGTACCAAGCTGTTTTTATTACTGTAACTCTATAGTAGAGCTTGAAGTCAGGGATCGTGATGTCTCCAGAGGTTGTGTTATTGTACAGGATTCTTTTGGCTATCCTGGGTTTTTTGTTTTTCCATATGAAGTTGAGTATTATTCTTTCCAGGTCTGTGAAGAATTGTGTTGGTATTTTGATGGGGATTGCATTGAATCTGTAGATTGCTTTTGGTAAGATTGCCATTTTTACTATGTTAGTCCTGCCTATCCATGAGCATGGAAGATCTTTCCATTTTCTGACATCTTCTTCAATTTCTTTTTTCAGGGACTTAAAGTTCTTGTCATATAGGTCCTTCACTTGCTTGGTTAGTGTTACCCCAAGGTATTTTATGTCATTTGTGCCTATTGTAAAGGGTGATGTATCTCTGATTTCCTTCTCAGCTTCTTTGTCCATTGTATATAGGAGGGCTACTGATTTTTTTGAGTTGATCTTGTATCCTGCTATGTTGCTGAAGGTGTTTATAAGCTGTATCAGTTCCTTGGTGGAATCGTTAGGGTTGCTCAAGTATACTATCATGTCATCTGCAAATAGGGAAAGCTTGACTTCTTCCTTTCCAATTTGTATCCCCTTAATCTCCTTATGTTGTCTTATTGCTCTGGCTAGAACTTCAAGTACTATATTGAATAAGTATGGGGAGAGCAGACAGCCTTGCCTCGTTCCTGATTTTAGTGGAATTGCTTTGAGTTTCTCTCCATTCAATTTGATGTTGGCTGTTGGCTTGCTGTAAATTGCCTCTATTATGTTTAGGTATGTTCCCTGTATTCCTGATCACTCCAAGAACTTTATCATGAAGGGGTGCTGGATTTTGTCAAATGCCTTTTCTGCATCTAGTGAGATGATCAAAAAAGAAAGCATCTTCAACAAATGGTACTGGCATAACTGGATATCAACATGTAGAAGGCTGCAAATAGATCCATATCTATCACCGTGCATAAAACTTAAGTCCAAGTGGATCAAGGACCTCAACATAAATCCAGCTAGTCTGAACCTACTAGAAGAGAAAGTAGGAAGTAGTCTTGAACGCATTGGCATAGGAGATCACTTCCTAAATATAACACCAGTAGCACAGACACTGAGAGAAACAATCAATCAATGGGACCTCTTGAAACTGAGAAGCTTTTGTAGAGCAAAGGATACGGTCAACAAGGCAAAGCGACAGCCTACAGAATGGGAAAAGATCTTCACCAACCCCACATCTGACAGAAGACTGATATCCAGAATATATAAGGAACTCAAGAAATTAGACATCAAAATGTCCAACAGTCCAATTAAGAAATGGGCTATAGAACTAAACAGAGAATTCTCAACAGAGGAAACTCAAATGCCTGAAAGACATTTAAGGAATTGCTCAACATCCCTAGTTATCAGGGAAATGCAAATCAAAACAACTCTGAGATACCACCTTACGCCTGTCAGAATGGCTAAGATCAAAAACACTGAAGACACCTTATGCTGGAGAGGATGTGGAGCTAGGGGAACTCTCCTCCACTGCTGGTGGGAATGCAAGCTTGTACAACCACTTTGGAAATCAATATGGCGCTACCTTAGAAAATTGGGAAACCATCTCCCCCAAGATCCAGCTATACAACTCTTGGGCATATACCCAAGGAATGCTCAACCACACCACAAGAGCACTTGTTCAGCTATGTTCATATCAGCATTGTTTGTAATAGCCAGAACATGGAAACAACCTAGATGCCCTTCAACTGAAGAATGGATAAACAAAATGTGGTACAGATACACATTGGAATAATACTCAACAGAGAAAAACAATGACATCATGAGGTTTGCATACAAATGGATGGATCTAGAAAAAAATCATCCTGAGTGAGGTAACCCAGACTCAGAAAGACAAACATGGTATGTACTCACTCATAGGAGGATACTAGATGTGGAACAAGGATGACTGGACTGCTACTCACATCACCAGGCAGGCTACCTGGAAAACAGGACCCCAAGAAAGACATGGGAATCGCCCAATGACAGAGAAATGGAAGAGATCTACATGAACAGCCTGGACATGAGTGGGGGTAATGAAAGGTGAGGGTCGAGGGAAAGAGAGCTTGGGGAGCGGGAGATCCCAGCTGAATCAACAGCAGAGAGGGAGAACAAGGAATAGGAGACCATGGTAAATGAAGACCACATGAGAATAGGAAGAAGCAAAGTGCCCACAGAAATCCACAAAGATACCCCCACAACAGACTGCTGGCAATGGTCGAGATACAGCCTGAACTGACCTACTCTGGTGATAGGATGGCCAAACACCCTAATTGTCATGCTAGAAACCTCATCCAACTACTGAGGGATCTGGATGCAGAGATCCATGGCTAGGCCCCGGGTGGATCTCTGAGAGTCCAATTAGTGAGAATGAGGAGGGTTTATATGAGCGAGAATTGTTGAGACCAAGGTTGGATAAAGCACAGGGACAAATAGCCAAACGAATGGAAACACATGAACTATGAACCAATGGCTGAGGGGTCACCAACTGGATCAGGCCCTCTGAATGGGTGAGACAGTTGATTGGCTTGATCTGTTTGGGAGGCATCCAGGCAGTAGGACCGGGTCCTGTGCTCATTGCATGAGTTGGCTGTTTGAAACCTGGGGCCTATGCAGGATCGCTTGGCTCGGCCTGGGAGGAGGGGACTGGACCTACCTGGACTGAGTCTACCAGGTTGATCTCAGTCTGTGGGGAAGGCTTTGCCCTGGAGGAGGTGGGAATGGGGGGTAGGCTGGGGGGAAGGTGAGGGGGGCCGGAGGGGGGAGAACAAGGGAATCCATGGCTGACATGTAGAACTGAATTGTATTGCAAAATAAAAATAAAAAATTAAAAAAAAAGAGTTAATTTTTTTATATTGGTTACTAAAGAAACTATTCAAATACAGTCTATCCAAATCTGGCCGCTAAGTCAAACCAGACCTGAGCAGACCAGCAAGAAAGTGGCCAGTCAGAAGTGAAGATGTGAGATCTTGTGAGAAGCCAACTCTGATGGCTTTGCCTTCAGACTTACTGCTTGCATAACTGTAAGAGACAAATGTCTAATGCTTAGGACACCGGGCCAGTGACACAGCAACTCTAGTTGACTATAATGGAGCAAATGAACCACCTCTGCCTTTTAACAAATTGGGAAGGATTTCCTCTACACAGGGAGATAAAGAGCAAAAGCATTTCAAACAGGAAGGTAAGGGCAAGGTGGATGCATTTAAGACATCTGATGATCAGAGGAAATTCAAAATAGCATGCTGACCATTCACTATGTTCTCTGACCTGCATACATATATGCACCTTGTTTCTGTAGGCCTTTGAGGAAATCTAAAGCTTGGCATGTTGGTGCAAGCCTATAATCCCAGACTGACCTGAGTCTTCAAGCCATCCCAATGCATCTTCACTGAGAGCTTATGGGCCAGTATCTAGATGAGTTCCAGAGTCAGTTCATGCCTAAACCAGTCCAGGCTTCAAGATCAGAGCCTGTGAGAATGAAGTAAGAAAGCTAACATCTGCACTAAAGAGCAAAGCCTCTTGGAAAGTCACGCCCAGGTGTGTAGAATCATGGCAGAATCTTACAAGCATAAGAGGAAGTAAAGAGGGAATTCCAAAATGGAAGGGGCTAAGTGAATTCAAAGGAACAGGTAGGGGTGCTGACCTTCAGGAGCCTCTTGGATGAAGGAATGTCAAGAAGAAAAAAGAGGAAAAGCCAACTAGGAGGCTTAGCTCTGCCCCTCAGAGCCCAGGGACAGTGAGTAAAAGGGAGTTTCTAGGAAATCTGGCAAGGTTACTGCAGGAATGTACCCAAATCTAGAGAGGCCAGGAAATTAAATACAGCCAGAGGGAGGGCAGAGAGGAGTTCCTCCCCAAGGTCAAAGGCCAGGTTGTCCAAAGGCTATGACAATCGGCAATTAGCAGCTGTCCCTTAGCTTCTGTGATGAGAGGTCAAAATATGTTTCTGCTCTAGGGCCCTTCTGGCTGCATGCACTGACACCTTTCTCCAGGGCATCAGATCAGAAAACCTTTATTATACTAACAACACAGGAATGTATTAAGTACACAATCACACATGCTACCTAGAGATACTTCAGAACAGGGTCTCTGGGGGAAATATAAATACTTTTGAACTTGGGCTTACGTTATCCTGCAATTATTGTAAACATACTTTCCTCACTCACTACATTCCAAGTTCTCAACTGAAAGCCTTTGATCCACTCATGAAGGAAAACATTCCACCCTGAAGACGACGCACTGATGATCATCAAAATAGCTTCAACATACACCCCAAAGACAGATCTGAATGCTTTCTTGTTTGGGGCAACATCTCTGTCACTGATGGTCTCAGAAACACATGTTCTACTTAATTACTTAGCAGGTTACAGCAACAGCAGACAAACCAATTATTACAAAACAATTCAGGAAATAACTTCATCGCTGTTGCATTTTACTTTGGTCCTATATTATATGAAAATACTAAATAGTAATGAATGCCAAATGAAGGCTTTCTGATTCTTAAGTAAATTACAAGTTGCTATTTGCCATTTCGAGAGATTTAAAAAAAAAAGACTTTAAAACTGACATATTTATGACAAATATTTAAATAGCAAGAAAAATCTAATGGCATGCTACTTTTGACAAATGACATCTATTAGAGAAAATAAGGTAATGAGTTTAAAAGATTAATGTTGAGATCTCTGGGGCAGCTTACACTTGTCCCTGATCTCTACTTTTCTTCCCTAAATCGGATCATCGGCCTCTGTAAAAAGAAGCAGAAAATACCATCCATGTCTGAGTACCATTGGAAAGATTTATCCCTTCCTTGGGCTTAATCCACTTTTACCCATCTGGCAAACTGGCTGGGGGGATTTGATGCAAGGATATATCTCCAGGCAAGGTTTCTTGATCCTCTAGTGCTGTGGTCTCCAGACAAGTGAGGGTCACAGCCCCATTCCTAAGAGGGAGACATTTGGCTGCCAACACACAGAGTCTCATCTCCAAAGCGAATGTGCTTATTTTTATTCCCACTTTTCACTTATCTTCACCAAATAATAGGTCTCTATTTGCTAACAGCTCTTCCTTCAACTTGATATTAAAGCAGCATTTTCCAGAAGATGTTGCAGACTTCCAGGTTACTCTAAGAGATATGGTACAGGGGAGGATGCCAGTTTGTTTGGTGGTATTTCTTTCTGGTTTTGTCTGTCTGCTTTGATCCTACTTTTCTTAAACCAGTATGACATGTGTGAACTCATGTTAAATGGAGTCTCAATCTAAACAGTTACTTAAACAAACTCCTTCCTTGCACATGGGTACCACGCAAGAGCTGGTTGTCAAAGTACAAGGCACAGAAAGGGTTCCATTCTCAGGGTAGTTTGGGTCCAACTCCATCAGTACCTCTTCCACCTTTTGTTATGAGAGGATTTGGAGAAGTGGGGTCTGTCACTGCAGCTACACTACCTGACTAGAACCTTAAAAGCCAAACCACCTGGAACATAAACAACTTTAAGACAAGGCAAGGCTGCCTCCTCTTCATGTTTATTTTGTTTTGATGTTGCGGGTATACATAACATGGCTTCTCAATGTGTTTGACATGCTATAGCATGCACCTTAATAAGGAACACACACACACACACACACACACACACACACACACACACACACACACACACACACACACATTTATACCAGCCACTTGTTATGAGGAAGAGGCGTGTTTCAGAACACCAGCTTTCCAGGTTGAATGTCTCCCCCTCTGTGATTCTCACTCACAGGAGATAAGATTCCTACAAATCTTTGCAAAGGTAAGGCGGGCAAACAGATCTACTGTGCTTTTAAATACTTCCACACAACACTCATTGAATTCTGCCTCATTTTCTTCTCAATAGATGGCTCACATTGGTCAGTGACTAACTTTCTCAAAGACCCCAAGAGCTGAAGATTCTAGGGCTTTTCCCCCTGATTTCCTTAACTGTTCCTGGAAACTGTGCAGAAAAAAAAAAATATCTCGTGGAAACCAAGACATATTCTTGCTGCTATTAGGCACAGGATCAGCTCACAGAAATTAACACAAATACATGGCAGATGCCAATCTAAATGTAACAGAATGGAATTGTGGAAAGAATGGGCTTTGGAATTAATCAGACCCAAGACCTTTGATGTTTCTATAAACTTGCACCACTATTTCACCTCTCTAAGTCACAGATGTCCTATTAGCAAACAGGCCAATTACCCAATCATGATAAGTTAAATACAAAAGTTGAAATTGTCACATTCTACTGATAAATACATCAAATTGTCTTATATTGGTTAATTTTTTAATTGCTAAAGATATAGTATTTGCATAGCATATATGAGGTCATAGGATTGATTCTCAGCATCTTGAAGAGAGAGAGAGACAGAGACAGAGAGAGAAAGACGTGGGTGAACTTTTTAAGTAACTTAAGTACTATTTTCAGATCTTATTATTAAAGTTTCCTTTGATAGCTTCATATATGTGTGTAATCTATTCTTATTACTCTTAACCCCGTGATTAAAAACAGCACCTGGCTCTTGAAAAATAGCTCAATCAGTACAAGGCTTCCTGTAGAGGAATAAGGACCCAGGTTTGATTCTGTAAACCTAGTCTTTAAAAAAACTTCTAAGCATGGCAGTGAGTGATTGACATTCCAGCACTGAGGAGGAAGAGACAAGCAGATCTCTGGGGCGTGCTGACTAGCAAGACTGACTTGCTTGTCTAGTTCCAGGCCAGGACACACATACAAGAATACATATATGCATGAATGCATGCATGAATGCATGCATGCACTCACACACACACACACACACACACACACACAAAGGGGGGGGGGAATGCACCTGTACACACATGGGGACACACATACAGGAATACACATGCATACATACATAGGCACAAAGGAATGCACCTGTACACACATGGGGACACACATACAGGAATACACATACATACACACATGAAAGCAGTACCTTCTTATTGTTATTGGAATACTTTATTAAGATAATCTACATATACAAAGCATGGTGCCTAGCACACTAAAAGCTTTCTTGATATTATAATAACTCATCATTATTGCAGACTGCAGACTTAGGAATTAACCAAAAGAGATTTTTTAATTATTCAATATCTGGGAGATTTACTTCAATAATATTGATACTAAAAAGGATGATAACAATTGTGACCCACACACACACACACACACACACACACACACACATACACTAAACTAAAATTCTCATATAGGAAATCTTAAGGGATGCTCTCTAACAAAAGAAAATCTAAATGTAGAAAAATTTAAAACAATGGAGATATTGGTTTCAAAATAAGTAGTGTACCAAGAGTGTCACTGAACAAAACACAGTATTTAGAGGAGAGAGAGAGAGAGAGAGAGAGAGAGAGAGAGAGAGAGAGAGAGAGAGAGAGAGAGAGAATGTGCAAAATGTTTGGTTAAAACAACAGCACATCTCAAAAATATGCTTTATAAGTTATTTACAAGCCATAGTTACCCTCCTAGCTCTCTCCCAAACTGAATGTTCAATTACTGACAAAGAACACAGGGTTTAAGAGCTGGACATGAAATCCATGAAGGCTTTTGTTACAATGAGACGTGGCATTATGGCGCAGATGAAAGGATGTATTGAAAGAGCCATGCCACATTCTATAGCTTGGAATAGAACACAAAAGAGTCATGGCTAGCTTCAAACGTCAAACCTGCCCAAGGGCATCAATCCACTACTCCAGAGAACTTCAACCATCCAGCAAGTACTAATTCTATCCAGCTCTCTGTGCAGGGTAAATGTGGGGCTAGGCGTTAGACACCATGATCGTGTTTAATTCAATCCTTTGAAGCTACAGAGCGTTGCTTCTCTGGCTGAGAACATCACTAAAGTACTTTGGGGCATGCGTCCGTCATCAGAGGAGTAGAACAACAGAGGAAACAGGAGAGATCTGGTACAACACTGAGTATTTCCCCCAGATCTCCTTGGCTACTCTTCTCACTTCCACCCCCTCATTTTAAGGACAGAGCAAAGTAAACAAAACTCCAGGATGAAAGTGGAACTGGTACCTCTGTGATCTCTTTAAAGGAAACACTATTGGGGCTGGAGTGATGATGAGAGGTTATGAGTCCATACTGCCTTTGCAGAGGATCCTGTTCAGTCTCCAGCATCCACATTTGGCAGCTCAAAACTGCCTAACCCCAGCTCCCAGGACTCTACCACCTTTTCTGGCCTCCAAGGGCACTAGCACTCACTGTCATGTACAAACCTACACAGAGACATACATACATACATACACATATATATATATATACACATACATACATACATATATATAATATATATACATATAAAATTTAAAATAATACAAATAAATTAAAAAAAAACATTACTTGCCTGGATTCTTGGGGCGCGGGGGCGGGGGAGTTAAGCCCAAGAAAACAAAAAGTAATATGATTAGAATGTACAGAACCCACACAGAGACATACACATACATATATATATTACAATAATAAAAATAAATATTAAAAAACATTACCTGCCTGGATTCTTAGGGGGGAGGAATTAAGCCCAAGAAATTAAAAAGTAGTAAGATTAGAATGGCTTCAATAGCATAGCCCACTACTGCATGATGAATATGGGATTGTAATAAATACCCATAACTTTTTAGGGTTCTTTGTACACTTTGTGTGTGTGTGTGTGTGTGTAAAATATGTTTCTGATGTGGACATGATGATACAGATTCACAGCTCTTATTACTAAAATGTACATTAGATATTGCTCTAAGTATTTTTATCTATTTATGATAAATTAAAGATGAGATATTTAGCCTTCACAGAAAAATATATAATATTTCAGTGTTACAGTTGCGAAAGCTGATTGCCCTAAACCAACAGTTTTCTAAGGAGGTGTAGTGAGTGGAGTACTCGTATCATTCTCCTGATGGAGCCTAGAGTCATGTCCAAACTGACTCTAGAACCCACACTGCATGAAAAATTTCATCCAAGAAATGAAACACATATTTTCAAAGAAATGTATTATGGATATCCTCAAAGCTACTTCAGCAACAAAGGAGTATGACTTAATATGAAAATTAAGGTCAGGGGGTGAAGTGCTTACCTGAGCTCCTGTCCCCAGAACCCAAGTAAAGCAGGCGCTGGTCCATCGTTATTGCCAATCCTCCTAAGAGCCAGAAGGGTAGTAAGGACAGGGAAAGTCCCTGGGAGCTCACAGGTCAGCTAGCCTGATGTATGCAGCAGTGAACAATAAAAGGATCCTCTCTCTGACAAGGGAGAAAGCATCCAATTTTGTCCTCAGGCCTACACACACACACACACACACACACACACACACACACACACACACACACACTCATACACACACGAGAACATATACACATACACATTATTCACAAAATAAATAAATAAATTTGAGGCATTTTACTTTCAGCCTTCGTCCAGATGACACTGAAAAGCAGCAGCATTGTGCCATTCAAATGCTTGTGGCTTTATTAACACTGACAATTCCCATGCCTCTGCGAAGACGACAGTTTTTCCCAGCACATGAGAAAGCTAGCTGCACCACCAGTCACTTACACCACCAGCTGCTGTGACAGACAGTCTCGTCACACCTGCATCTAAACCCTTCTGGAATCTCACAGGTGAAAGTTTTTAGGGGGGAAATGAGCTAGGCCTGATTTGAACATGTCTGTAAATGCCACCCATTTCTGCGAATGGATGCTTTGTAAGCCTGCTAATGTAAAGTGGTCAGGTTAGTGTTTGTGTCTGCTGAGGCAGCTCCATGCTGGCCAGGGGAGATGTCAATCTGAGGCCAGTTTGTTCTTTTGTTTTTCACCTTCCCGGCCCCCCCCCCCCCCCCCCCCCCCCGCTCCACTCCTGTATGAATGGCTTACCATCTCTTTCTTCTCCATCCCTGTAATTCAAACATTACATAGCCTCTTTCCATTCAACTTTCTTTGAACATGGTAAGTGCTTTTCATCTGTGTGCTCTTTCTTTTCCAGCTCGGGAAACTCATTTAATCACATTTGAATCTTTACTTCGGTCCTCCTCTCTATTTGTTTTTCTTCTGGAATTCCTTCATTCTCAACTTGGCTCCTTATTCTCTCTGTTTTTCTCCTTACTGTCAGTCTTGCCCCGCCCCCCTTCAGTACCCTGGTAAAACTTTCAAATTTGCCTCAAAACAAAAAAAAAGACCAATTTCATTGCTTGTGTTTCCACTCCTACCCTGAATTAACCTACTTGCTGGCATGAATTTCAACAATGTCTATTTCTACCCAAATACAATTTCATCAAACACGGATTCCTGATACTGTTTTATGATAACTTCATCTATCTTTTTGTTTTTATTTTTAATTTTTTGCCCCATAGAAGAGGCTAGGTTTTCCTTTCCTTTTTTCCTGATTCCTGTAGTAAATTTTTTCCACACTGATGTTTTTCTTTGCTACCTTCTAAATGATGTTCTATCTCCATTATTTGAATATGTTTGACTATATTTCAATATGTCTCCCTTTAAAAATAAAAGATCTATCCATACCCAACATCTGAAGGATAGGATGTAAGTATAAATTTCTTCATTCATTTGGTGCTTAGTCAAAAATAAAGAAATAACTTTTCAGTGGTAACTCTTCAGTGAGACACATCTTCTTAAACCCTACTCTTTGGTTCTCTGACTATGACCAAGTACTACATTTTAAAAAGTACAATGCACCTGAATTCCCCCATCTCTGCTTTTACCCACCATCAGGCTAGGTTGCCACTACATCCTTCCTTTATGTTACACGATTTCCTAGGAATCGTCACCCGAAGTCCAAAGACATGCAAGTACAACTAATTTTACTTAATCTTAAGTAAAATCAGGGTTCCTTATGACCTCAAGGAAGCTGCTAAGTTTTCTAATTGATAAAAGTCTTAGTTTATGTGTTGGTAGAAAATGATAGAAAATTGTTAAAAGCCTGCCAGGACACTGCATGAACTTCTCAAGAAGATGTAAATGAATATCTATTCATTTCAGTGAGTCTGGTGGCAAAACACAGAAACTCTTCCTCCAATCTCTAGTGAGTTGACTGGAGTTTCGGGACAATGGGTGACCCATACATACCTAGGTTCCTGAGAGCCCACTCCAGCATGGGTAACAGCTCACAAAAGCTACAACCCTGGGACTTCATGGCCTGACTTGTAGACAGCTCCACAAAGAGTCTCCACTCTGCCTGACTTGTAGACAGCTCCACAAAGAGTCTCCACTCTCCCAGCAAGTGTTTACTGCTTAAAAAACCTTGCGGAGGGGACTCATGAGGCCTGTTAGCTTTGCTCCTCCCTCCTAGAAGGAGCATTTCAATGTTGAGGACCGAGCTACACAATACAAGGCAGTTTTCAGGACCATGGGTAGTATAGCTCAGCCTCTTTCCACTAGTCTTCCATACTTACTACACTTGCTCTGGATTCTGGTGTGAGGTGAGCAAGTCACTCATTGGTTTGAACCACAGTGCACACATTCATACCTCCATGGAGATGTTCTAGCTTCACACCATGAGGCTGAGGATGAATGAGGCAGCAGCCGCACTACAATGGTCCTGGAGCAACATGTTTCACTTTGAAGCACAGTGGAATATTGATGGAAGAGCTTTTGGCCCTGGCCCAGGGGGATTCTGCTTTTCAGCAGGGGCTTTGAACCAAATTCAGTTGCTTTTTAAAAATGATCTTTAATATTCAAGAAAGGAACTAAGAAATTACAAAATAAGTGCTGCAACCCAATATTTTGAAATTTTAAAATTTTAGAAAATAAGGGCATATATTGATGAAGTGAGCCGTTATGAAGTTTGCTATGAGATGCTGCCATTGGCTTCAGAGGGGACTCAAGCCATGCAGTTTTGTGTAGTTACAGTGAAGCAATTGGCTTATTGACTCACTTTAGGAAGCAGGCTTGCTACAGTTTACGGCTGGTCTTTTAGCAACTTTACACATCTAAATGCTAGCAAAAATATGACCCTGGATATTTGAATAAGATATTTCTAGGCAGTCAAAGTACCTAACTCCTTCAAATGGAAAGTGGCCTACCTGGAAGAGGGACTATTTCTGTGTAAATTCAACCTTGAAATAAACACACTCTTATACAGGCGCATCTTCAACCTTCCTCACAGTCAAATAAGGTTTAGTCTTCTGCACCTTGTTGCCTAAACAGGTTTGCCTAAACCCTGCTCCTTTTTCTACTCTTTGACTTTGGTTTCCCATCCCAGTCAAGCCAAGCATAAGCTGTAATTAAGAGAATAATGCAGGAACTGAGGAGACAAAATAGAAATTGAAACCTAATTAAGATTAAGTAAAATTAGTTTTACTTAATAGGCACACACACTAGCCTGAGAGCATAAGCTTATTAGTTCTATTGATGTGAATTCATAAGAGCTTAAAAGGTCTCTATGAAGATTCTGTCCTTAAAGATGTTGTGTGTTATCAACCCAGGCATGTGGTGAAACATCCTAAAGAAGATCTCATTCTCGCTGGTTTTAGGGCCTCTGAATAGCGGATCATCTCTCAACACGACTAAATGGAGTGAGTAGTCAGAGGACGGTGAACCGGAAGGGAGGAACGAATGTCACGGTGCGAATCGCCTCCTCTCCCTACTTTAAAGGCCTCCAAGACAGCTTCTACAGGGATAAAAATGCAAGGTCTTTGTGCAAATTTTAAGCTTTTGTGACTCTGTTAGATATGGCAGGAACAAGCTGTCATCTTTCTCATAACGAACTTCCAGTTTCTTCTCAAAGGCCATTCTGGTGAACGTTCAAATCGTTCACATTCTCGTCTTCCTTGAACACTTTTGTTCTTTATGAGATTTGGTATAAAACAGACCCTCATGTGAAAATGCAAAATGCAATCATCAGTCTAATAAACTGCTTTTTATGGGCTTGTCCACTATTATCTTCCATAACACTTCACACCCATCAACACACACAAAAGACACAAATTTATAGGAAAAAAATGAGATCAATTTTTTTAAATTACCACTTCTTTAAAATCTAGTACCTTGGGGAAAAGAAGGTTTGTGGGCTTGCACTTGAATAAATAATTACTGTTACTACTTAAGCGATGGATCTTTCTTTGTATCCCATGGGTAGTGGATGTCTGCAAAGCCTTGCGAGAAGGCATTGTGAATGTCCATCTTATTCTGATTTATACTTGGAATGCACATAAGAAACGTTTCTCTTTCTCAGCAATAGCATATCCACATTTTGAACTGAATAATTCTTTGTCAGAGGGGATGCCCTGTTCATTTTAAAGTAGTGAGCAGTAGCCCCTAACGATGAGATAGTAGGGCATGTCAGCTCACACTCACACCAATAGTGACAAAGACAAATGTGTCTAGACATAGCCAACTATCCCTTCTAAGGAAAACATGGGGGACAGATTCTAGTTGGGGATGAACCTGTCCCAGGGCCCCAGATAATTGTACTTACTCTAAACTCTCAGTTGAAGAAAAGTATCCTTGGATATCTGAAGATATGGCACACCTTATTCAAATGTGTTGCTGAAGCTCACTACATTCAGACATTTGAAATTGATCAATCTCACCTATATGAAATACAATCCTTGTAGGACTCAGAATGGAAGTCTCTTGCTGTTTGAAACTGACAAGCTCTGTTCCCTGCTTAGGGAAGCACAGGAGGTCTGACATTAGCAGACAGAAAGTACTCCCTCTCAACTGGATTTCCCCCCCAGTTTCAGTTTATTCCTTTATTCCCTTGTACCCTTCAATTTGAAAAACACAGAATTTTTTCCCCATTGGCAATTTCTGTGAAGAATTTTCTCATTCTTTACTCCTATTTTCAGGCCTCTTCCCAATAGTGCTCCCCCTCTAGTGCTCTAAGCTGCCAGGATTCCCCTGTAGCTCTTCCTCACACTATATTAATGAACACATCCATGCATGTAACACAAGAGAAATCAGAGATCTTGTTTCCTTTCTGCCTACCTATAGCAGGTCCAAAATAGAGGGCAGAAAGAGGCAGGTCATCTTAGGACTATCAGTGGGGAGGAAGGCAAGGAGTGAGAACACTTGATTCTTAAACACTGGATGAGCTGTGTTTTAAAGTATTCAAAGTAGACATTGGGGTCTCCATCTCTAGGAGGAAAGATCTATACACTTTAAAGAGTTTACCACCCTAAAGATTTATCTACAAAGCATAGGCAGTGAAAAGGGTTCTATAAAATGATACACAAAGAGGAGAGAAAAGCAGAATACAGCCTGATAAGGAATCATCTAGGTAAATGCTATTTGCTTAAGAGCCCTGTGTAGATGCTCCTGGCCTAGCATGAGGTACAGTCTCTTTGCCTGATTGCCAGTTTGATTCTACAGATTAAGGAGACAGGAAAGGAGAGGCACTGGCTCTTCTCAGACCTGGTATCACTGCCTTAGTCCTCTGCACCAGATGCATCTACTCCTAGGACCTGGGTAAACTGTGAAGGCCAGCTGACGCCTTCTGGGGTTGATTTTACTTTTTGGTTGATAGCAAGAATCTGACATACTATGGATCACTCCAAATGTTCATATTGAATCTATGGACCAAAGTGACAGCTCCTAGGCAGAAAATATAATCAAAGGGCTAGAAGCAAAATTTCCTCATGAGGTCCTCATTGGCCAATCAGTTTGTGAAGTAAGACTTCCCAATATTTTAATCAATTGTGGGAGTAAATATTCAAAGCCCAGAGGAACAAACTGCTAGCCAGTCTTTCCCCTTTCTGTACCCACCTCTCTAAATAAAAACATTTTTCTTACTCTACAAGATGGGAATTGACCACTAAAGATAAGCCCTTCACTTTTGTATGTACTTCTGATACAATCCTGGCATAAGGCCCAAGCTCAGAAAGACAAGATGCATATTTGGTTTTGGTTTTGGTTTCTATTTTAATAATAAATCAAGTTTTTTATTTAGAATGTCTATCTTACTGGTGTGGTTGAAGACTCCAGAATCCTAATGTCACACAATACAGGACTGTTCCTGGAGATGAGCTACAAGATCTTATGAGCAAGTGAAGGCCAAGACTGAGAAATCCAAGTGCGTCACTTGACCATCTACCACCTAGAAACCAGTCAGTCTCAGCTCTTTGGTGGGTGAGTTACAGACACCCTTGTGAGGAGTGATTCTTCTCTATAAGACTTTCTTACCTCCACATCACAGTCCTCCAGAACACACAGTCAACCTATGACCAGGAATGAGAGACCCCGTGGGATTATTTATGATCTATGTCTAAACACATCGACAGAGCCCCCTCATCTAACATAGAAAGAGGACAAGAAATTAGAAATTTTTCATTTCTAAGATCTTTCCTAGGAAGGAGAAAAATGTCTCCTGAATTCTTAGATTACCTAAAGCTCCTGAAATTTCAAGTGAGTCTTGTCTGTTCAGGACCCTTTCTCAAGCCTCTACTGATATCTAAGCTGTATCTCCAAAATTTGACTTTTTTCCCCACGAAAATTCCAGAGTGTTGATCAAAAGAGGGCAAGGGAACAAAGAAAAACAGGTGTGCTCTTTTCCCCTCATCAGTATCATCATTCACATCTGCATGGTTGTACCTCTAGAGTCAACTAACATTCTAGTTCTTTGTTCTGCAACAGTTCTCTTGGAGTATCTCTTACAGTTTATTGGTTAGTAGCACAAACTTCCATCCTTCCTTGAGTGGCAATTTTCTCTCAGGTAGAGAGAAAACATTTTATTTCATCTTGGATTCAAGCTTCTTAAGACCCAGGATGATCTACAGGGAGTTGAAATAATCCATCCTTCTGGGAGGCTCATTAAGACTCAGGAAGTAAACAGCGGATATGTAGCTAGAGTTTTCCTGCCTGGCCCACAGTCAAGACAAATCTTTGTCACCCGCCAGTCCCACAGTCGCTCAGACCCAACCAAGTAAACACAGAGACTTACATTGTTTACAAACTGTATGGCCGTGGCAGGCTTCTGCTAACTGTTCTTACATCTTAAATTAATCCATTTATATAAATTTATACCTTGCCATGTGACTCGTGGCTTACCGGTGTCTTCACATGCTGCTTGTCATGGTGGCGGCTGGTAGTGTCTCCTCCCACCTTCCTGTTCTCTCAATTCTCCACTCTGTTAGTCCTGCCTATACTTCCTGCCTGGCCACTGGCCAATCAGTGTTTTATTTATTGACCAATCAGCAACACATTTGACATACAGACCATCCCACAGCAGGGATATTCTCCCAAACATGTTGAGTTGCCTGGAGAAGGCTCAGACCAGATGAGCCCTCAACCTTGTTGATCTGCCTGTTAGTGCCCGACTTCCAGTTTTCAGGAGCTGTCACCCATGCTGGGGTGACTCAGCTCTCTTTGAGTAATTTCTGCTTCTATAAATAACCCCTCATCTGCCAGGCAGTGGTGGCATATGCCTTTGAATCCCAGCACTTGCGAGGCAGAGCCAGGTGGATCTCTGTGAGTTCAAGGCCAGCCTGGACTACAGAGTGAGATCTAGGACAGGCACCAAAACTACATAGAGAAACCCTGTCTCGAAAAACAAAACAAAACAAAATAATAATATTATTGGAGCAGGTATGAGCTTTAACTCTGACACTTGCAACACTTTGAGGGAAATGAACAGAAACTCCTCCTTTGTCAGAGGCAGAACTATAATAGTATAGTATATATACTATAATACTATAGTAACTATAGTAAAATTCATTGATTTACCTATTTGGATTTTGGTGGTGCCCTTATTTTGGTCTATTGTCAGTTCCTTAACTGGGATAAGTAAATGTTTGCTGATGTCGCTCAGGGAATGGTGTCGCATAACATCTTCTTCATAATTAAAAGGTGTGAATGCTTCTTCTAAGGCTGAATAAGCTCCAGTAAAGTGTTTCACCTACACTTCAGCCTTTCCCATTTCAGACTGAGGTGTCTTCCTGAAATACAGATTAATAGAATGAGTGCTGTTACCCTATCAGCCTCTTTATAAGCCTACTTACTAATAGCCTTATATTCAGAAGTGTTCTTGGTAATTAAGTTGACTATTTCTTAATTATCTGAATCTCCTACTAATTCCTGGGTTGCCACATTCATAAAAAAGTCTAGATTTCTGCAGCTTCTTTAATTACAGAACAATAAAGCCATTAAGGACTAGGATAAATCATTTTCAATATATAAGACAATTTGTTAATAGTACTCAAGCACATTTGCAAGTTGAATATGATCAAAATACATTCTACAGCATTCTCAAAGAATTAATAAAAATCATATGTTAAAGAAAGAAATTTAGTATCCTTAATTAGAAGCAGTAGGACAGGATACAATTTATTCCTGTTGCATAAACCAATCAATGACTCTACATGACAGTATTACTAGGAAATAAAATATAAACAATGTGATGTTCTTGCTCTTACTACATATCATAAGAATATGTTGTTTTATTTTTATTTTCCTTGTCAAGTGCCAACAATTTGAATTGTTTCCCCAATACACATACAAGATAATGTAATATCCAGTAGATATAACACTGGCCAACAACATGACCTCAAAAGAATGGGACAGAGATCTGTCAGGGTTGTAACAGCAGTCTTAGATATTCCCAAGGCCAGTGAGCTCACACATAACCATGGCATGGTACCAGTCTATCATAACTATTCTGCCTCTGACAAAAGAGGAGTTTTTGTTAATTTCCCTCAAAGTGTCGATAGTGTCAGAGTTAAAGCTCATACCTGTTCCAACACTTACTTGTCCTGAGTCTCATTTTACCACTGCTTTATACTATTATTTCACAACAAGGAGTGCCCTCAACTGTTCTACTCATTATAAAGAACAAAGGTAGGGAATATGAAAATAGCTCAGTAGATAAAGTGTCTACTATGCAAGCATGGCATCCTGAATTCAGATCTAAAAGTCTAGGAAGGCAGAGTACTCATGAACCCTAGCACTGGTGGAACAAAATCAGGCAGACCTTGGGAATTCTCTGTCCAGCTGGCTTAGTTGAAACAGCAAACTCCAGGTTCAGTCAGAGACCCTGTCCCCAAAAATAAAGTGGAGAGTGACTGAGAAAGCTACCCATTGTTGACCTCTGGTGTACACATGAAGACGAAGTGGTCGGTACATTCATTTACCCGTATATACATTCAGACACACACAGGGGTGCATGGACATTCACCTATGCATGCACACATTCACATACACACAGGGGTGCACAGTCACCTGCACATGAGCACATTGACACACACACACACACACACACACACACACACACACACACACACACACACACACAGGGTGCACAGTCACCTTCACACATACACACTCAGACACCCTGCACACACAACACATACACAGGCACAAAAGATGTAAACAATTAGAATAAATACAAATGAAAGATTCTCTCTGGTAACAACCTTGTAGGAAAGTAGCAAAATGACCTCACTGAGTTCAAAATGAAAGGATTCCTTGTCTGAAACAATTGAACACACAATGAATTGCTAAAACTCATTAGATCTCCAAGGAAATTAAACTTAAGCTGAAATAGTTATTCATTTCTGTAACTTGGCTTCCTTTCTTTTTTTCCTGAAGATGCCTAGTACACAAAAAACACAGAAAATGTAAATGCTACCATGAAATATCTGATGTTAAAGAAGCCACTTAAAAAGTAGTATCTATCTACCAAACTCACCAACAGAAAATCCAAATTTCTCAGTAGATTGGCCATTTGTACACACACACACGCTCAGTCCAAAGATACCTAAAGCAAGGATTGGTTACTCTATCTTTCTATAAAAAGAGCATGGTAATTTAGAATTTAAGTGCATAGACAACTAGTTAGATTCTTAACAAATTTAATATCCACCAAGAGTTTCTACCCTAGAGCTAGTCAACCTCATCTTTCAAAGTTAGATACTTGGAACTGATTTTCTATGTACATAATGAAAAAAGAAAAAAAAAACACTCAGAGGGGTTGGGTTGTTATCCTTCAATTATGTGTATTTTAAATGATATCTTGGAAATATAATTTTAAGCCTTGTTCAACAGATTGGAAGATATTACTCATTAATGATGAAAGCTGATAAAATGGAGAAGACATTACAGAAAGAGAAAACTACATATCCACACGAGAGACTCAGGATGAATGTGGGTACCATTCTCTTACTGCTTTTAAAGTACGGAGAGAGAAATGATTGACATTTAGACAATAGCTAGAAGTATTTCTGGAGCCAGACAACTAGAAGTTCTCACTTTCCTATAAAAGAATGATATGCATAGCTGGGCACTATGAATTATATGCAGAATTTTAGATTCTATGCAAGTTGCCCTTCTTACACAGAAGAACTTATAAACTCTACCTCTCACTTATGAATGACAGATGCTCATCAAGCTCCCTCATAAGCCATCTCTCCACACTCTCATCACAGCTCCCATCAAAGGGGATTTCTGTCCCTCCCATAAAAAAGAAACTAAAGAAAAGTGGATATTTTTAAGAAATATAAAGTCATATCTCTGAAGAGAAGCTGTGAAAATTAGGTACAAAACAACAAGTTCCTGGGTCCCTAGACTCCTAGGTGCAGCCCCTTTATTGTTTACTAGTGATTATATTTAAAATAAATGACAGGAAGCGAGAATGCCTAAGTTCTGTGTTAGGCAGGAAGCTAACATGTTTGTAACTCCATTCATATTTCAAAATATATCTCATATACATAAAGAATGCATGGTTGATTATGAAAATTGGACCTGTGGTAAAATCAATATTAAACTGAAAAGCTGAAGTCCCTTGACCTGTGGTAACGTTTACTGAAGGATAACAATAACAATCACTCACGAAGAACTCTATACATTGTTCCACTTGGTAACATGGTTGACACCTCCACAAGGTAAATAGGCTCTGATTACTTCCAAACTGTGGAAAGAAAAATGAAGGCAAAGTTCAACAGCCCATGTAAAATGGGAAACAAATGGGGCTTCATCTACATACCAGTTGGAGATGGACTGGTGGTTTAAGCCTTGCAACCCTAGCTACTCAGGAAGCTAAGGCAAGTAGGAATACAGAAATTTTGAGGGTCACCTGAACTTCAGAGTGAGTTCAAGGCCAGCCTGAACAACTTAGTGAGATGTTGTCTCAAAATACAAAGTTAAAAGTGGCCTGGGGATACGTCTCAGTGTGAGAGTGCTTGCCTGACATGCTCAAGAACTTAACTTTAATACCAAGTACTGATATATAAACAAAGGCTTGCTCAAGCCATAGCAGGAGCACTCACCCTATAATCACTATATTCATCATCAGTCCATTACTGTCTCCCTCCTCCCCATGATGAGGGATAAACAGATTCTTTTTGTGTAGAGATGGTTTGTTTTTAATCTCTCATTTTGAGATTAGAAAGATGCAAGACTTAAGTTTTAAGCTAGATGGTGAATTCCTTGAAACTAATTACTATATTTTCATTTCTAAGATACCCAAAAGTATTCAGGGTTATGGGTAGAGGGCTGATAATGGTTTAGAATCATTTGAGAATCCTTGAAGAACATCCACATATCTCCACACAACTGTACAAGATGAACATCGGCCCCAGTGAGTGCCATCAAAAGGTTTGACTGGACATGAACTAAGTGGGAAAGGAAAGCCCATGTTTCCTTCCCGCATCCCACATCTCACCCTATGGCCCACCGCACTGCTTGAAACTGTCTCTTTGTCCCCTCACATTTCTTTCCCAAGACACTCAAGAGAAAGACAATGAAGGGAAGGTCGCAATAACTTCAGTTGATGTTGCCAGTTCTGTACAGGAGGCTTATCACTGTATGTATTGAGGTGGAACTCTGTGGAGGCCCAAATTACTCAGGGTCAGAGCATCTGAGCTTGCTTTACCAAGCAGAGCTGCATAAGGAGATGATTTGACCACGGGCATTGTTACCAAGTGTTTGGAAGGGTCTACACTTGGCTGAGCTGTGTGCTTTCATCTAGCAAGGGGGAGGTCTTTTGCCCCAACTCTTGGTATTGCTATAAAAAACCCTTTTGAATAAATGGAAAAGGGCTGTTGGGTATTGACCCAGGTCCTCCTGTGTTTCTGTCTTTCTCCTCTTCGCTATCATTCTATCTAATATTTTCTTATCCCTCTCTCCTCATAGGGACCCTGGAAAAGGTGGGAGCTGGCCTCCCATAGAACTCCAAGGTAAGCATCAAAGAATGACACTTCTTAACACCTTCAAAGGAATATGGTGCTTTCAGAATCAGCTCATCAACCACATCCAAACTCTGTCTGCCTTGAAATTCTCTTGGGGGTGTGGTGAGGAAATACGGCTTCCCTTCACCTTCTTGCCAGGGGCAGAATGCTGGCTCTGAAGAGACACATTTCTAACAGGTACTGTGTCTCTGTGGCCCAACGCTGCCTGGCTTCTGGCTTCGAAAGCCTACCTGGACACATTTAGCCATGGGGACTTGGTGTGCATACTTTGCTCACCTTCAAGCAGTGCCTGATGGTAAATAAACCACTGACTTCAGTACTGAAAATTCAATAATTCAAGTTGGCTACTTAATTTCCTTCTTTGGTGATGTGTCTACCACTCCTTCTTATTATCCTTTCTTTGGGGGCTGTTTATTTCTTTCCAGTATCACATGTTTTTCTCACCTACCACTTGGTGTGCAGCATTAAGTAGGGTCCCAGTATTTTCATACCATATATGAGGTTTATCATACTGCTTTAAAGAAGAGTAAACAATTGATTTGAACTATTGCCTCATCACTTCATTAGATATGGTCTTAGCTTACCTATAATCTCTAAATACCCTGCATTTTGTACCCAGGTATCGGGGACTAGGGGGGTCCAGCCCCTCGATAGTCCCCTCCCAGGGTCCGGGAAGAATCTACAACCAGCTGATAATTAATCTTTGATAAAAAGAAATGAATCTATGTACACGAAACTCCTTAGTTCATACACTTGATTATTCTGTGATAGTTCTCTCTCTACACAGCTTCTATTCTGCTCTCATGTCTAGCTCCTTTCTTGCCTGATTTCTCTATATTTATCTACTGTCCCCTCTAGGTTCTATCTTAATTCCTTCATCTAGTTCTGTCCCTTCTAGGTTCTCATCTATCTAGTTCTTTCCCCTATCCCATCTCCTTCCCATCTCTCCCATCTCTCCTATCCCATCTCTCCCATCTCCTTCTCTCTCATCTGGCTCTTCCTCATCTTGTTCTTCCCCATCTGGCTCTTCCTCAGCTTCTATCTCATTCCTCTAGTCCTCTCTTCTAGCCCTTCAATCTAGCTCTTCCCCATCTCAGTTTGTTCCTCTCAAGTTCTTACCCATCTAGTTCTTCCATTCTCTTTTCTCTGTTCTGTGCCCTGGAAGTTCCGGTATATAAAGGGAGGGTCTGAGCTAAATTGTGTAAAGCTATTACTTAATGTCCACCTCTCCTAGGCGGTGTTTCCTTGTGGAATTTACCGTAAGTCAGGAGACTTGCATGTAGGCTGTTATCATTGTTAGTCCTCTGAAGTTGGACGCCCACCTGGGTGGTGTTTCCTGTAGTCCTTGAAAGTGGCTAAGGGAGATAATCTGATTCCAGAGAAAGCCTTTCCTGAGGCTGTTCTCCAAATACCTGGAATGTGTATGTCCAGAGGGTGATCAGTCCACACTGTTAGTCCTTCTTAGGGAAAAGTCAATTGGGAAAACTATGAAGGCACATATGATTTTCATAACAGAATATAGCTGATATATAACAAGCCAAGTAACACCAAAATCTCCTTGGGATTTGGCTTCCTCTGGAGGAATTCCCTGATCCCTCCAGGTAGTGACTTTGTCATAACCAGCTGAGTTCTTATGATATATCCCTGCGGCCTGCAGCACCCAGGCTCCTGAGCAATCTAATCATGGCATTCTTCAAAACGAATTCAAATGATCAATTTTCGGATGTATTAAAAGTGAACACAGTGTATTGATTTGGTGTAATGAGTTTCTTAGTGGTATAAAAGTGAAATTTTCCACAAAATAGGTCCCACTTTCAAAGCTGAACATCCTGCCCCCACTTTGGAAAGCCTCAAAACCATAGATTTCCCTGCCTGCTCTCTTTGCTACAGAAGTGACTACTAGTAGATTTAAGGGGTGTCTGCTTTGTTAAGGGAAAGACTCTCCAGAAAAACAATGTTTGCCTGATGACAGCACAAAGAACATGAATATTGGCCTGCCATACAGACCCAGGTCAAGTCCAGTCACCCACATGTCTGATGCACTAGTATCCAAAATACCCTGTGATGAGTGTACAATGTACCAGCAAGTCCAGACTGCACACCAATGTCTTCAGGTTCAATGTCTCCTCTTTCTGTTACTAATTGGTTGTATGTGGCACAAAAGGACAGCTAATGTGGAAAATGTCAGTCATTGCTCTAGTCACAGTACCTGGAGAATAATAAAGGACTCCAATTCTGGTATAGGCATAAGTGGTGTAAATGTAAACAGAAGTTATGTTCTAAGTACAAACAAACAAATGAAGCATGTGAAAATAACCTGGCTGCCCCATAGTGGGAGAACGGTTAAGGACCACCTCACTATTGGATACACTCTACCCATTCAAAGTCATGGCTGTGAGTATCTAAAGACACCAAAATTATTGACATTATGTTCAGTGAAAGAAAATCCCTCTCCTAGAAATACAGAACTTTCTTGCCTTTTTTATGTCTTTTCCAAAATCTTCTAAAATATATTTAGTGCTGTGGTTGAACTAAGAGCCTTGTGTATGCTAAGCAAGTGCATTACAATATCCCATGACTATTACCTTTTATAATTATAAAAGAACATCCTAATAACCTTTAGAAACTCAGTATGATACAAATTTAATTGGAGTGAGAGCTCTCTCTCTCTCTCTCTCTCTCTCTCTCTCTCTCTCTCTCTCGTGTGTGTGTGTGTGTGTGTGTGTGTGTGTGTGTGTGTGTGTACTATTGATTGAGCACTTGCCTGGCATACACAAGCCTTGGTCTCAATCACTAGTACCACACATATTTTTAATTTTTTTTCTGACTTTCTCACTTCTAGTCTCTTTCCCAGAGATTTCTCAGAAAAGTCTCTATCCTTCCGTAAGAACAGGACCAATAGATTTTTTTCATTCTATAATACAAATGTGATTGTATCTCTCCCTGCATCCTTCTCCCCATCTAACCCTCCTTCCTCATTATTTCCCCCTTGCCCTTCACCTCACCTGTGCTCTGATATCCCCACTTCCTCATTTGTCTCTCACCTCCCCACCAACGGTTCCTTTCTAGTTTGTTAAGCTCCAAAATCACTACAGATAAAATACACACGTCTAAAGATTTGAAACTGAAACCCACATAGAAGAACATGTGCCATTTAAGCTTCTGGGTCTTAGGATTGTACTCATCCTAGAAGCCACAGATGGACAAATTTTCAAAAAAAAAAAAAAAGTTCAGGTGTGGGATAGCTCCCCTCAGGTTATTGGAAGCATCCTGGAGAACCTCAAAACAGTTTAGCCTATTGCTATTGCCCTTGATTGTAAAACCCTAGTGCTGAAGATACATTGGTCATAAGACATGGAGAAATCAGGTCAGTACTGGTCAAGCAGCTTCCTCCCTGCTGACTAGCTAGTACTAGAAAGTACAATGTAGGCTACTGGGAGACAGAAGCTCATCACTAGTCTTACCCAGAGGTGAACTGCAATAATGACAGGCATAACGAGACATGACCATGGGTACCACAGTGGCATAAGTGTTATGGGGCCAACCAATGGCCTTCTGATTAGATTTCAGATCCAATCCACAAGAGGAAGCACATGCCTGGTGCTGCAAATCTGGACAAGAACCTATATTTGGGAGCTCTTGGGCCCCAGGGACAAACCTATGTTTTATTTTAATGAAAGGACATAGTATCAAAGTGTACTCCAAATTTGTATCTTCCTACCCATAGCTTAGTGCAGCTCTCGGACCTCATCAGAGAAGGTTCTTTGTACAGGGGATGGTGGTTAATGTGGACCATCACCATCACAACTAGTTAAAGTAGACAGAATCAGTGTCTGTGGAGTGCTCAGCCACAGATGGACCATCTGCATATCTTCCTCCTCCAAGACTTAGGAACCATCTTGAAAGGGGGAATAAAAAAAAGTATAAGACCCAGAAGCCAGGGGAGAATGGAGTAGAACAGTGTACTTTGGACGTGATAGGACCACGATAGTCATAAAGTCACAGCAGCTGCAGTTGCCTGCAACAAGATCAAGCCAGTCAACTGTCTAGCATGAAACAGGAAAGGGGTTCATGAGACCTCACCCATAGCTAATGATCTTTGGACAATTGATGACTTCTGAGAGAGGAAGAATCAGTTTACTTTAAAGTTATGGCTGCTGGGGGTAGAGCAGGCTCCAGTAGATGGGATCCAACTCTCAGGAGTATGTGAATAGCACAAATTAGAGTTAATGGATTATTTTAAAAAAAAGACACATAGTTGGGATAGGGAGGTTAGGTGGATCTGTGAGGAGTTATTGGAAAGAATTAGGAGTAAATATAACCAAAATCCATTGTACGTTATTCTCAAAAAATTAAAAACTATTTAAATTTATATGTATGTGGATATATATATATATATATATATGTGTGTGTGTGTGTGTGTGTGTGTGTGTGTGTGTGTGTGTGTGTGTGTAAGTATATATTTCCAGTGATATCTATTTTCTATTTGAAAACCCTTCCAGCTTCTTTTATTGGGCATTTCTGACCCCAGCTATGCAAAGTCTCCTTTCTCCTGTGAATCTTCCCCTTCCCTTCCCCAACCCCCACTTCTGGCCCCCATGCATCTGGCAGTGCGAACTCACTCTGCCTTCTTTCTTCACTGCCCAATGTCCTGCCAAATGTCTTCCCACCTTTCAAAACCTACATCATTTAACCAATCCACATTTCATTCTACAAGCCAGAGATAATGAGAGTATCCACTTTACAGATACTCTCATTGTTGGGGGTACGTAGCAGGTTAAGACAGACAGCACACAGTAGAATTGCTCAAACACAGACATCCCTTCACACTATCGTTGGTTTCAACTTAAACGCTCACCCTCCCCTGTACATCGACTGCCTAAGACATAGAGCTTAGGGCAGCCTTCTCTGTACTGTCCATGAGGGTAATTTAGTATGTCTGTCTTCTCTGCATGACAATGAGTATGTACAGGTCAGGGACAAATTAGTCTGTGTTGTCCTTGTTTCTGACTCATAATTGATACTCACGAATTCTCATCAAACTGAAAAGATTGAAGTAAGACAACCACAGATGTTGGCTTTTGATTCTAGACACTAAATGACATGAGACTAGGATTAAGGTGACCCTGGATAATTATACTAACTGCAGTGACAGCAGGACTCTGACATTCTTGTTTTAAGTACTTGCTAGTTCTCTGAAGAATTTATTGGTAAGATATATATATAGCATATAAGATGGACTTCTAAATATTTCAGCAAACAAAGTAAAAAAGAGAGCAAGTAGGTAATCATAGACAGAAGGAAAGTGTCAATATGCTGCTTGTTATTTTGTTGCAGGTTTATCTGAGATCTTGTTCATAATACTTTTCTCTCTGCTTTTGTGAACATCTGAAAGGTTTTCACTGTACAAGTTAACCAAACATGCTAGCACAAGTGAACCCAAGGTTTCCATAACAACATACAATGAAACTTCAAAACAAGGTTATTTATATAAAAGCAAATCTATGTAGAGATTCATTCACTACTCAGAGAAATGCCCACCTCTGTAAGGAAGTCCTTTTCACAAGCATAGGGGAGGTAAGATGCTAGTCCATGCTGACCTTGGTAATGTACCACACTGCCTTTAGAAACCTGCTTCAGCTGTGAACTGTAGACCAAAATCCCACTTTCAGGAGAGCTAAACACAATAAATAATTAATGGCAATAAGCACCCTGCTAATATAAATGCAAATAATGATCCTTGAGCCTGCTCAATTTACATACAAATGTCTTTTTAAAAATCTATCAATAGTCGAAAATCAATAATGTTAGTGATGAGAAAGTGATTTCCAAAGCTTTTTTTCTTTTATGACAAAAAAAAAAATCAGTAAAGCAGTTATAATGTCTCCCACATCCCCGAAGGCCACAGCCCAGGCTTGAGAATCAGAATCTTCAAGTAGATGCTGATTCACTCTGTGACCTCCGGCCCTGCATCTGTGTCCTTGTTTCCCTAGAAAAGCAGCAGAGACGGTCCAGAGGCAGGGAAACTGAGAGGTCATCTAGACCTGACCAGAGGGGGGACACCCTGGGCCAGGCTACTTCCTAGGAAAGGCTCCTGCAATGTCCAATTAGTTACAGTCTCCTCTTCCCACATTCTTATGTCCTCCTAGTTCCAAAAGCCTGTTCTCTTTATCTGAGGTTAACAGACAACAGCCAATGGCCATATCCCAAAAGAAATCTCTGTGTGGATTCATCAGTCTGTATCACTCTCCATAACAAAGGGGTCAAGGCAGGACACATGCTGCACGCTGACTGTCTGACAGTGAAACTAGAATGATAGGGCATTAACTTCATGATGTGGTGTTCTAAGCCATGCCTTTATTGCATGTTCGAGACAAAGCGGCTATTATAGTTTCGTTTGTGTTAAGTATTGCAGAGTGCTAGGCACATCTTAACACCAATAAAAGTCACAGTCATCTTTTAACTCACTCCTCAAATAAAGACACTTAGATTGAGCCAGCATACAGAAACCCCACAATGGACTGGTAGTCTTCATTCTGGCTAAGAAATTGCAATTTCAGAACAACACACATCACACACACACACACACACACACACACACACACACACACACACACACAATGTGCATGCAAGTAAAGATTCAGCCTTAAAATGAAACTCTGCCTCCATGATTGGAAATGAAGACAATTCTCTGTGGAACCAAAATCTTACCCTGTGAATGGAAATGAAGGCCAGTTTCTGTGGAACCTGTTATTGAGAGTCAAAAGGTCAATCCATATCATCAGATGAGGCCCTGTAGCCACAGCTTGGGAGCTTATGCTTATAACTGGAAGTTAGCAATGCACTTCAAAAATGGAGCTACCTCCCAGAGCTGTTGAAAAAGGTAGACGTTCATCTTCCCTCCAATTTGGAATGCATATTTGGGTTGACTGGTCTTTAAGTGGAGCCTGTTGTAAGGGAGCCAACTGTGGGCTAACTGGAAAAAGAAGCTACAGATCTGTGAGAGGACCTAAAATGCTGTACAAGGAGCCATAGGTCACCCCTTGGAAGACACTGTCACCTGTACCAATATGGAGAGGGATTAAAACAATTGTATCCAATCTAAAATCCTACCAAAGCATTCAGTCAGAAGTTGCCTGGGCAAACGCTCCAAATGAAACATGAGAACTCCTTGTCCAATGGGGCATTCTAGACAGTTTGTGACCTGGACTACAGTGAAGGACAAAATACAGCCCAGAGACACTCATCGTTTGCGTCAAAGTGCCTCTCCACTCATATAAGGTTTACTCAGGGCCCCTCTCTTGCTTCATCCTTCCCCTGACCCTGTGTGATAGTTCGTGTTTACTTAACAACAGTTGACGGTTCTCAAAAATACTTCCAGCGAATAGTGTATAGGAGTAAAGTACTTCATATACTCTTATCCCACTGCTCTGTGGGAAAGAAATGACATTAATACCTGAGATGGCAAGCTCTCCCTTGAACATTAGAAGCATCATGGAGTACACCTACCCAAAGATTGAGGTTTATACTTCTGAAATATAACATCAGGATAGGAGCCTTTGAAAGTTTCCCAACTCCCCTTATAGATAATCAGTGTCTTTGCTTCTACCAAGGCAGGGCATTTCCATGAAGTCTTACTTCCTGCTGAAAGGACATAGATTGAATCATTAGCCCTGAGCCAGCATCGCATGTCCATTCCAATAAACAGAAGCCCTTCTTCACCAGGAAAGTGTTGGCTTCCCCACTGAAGGGCACTCTAACTCTGCTTCAGATGTGTGCTGAAATCACCTATGCCTTACCCTAATTGTAAGAGAGAAGAGATCAGGAAAAGGCCCCTGGTGATTTCCTCACTGTGGGCAAAACGGAGAAATAAATGATCAAAATGACTCTTACAGGATGAAGTCCTTTGAGCAATACAGCCACCATCTTAACCAGATCAGCTGTGCCTGCTTGCAAGAGACCATCACAAGTTGTATTGTTGACAGCTGACCTTCCCTCAGAGAATGAGGGGGTAGAGGAGATCATGAGACCCACCCCTGAGATTCTTGCTCTCTCTCCTACACGTCCCATCCATTTTTTTCTTTCCTAATTGCAAATGGCCTTGGAGGTCTCAGAGGTACTAAAGGATACAGGCTGGGGAAACTTAACGGAAAGGAAAGATTCATCTATGCCACAGCCATTATCCATGCTAGGTGAAGACTTTCCAGTGTGACTGTTAGTAGTCCCTCACCCAAGTTCTGTAAGTTAGCCTAATAAGCTCATTGGCTTCCCAGAATGACTTTGGTGAAACTCTACCTTGGTTTGTTGTTGAGTCCTTAGGAGGAGGGATCAGCATTGTTTATATCTCTCAGGGAAAGAATTCTCAAAACAATAACAATGACTGAGATTATACCAATCACTACAGGTACCTAGTGACTACATCCTCTTCAACATCATCTGATGTCCCTGAGGCCAAACATCTCCATTCACTTGGGAATCCCAGCTTGAACACTGTACCTCCTTCTCTGAAGAAGGATCCCATCCAGTCAACGAAATCATAGATAGTCCTATGATCTATAATCCACTCTATCTGCTCTGTGACAGGAAGATAACTTTAATAAAAACTGGAAAGATCTCCTTTTCCCTCCCTTCCAGTTGGGTTTGAACAATGGAGGACACTTACATGAGATTAGAAAAATGTGAGAATGGAGAGGTTACAAAAATTTATCATAAGTTTCCTTTTAATTTGTTCCTGAAGTACCCTGCCTCAAAACTTGTAAGTACTGTCAGGCAGTACCTCAATCAGGTGTAGTGACTCTCTAGGGGCTAGTGACATTGAGTCTTGTGGTGGTTTGAAAGAAAATGGCCCCCCAAAGGGAGTGGCACTGTTAGGAGGTATGGCCTTGTTGGAAGAAGTATGTCACTGTGGGGGAAGGCTTTGAGGTCTCTTTTGCTCAAACTTTCCTCAGTGTGACAGTCAGTGGACTTCCTGTTGCCTGCAAGATGTAGCATTCTCAGCTCCAGCACCACATCTGTTTGCACACCCCCATGTTCCCCATCCTGATGATAATGAACTGAACCTCTGAAACTGTAAGAGAGCCATCTCAATTAAATGTTTTCTTTAATAAGAGTTGCCCTGGTCATAATCTCTCTTCACAGCCAGCCATACAAACCTTAACTAAGACACCTCCCTTGCCTTAAGTTTAGTGGAAGCAGCAATACTCTGCTGTTCCTTACCTGAGTGATGCACTAGGTCTGGTTTCTATAACCCTGCCCCCCATGGAAACACTCCTATCAAACAGTCCTCATGTTTCCCACTTTGAGGGTGCCATCTGTTTCCGGCCAGGACCATGATAGAGCTACCCTGTCTTCAGAGGGGGCAAGGTCCTCCACTTTGGAACCTCACTGGACACATGTGGAGTGGAGGAGGAACAGTTCCCCCAGGGACATGGATGCTGAGCAACAGATGTCAAAAAAAAAAAAAAAAAAAAAAAAAACAACTTAAAAGGCCAATGGGTACCAGCAACATGAGTGCCCTCAGAGCAGCATGCAAGACTGCTGTTGGTTCGCAGACAGTGCCTGCTCAGTAGTAGAGAAAGTGTTGGAAACTCTCATAGCAATTTCATAATGCTGCAAAATTGACCTCTGAAAGACAATTGATGACACAGGAGAAACTAGAGTTTTTTAAAGACTTCTTCCTAACAGACAGTCTGAGGAGCCCCAGTAGAAAACCAAATATAAACATGATAGGAAAACATTAACACACCCCTTTCTTTTGAGAAGCTGATTTTAGAAGTACATGGTTTAAGATAATACAAATAAAAATCAATGCACTCTGTGGACTTACATGGGCACATGGTGTTTATAATCTGTGCCATTCTTTATATCATTCCTTGTTTAACCATTGCAATCAGCGAAAGAATAAGGGGAATCAGAGAGAATAAAGAACTGGACTAGGCCACAGTGAGCAGATGGCAGACTCATGCCAGGACTCAGTACAGGATAACATATTTTCCATAATGCCTCTTGACTCAAAAAATTCAATTCAAAGTGTTAGCAATCCCAACGTTACTCAAATAGATACGATCCCCCCATGGTTCTATTTTTCTCTATTTTTCTGGTCTTAATCCTGAGCTGGATTGAAAGACATGTTAAGTATCTTTTGCTTTATACCTTTAACTGGACCCTCTGTTGTTTTACTTCAGATATTTTTAGAACAGCTGGTTACATCACTTGATACACTCTGGCAGTGTCTCTACAAGAAGGAAATATGTCTTGTTCAGACAAAAATCACGCACAGCTCAGTGGCACATAATGCAGTCCATTCATCCAGCTTCCCGTGTACTCTGCAGAAGTTTCCTGTGTGGCGTCAGAACATTTGCCTTGCACAGCCTCCAGTTGTCTGCTATAAACTGGGGACTTAGCAGTGAGCTATAAATGCCTGTTCCATTCAGGGATATGATGGAAAATAAGAGTAAAGTTGCTTCAGAAATAAAATTGTGACCTGGATGTCAAATGACCTTGCAGGTTTGAGGTGACTTTTGTGGACAGGCCACTTCTATCTTTACCTAACGGAGGAGAAGCATGTGAGAGGGACACATCTCTGCCACCATTCCTGAGTAGATAAGAATGCACAAAACAATGAGCAGTGGAATTTCAAAGCAAGCTATCTTTCATCAGAATATCACACCCCTGAATTCCATCCCAATGACAGCACAACCACCTGTCACCTCACTAGCTAGTGGGTAGTTTCTTGATATGTCTCCAATGAGGAGGTTGAAATCCATCAATTGAGTTGCCCAAAGTATTGTAATACATATTTGGGACATTAGTTTTTATTTTCGCATGCACAGAGAAATACCTGGGTTTTATCATGCCATAGTCTTATTTTACGTACTATGTATCTCCGCTAAACTGGGTTCTCATATGGAAATTAGTCACCACATGAAATTTCTTATCCCTCTTGAGCTGTCTTTTCACATTCAAAGGATAAGATGGAGAAAAAGCTGGGTTTCTCCCATGGCTAAGCATATCCTTCTGAGACCACTTTGCCTAAGCTGAATCACAGCTTTAGAATTCCCAGTTGGAAAAGCTTGGGTATATTCATCAGTCTTTCTGTTCTCAAGCAGTCTTGTCTGTGAAGTGAAAATGATAAAGCAAAACACCCATAGCCTAGTGAAATGACTCAGTGGACAAAGGTGTGGGCTGCTAAAGGCTGGTGGTCTGAGTCTGATACATGGGATCCACATAATAGAAGGAGAGAATTGACTCCTACAAGTTATCCTGTGACTTATACCCATCATGACACCCATGCACGTACAAAGTAGGTAATCAATATCATTTTAAAATATCCCTTTAAAGGCTTCAATGAAAAGTCTTCATTATATCCAAAATTCTTAGGACAACGTCTAGCCTATGCTAAGTATCGGATCAGTATCACCCAACCTAAGTCTTCATCAGATCCCTTTGAAGAAGAAATAACTATACTTTTCTAAAATTAATGAAATAAATTTATCTCTTAAAAAGACAATTATAGCTTAGTGTGAGGATCACATCAACAAAAAGGAAGAAAGACAGCCGTAAGTTCAAAGTCAGCCTAAACTATATCATGAATTCCAGTCAAGCTGGGCTACGAATAAGACCCTGTCTCAAGAGAAAGGAAGAAATAGACAAGTATAGAAAATTTGATCTCTGGTATTTTCTCCCAGATGACAAAATGAAATGAGCAAGCATAGGTAAAGCAGAGGGGCTTTTACTTAATGTCACTCAGCTGGGAAAGCATTCTCTACAGAAGAAACTAGGACCTGTGACAGTGAAATGGCACCATGGCATATTAATCATTTTTGAGGATCAACAGAAGTGATATGAAACAGTCCACCACCTTCTAGCATGTGCCTCCTTCACTCTAGAGCAATATAGAGTTCCCAGTTGCCTTTACTAATGTGCTTAGATGGTCCCCTGTCTTCATCCTCTGCTGACATTGTCCAGCACTTGAGATTCCCAATGTCCTAATCATCTCTTAAGTTAAAAATTAAACCCAAGGATTTCTAAAAACTCACCTAACCTCTGCCTTGTTAATCTCACTCCTGTTCTAAACAAAAGACTCTGTGACTCCTAATCTAAACCTTATGTCATAAACAAAAGTTAATTTTAATGAATCTGAGACTAAAATATATAATATAAGCCTATAAAACTTATAGAAAAATAAGAGGAAAACAATCTTCCAGAATTTGCTGTAAGCAACAAGTTCTTAGACTCAACTGGGCCTTGCAGGCACAAGACCCTGGGTTCAGCACTGAAAAGACAGTGGAAAATAAAAATTTAGACTCAATACCAAAAGCATGATCAATAAAAGGAAGAAAGAAAATGAGAATCACCAACATTTAAAACTTTGTTCTGGACCATTAAAAGAATGAACAGAACTTGCAAATCACATTCAACGCATTGTATCTTAATGACTCTTGGAATTCAACAATAAAAAGAGAGAGAGCATTTGAATAGATATTTCACTAAAGAACATAGACAAGCAGGGATTAAGTCCATGGGAACAAGCTGGACATTATTAGCCACTTTAGAAATGCAAGCTATTGGGGGTAAGAGGCGGACCCACAAGAAACAAAGAAGGGACAGGGAAGGGTAGAATGAGGTGTGTATTAGGAAAGTGCCACACCATCCACCTGTAAAAATGCCATAATGAAACCCACAGTGCCAGTTACTGTTCTCACTGCTGTAACAAAATACCTGGCAGGGGCAACTTGAAGGTTAAAGTGTTTCTTCTGTCTCATAGTTCCGGAGTACAGTCCATCATTGCAGGGAAGTCATCACAGCAGGATTGGAAGGCAGCTGGTCACATTGTATCCATAGTCAGGAAACAGAAACAAGCGCTGGTGTTCCGCTCACTTTTTTTTTCTTTTTTTTTAAATTCAGGACCACAGCACAGAGAATGGTGCTGCCCATATTTGGGTAAGTTATTCCACCTTGTTTAACCAAATCTAGAAACTTCCTCAAAGACATACCTAGAGGTTTACTTGCATAGTGAGTCTAAATCTTGCCAAGTTGACAGTTTCAACCATCACATACCCGTGACTGTATACAACAACTAAAAGTATTAATTTAAAAAATTGAAAGAATTCACACAGGAGCAAGGCAATAATAAGCATAGACAAATATTGTAGATATATATATATATAATGTATATGCATATATATTCTAGTGTGGTAATTGCATTGCATAAAGGGGAAAATAGTCACATTTTCAGGTGGAAAAACTACCAATAAAAAAAATCAATGGCTGAGCAAGTTTGATCTCAGACTATTACAAACAAGTCTATTTGAATAACTAAAATAAAACTTTGTGGCACTAGCAAATACTAAAAGATAGCAAGGATGTGAAGAAATTGATTCTCTTGTACATACTTGTATATTGCTGGAATAGAAGATGATACAGCCTCTCTGGAAGAGTTTGGCTATTTCTTCTAGAACTAAAAATAGATGTGTTATACCACCCAGCAGTTTCACTCTTGGCTACTTATTCTACAGAATCCAAACTTATTTCCATGAAGAAAATTGTTTAATATGATACCACCAGTGAGAAAGAAATATTAACTTATCATTAAACTAGACAGTGATGATGAGTAAGTAGAATTAGATTTCAAATGATCCTAAAACTATGTCAAGTTTAAAATGCAGAAATCAAAACTACAGATTAGACTAATAGTTTGCAGGAAATAAGTGGAAAGATAATAGCTATAGGGGAGCAGGACTGATGAGCATGGTCATTTCTTCCTCCATGCACCTCACCCCCACACACACACAGTGCATACACTCATACACACAAACACATGCACATAATTTATTTTAATTAAACAAATTGTTTTTAGGAAATAAGAAAAAAAAGAAAGCCAGGAACCACACAGCCACTGCCTGGACACCAGATTAATTGAAGAGGTAACAACAGAGACCTCAAGGCAAAGGAATAAATAGGAAGAGAAGCAGAGGACTCCAAGAAGAACAGAGCTGATGCTGTTAGTCTGTTGCATCAAAACCTAGACAACATCAAGGCAGAGAAGCAATCTAGAGCCTGGGTAGGAGACCCAAAGAAGGTAGGACCAGACAGAGGACAAAGACCGGAGGGGGGGGAGGGAGGGGGAGGAGATACCAAAATATGTTAAATATAGGGAAAGAGAAACTTCTGTTTGGTGTCTGTGGTGGTTTGAATAGGAATGGCTTCCATAGCCTCATAGACTTAAATGTGTGGTCATTAGGGAGGGCATACTTGAGAGGGATTAGGAGGTGTGGCCTCGTGGGAGTAGGTGTGGCCTTGTTGGAAGAAGTGTGTCCCTAGGGGCAGGCTTTGGGGATTCAAAAGCTCAAGCCAGGCCCAGTGTCTTGTCTCTCTTCCTGCTGCCTGTGGATCTGGATGTAGAAATTCTCAAGCTACTTCTCCAGCACAATGGACTAAACCTCTGAAACTATAAGCAAGCCCCAATTAAGTGTTTTTCTTTATAATAATTGCTGTGATCATGGTGTCTCTTCACAGCAACAGAACACTGGCTAAGACACCATCACAGGATAATCTTAGTAAATCTTATATCCAAGCCTCTAACAACATAAATACTTAGAAGAGATAATAATATCCTTTGGTAACACAATTCATTATTCTTTTAGTTATTTTGATTTCCATGCATAAGTCCACAGGGGACCTTTTAAGACTAAGCTATTAATTACTCCTTCCACATGAAGCAAAGGATGAAAGCACAAATTCAGAGGGAAAAGGCATCATTTTGACAAGATCTAAACACACTTCAGGCTGGGATTTCCACCAAGTCCCTGTGAATACCCAGGTTTACATGCTGAATGCTGAGGTGGTTGTTGTTAATGGTTTTTTACTCTTTTTGGGAGGGCCCGCCACCCAGCTCCCAAATAAATCACACACAGAGGCTTATGCTTAATTATGAATGCCTGCCCTTAATTTGGCTTAGTTTCTTGCCAGCTTCCCTTAACTTATCCTGTCTACCTTTTGCGTCTGGACTTTTGGGTTCTCTTACTTCCGTAAATCTTACTCTTATGCCACGGCTTGCAGTGTAGCTGGGTGGCTGGCCCCTGAAGTCCTCCTCCTTCTCTGGCTGCTCGATCTCAGATCTGCAATCTGTCTTCCCAGATTTCTCCTATTTATACTCTCTGCCTGTCAGCCCCACCTGTCCTTTCTCCTGTCTTGCTATTGGCCAGTTGTTTATTAGACCATCAGGTGTTTCACATAGGCACAGTAACACAGCTTCACAGAGTTAAACAAATACAACACAAGCAACAGTAACACACCTTAAAATAATATTCTAGTACAGTGCTTTGAGAACGATGTGTTCCAAGGCAAAACTGAATCCCAAGGAAAGTGGAATATAGGCTGGAGCATGGACTTCTGTGGCCTAGATGTGGACCAAGTAGGTGACCTCTCTGAGCTTCCCTTTCTCTGTCCATAAAATGCAAATAGTAGAATCCACTTGAAAAAAACAACAATGGAGCCGGGCGGTGGTGGCGCACGCCTTTAATCCCAGCACTCGGGAGGCAGAGCCAGGCGGATCTCTGGTGAGTTCAAGGCCAGCCTGGGCTACCAAGTGAGTTCCAGGAAAGGCGCAAAGCTACACAGAGAAACCCTGTCTCGAAAAAACCAAAAAACCAAAAAAAAAAAAAAAAATGGACATTAAATGAAATATTCTGGGAAAGGCATCTATTATACGCATGGCTTGTTGCAGGTGCTTTGTAAATATTAATTATTATAACTGTTATGTGTAGTTACCCAAAAACAAGTAAGAAAACAGAAATGCAATATGATGATTAACAAAAGTGTGTGTATGGGGGGGAATAAATCACTTCTTTCCAAGTAAGATTTTAGGATAAATAGCATTTGCAGTCAAAATCTCAGACGTGAACATTCACTTTGGAAGCCCAAACTAAGGAGACCTTTTCATGGAAACAGAGTGTACCAAAGAAATACTTTATTTGGCTGTACATCTGTTTATGAATCTTCACCACTGTCTCTGGAAATGAAGAAATACGGTCCTCATTTGGTTTGGATTTTTGCATGCCTTTGCAATTTTCACAGAAGTTCTCTATCCTTCCACTTACAAAAAAAAAAAAAAAAAAAGAATGAATGAATGAAAGGAAAGAAAAGAAAGCCATTTCAGGTCAACCAAAAAGGATAGTGAGAGATGGAGGCTTTCAGATATCCGAAAGGCATAAGGTTTGGAAACTATCTTTACACTCTGGGTTTAGGGAACAGAGTAAGACCCTGAGAACCATTAGCAGGGCCATGCTCACCAAGCCTGTGGCTTCGTCCAAATCAACTCAAGCCATATGGTGTAACTCATTAGTAACCGTTGGTCCCTGACTGGGAAGAATTTTGATATTAGAAGAATTATACAAGCTAAAAAAAAGTTCAAGCAATGATGTTTTCTATGTGATTTTAGGAAACTGAGTGTGGAGATTGTAGGGTGATGTGAGAAGTGTGACAGAAATGTGTGGCTAGTACCACAGAGGAAAGATGTGTCAATTTCAGAGAAAGTGACAGAGGCTAGGATTCTAGCCAGCTGGGGTGTAGTCCTGAAGATGACTAACTTGGACAGTGTCTCTTAGTGGAAATGTCATTCTAGGTCACAAGAAAGATTTGGAAAATAGATCACTTATGCATATATCATCTCTCCCACTCTTTTAAAAAAATTAGAAAGTTAGGGAAATTGGCCTATAATGTGATGGCTGTATTTTTTGAAATCCAGTAGGGGAAAAGCATTTCTGTTAAGTCTATTCTATCTTCCCCTGCAAAACCTAGGGCTTTTTCCTTTGGAAGTCTTGTAAAGCCTCCTAAGCCAAGAGCCTCTGCCTATGAAACTGAGACTGAGGAAGACCTCTACACTGTACAGTCTAGAGATGTGGGGGAGTGTAGTGTGGACAGTGGCATAAATGCAGTACTTTCATCTTCATAGTTGTCTCTGATTGCTGCTTAATCTACCCTTCCCACACCCAAATACATCAGTACACAGGCGTCAAAGAAATTGGACAGAATTTGGCAGAATGAACTGAAAGAGGCACCGAGCACATATAGTGAAGACAAGGGATTAAGAATGTGAATGATACCTCAAGCCATGACCACTCCTACTTGAAAGAACAAAATTGCCCTGGGATACTCCAGTGAGACAAGGTCATCTTAGATGAGAAGCACTTAGTGCTACCACATACCAACTTCTAAAAATATAATTAATAAAGAAGATAAATTTTAATCCAAATAATCATCCTGTTTCTCCTGTGTTCATTAACCTAACTGTGAGAAAGAAGAAGATAACAAAATACTAAGCCAGAAAGCACTAGATGATTGAAGAGAAAATAGGATTCAATAGGAAAACAGATCAAGATAGGTAGAGCCAAACACAGAGAGAGAGAGAGAGAGAGAGAGAGAGAGAGAGAGAGAGAGAGAGAGAGAGAGAGAAGGAGGAAGGGAGGAAGGAGGGAGGGAGCTAATTACTTATTGCTGTAATGACTTGGTTTAATTGTTTTCAATTTTGAAAAAAAAAAAAGAGGCCTAGTTCTTTTAGGAGATTTGGAACCTGACCTAGAGAACATGATTCGTATTTGTGTTAGTGGATCCTAACAGACCATTTGTTAAAAATATTCCAAAATGTCAAAAGTAGGCACAAAATTGCATAAAAGAATCTTATTCATAAATGTATTTTCCCAGAAACTACCATTTTTATCAATTTTTTAAAATAAATGACCAAGAAGGACACTGTCCATTCTCAGTAGGTTGCCATCAAGGTTTAGAAAGCATGAAAAAGTCACCATTGTTTCTCTTTTAATATTTCTAGCCGAATTTAAATCTTGGTTCTTGCAAGAGAGTTAGGAGGCAGTTTTTATGAGGAAAGGATATTAGAAAGGGGAAACATAAATGTATGCACATTTTCAAGATTTCCTTATTTTATTTGTATTGTGAGTACCTGCTGCTGTATATGTGCACCATGTGCATTCGGTGCCCACAGAATCCAGAAGAGGGCATTGGATTTCCTGAAACTGGAGTTGCAGATAGTTATAAGCCACCATGTAGATACTGGGAAATGAGCCCAGGTCCTCTGCAAGAGTAGCAAGTACTCTTAACCACTAAGCCATCTCTTCAGCTCACACGAAATATATGTTGGAAAAAACAAAAACAAACTACTTTTTTACAAAAGACTAAGACTAGGCAGCTTATGGACATTACAGAAAAGCCATGACATAATTATTTACAGCTGGTCATGTTTTGAGAGATTTGGAACACATGATCACTTCTGTCTCCAACTTCCCACATGTCACTCAAATCACTGAATGAGTCTTAAAATAGCAACAGTGTACATGGTCCTTCCTGTTCTGAAACTTGACTGGATCACTTTCCACTCCACTTCACCATCAACCCACCTCACTGATACCGATCTCTCTCCGGAGAGAGACCCCCTTATCTTCCTCTGCCCAAAGTGGCTCTATAGACTGAGCCACCTCCTATGCGATTGTGTACCTACGGAAGCCTACATTTCCAAAATTGATTAATCACCACACCTCATGCCTTAGACCAGGAAGGGAGCAGTTGAGGAAGAAGCAGAGGGTACAAGTCAATCTGATAAGAACAAATCTTGGGAATGAGGATGAGGCCTCTATTTCCAAGAAGCCCCCATCTTCCCCAAGGATAGAGACAAGAGACGCAAGCAAAGCCATTGTATACCAGTCTCTTTAAGGCAGTCTCCATGGCTCATGCTATCGTGTTCAGTAAGCATTCTGTTTCAATAATGAATTTGCCGAGAAATTGGGTAATGGTTGAAGCAGATACAAATTACCAAATTAGCACAAATGTGGAAAAGTTCAATGAGGAGATACACAATCGGTGTATAATAATGTCTAAACTCAGTTCTGAAGCATCAGCATCAAGATATTGATTATTCTTCCCAGCTGGGACTCATCCCATTTTCTCCTTGTTGATTGAAATAAAAATTGCTGAAGGTAGCTTCTTTTGCATGACTTGTGGTTAGGTACCTTGTGCCAAACCCCCCCCCCCTCTAAAAAAAAAAAAGTAAAAGCAATAGAGAGGAATTCATACCCTAACATTAAATCTCCATTAGGCACATCAATTTTGTGGGCTTGGGACATCAATCCATAGGAATACAGCAAGCGGTTTGGGTTTGGCATCTCAGATACTTGTTATATTTTGTTTTGTTTTCTAAAAACTTTAATTGCATTTGTATTTATCCTCACATGATCTCAGTTTGGTTATTTCAACATACATGGCTGACAAATGTAATATAATGACTATTTCTTTTCACATTTTCATTGAAACAGAAACATTTATAAGAGACGTTAATACTGACTCCATAATCACAGCCTTATGGTTTTGAATTGGTAGTGGATTTCTCTGCCAAAGACAATCTAAAATTGGGGATCAAAAATACCATCAAAGCCACAGCAAAGTTTCTAAGTTGACATCAGGTCAGGCACTTAGAGAGGGTAAATGGGAACGTTATGGGATACTGAAAATGATACGAGGGTCACAAAGCTTTGTTTCTGTAAATATTCACTAAGTCTATTCATTGTGCTTCCTCCACTAAAACTGAAAAGCTAAAAATCAGAGTCTCCTAGTCATATCTACACAGAAGTTCTAACACAAGGCTTTTCAAGAAGTGTAAAAATCATAAAAATATTGAACACTTAAGAGCATTTTTCTAGAATCTCAGAATTGAGAAACATGATCCATTGCCTATATCCACTTTAACCTTTAGATGCAATAACAAGAAGACAGACAGGAAGAAGGTAGGAAGAAACTTCACACACACACACACACACACACACACACACACACACACACACACACACACAAAAGCACCCTATACTTCTTACCCCTATTACCGTTCAATTGATAATGGTTAGATTGTAGCAACAGAAAGTTAAACCACCAGCCCCTGCTTTTGCTCAAAGTACTTGTTAAGCACGAACATCTGGTGAGTGTCAGTCTTTAATGTATCCCTACAAGAACGTGAATGTAATCCTACCATCTTTATACAACTGCTTATGTGTAAATTATGGTCAGAAACACCGACATATTGCTGTATTGATGAGTGTCAATATGTATAATTCATGCACATCTGGTCTTTAAGATATAGAAAAAGATGGAGACAGAAACTTTACATGTGTTTCAAGTTGGAAGGAAGGCAAAGAAGAACAAAATCTATATAAATTTGAGCTTTCTTTTTTATTTCCCTGAGACAGCATGTATCTATTTAGGCAATGTTAGTTTAATACTTGCATACCTCCTACCTCTGTCTCCCAAATGCTGGGATAATAAGCATGCACTACTGACTGCTTACCTTTCTGTTGCTGTGATAAATGTAAAATTAAATAAAATAAACCACCATGACTTAAAGCAAGTTAAGGAAGAAAGTTTATTTGGATTAATGGCTCCAGAAAGCTACATGTCCGTACTGGTGGGGAAACAATGGCAGCTAAAGGAAGAAGTTGAAAGATCATGTCTCAACTGGATCCAGGAAGCAGAGAGTAAGAACTGGAAGTAAGGAAACGCTATGCATCCTCAAAGACTGCCTCGAGTGACATACTTCCTCCAGCAAGGCTGCACTTCCTAAGGGTCCCATAAGCTCCACAAACAGTGCCCCCATCTGGGGACCATGTGTTCAAATGCACAAGACCATGGGGGACATTTCTCATTGAAACCACCACAACTACCATTTCCCCTTTCACTTGAGCATCCGCATATGTTCCACAGAATCATGGGTGGCACGGGGTATTATCAGAACAGCCCCTGCCCAGGATGGTTTATGTTGACCCAAGTCCTTATTAATGAAAAGTTTTTTAGGCAAATTATTTTAATGTCTCCAAGTTCAGTTCCTTCACCGAAAAGCAGTTGAGCTGCATTTTGTGAGAATGCACTTGATGATGAGATGTACAGTGGTATAAACATGGACGTTCGCAACACAGTAGCTGGCAGAGTCCTGTGCAAACACGGTCAGGTTATACCACAGCTATGCTCCAAACACCAAGGCCTTCGTGTCTCTCTCATAGCTCCACCTCACATTCAGATCTCATTCAGCAAAGTACTTCAAATCACCATTGGCCTCACCACGGCCTCTTGGCTCCTTCAGGTCCATACCCATTGGAAACCATCTTATTTGCTGTTCTGTCTATCCCATTCTTCTCCAGGAGTCACACCACTTGCTCCCGAACTCCCTTCAAGTCCTCACTGAAGTCGTTAGTTCTCAGTGAGAACTTTCTTCACCATCCATGTGAAAGAACCTTTCTTTGGAGACATTGTGTTCTCTTCTTTCCTCCTGAGTCTGTTCCAGGAGTCATCTAATTTTTTCCTCCCCCACTGGGTTTCTTGAGGGGCACAGACACTCAGAGCATGGATGTAATATTCTAGAGCAGTGTCCATCACATGGCATGCACTATGATTACGTGTCTTCAGTCAATAGACTTACCCTCACTTCCTCTCCGAACCTTCATTTGTCATACCTTTTCCTTCAAAAAAAAAAATAAAATAATTTTTTATTAACTCTTTGGAAGTTTCACATCATTTCCCAGTCCCTCTGTATCTGCCCTTCACCCTTGTAGTACTCCCGCCCCATACACACAAAGGAAAACTTAAAAAGAAATAATAAAAAATACATATAAATATTAAAGCAAGCAAACAAACAAACAAACCAAAAAGCAAGCAAACAAACAAACAAAAACCAAAAAACATCTCACTCCTCCATCTTTCCTCACTGTGTTCTGTGTTGTTGGTCAGGTTCAAGGCCTCTGGCTTCTGGAGCGTCACCAATATTGGACCCTCACTGAATCTCCTCTGGGATATCCTGCTGTTGCCTCAAATCATGGAGATCCTGTGGCTCTGGTTCTGCAGGGCCAGTCCTTTCACATGCTCCTGCAGGTCTAAGAAGGGGTAGATGTTGGGGAATGCCAACTCAAAGCCTTGGATGTGGGCCCGGGTGGTCGTTGAGTTAGTCATTCCAGGCCACTGGGACCGCCCCCCTTAGGCGAGGGGCAGAGCCAGCTCTCTCGTGCAAGGTGAGGGGTGAGGCCAGCTTTCCCAGGTGTAGAGGCAGCTCTTCTATGAGGAGTGGGGCCAGCAGGGGGTAGGGTCAGCTATCCAGTGAGACGGCCGGGGGAGAGTCGGGACTGGTTCTCCCTGGGCCTGTGGGGCAACACGGACAATGCACATCAACACACACTGCAGTAGAGCCACAGACTTAGACATGGCACTCGACAGCAGCTCGGGCCCGAAGGACACCATGGCCCCAGGTGGCAGTGTAGGCCACTCAAATCGAATGGCCCCCACAGCTGCTCATCCCTCAGACCCCAGCGTGGTCACAGGTTGTGGCCCAGAACCAGGCATCCTCGTGGCCTTTGGTGCCAACACGGGCATGGACATCAAGACAGACCCCAGCTCCACAGGGATCACAGACCCAGACATGGCTCCTGGCAGCAGCCCGGCCCGGATGTCACCATGGCCTCAGGTGGCAAGGCTTCCCTGTCAGCCCATTCTTTGCCACCTTTGCCTCTTCAGATCTCTCCATCCCTCCCTCCGTGTCTCTCTCTCTCTCTCTCTCTCTCTCTCTCCCTCCCTCCCTCCCTCCCTCCCTCCCTCCCTCCCTCCCTCCCTCCCTCCCTCCCTCCCTCCCTCCCTCCCTCCCTCTCCTCTCTCTCTCTCTCTCTCTCTCTCTCTCTCTCTCTCTCTCTCTCTCTCCTTTCTCCCACACGCCACCATATATTGGCTCACCATAATGGAGCTTGACCACCCAGTGCTGCAAGCCACCTGGCTCCAGATTCCTCACCAGCCCATGGTTCCTCCTCCCTGCCCAGGGCAAGTGACGCCAGTCAGGCCTGTGAGTATCCTTCATCCGCTGGGCCCTGATGGCCACCTTTCTAAAGAACCTAAATCTTCACACTTCAAAGCACATGGTTTCTCCTAATTTGTGTGCCTTCTCCATTTTCCTCTCTCCTCCTACTTTTTGCTCTTCAATTAATCCATCCCCACCGTTTGCCCTATTTCCATAGCATGTGGTTTATCATTCTTTTGTAGCATGTTGGTTTTATTATATTTCATGATAGCTTCTGCAACTATCTGTACACAGACATACTTATCCATTTGCTATATTTTGGGTAGACTGTTCAAAATATCATTTTAATTAGTCAAATTGATTGGTTTCAACTATTGTATCTTGCAATATTATATTGTATCTGTCCTTAACTTTTAGCAATCTCTCAATAGAGGAATATTAAATCAGTGAATATATGTTATACATTTTAAATTCTATTTCCTTTTGAAATAAAGGAAGTGAAATAACTGCAGTTCCATTTTTTAAGAAGTTCTAGTAACTAGCATAATATCTGCTCTCCTTCAGATGACTCAATCAAAAGATCTCAGCTGAAAATCCTATTTTCTGAGCTGATTCTCTTGCACTTCATGATCAGCTACAATTCTTACACACTCCTTCCTGCCAGCCTCACCACAGTCAGGTGCAGAAACTTGGGGTTTTAATAACCCGCAAAAACACGTGCAAGTGCTTGGGGTAAAACATGTACATAAAAATTTGCAAAAAAAAATCTTTCAAAAAAGGTAAGGGAAAATGTTCTTCAAAACAAAGATCTTCTTTACTGAAACGCTGGAGAATTCAAGCCTCAGATTTTTGCTAATTTTAATGGAATAATTAAACTAGACTAAAAGTCTAGTCTCCTTACTACCCAAATACATACTACTATGTACAAGAGAAACCAGTGACTCTTTTTATAGCATCTTCTCAGAAAAGCCTCCACACCATTCAGATGACTGATGTCAGCACAGTGGGTGAAGGGCATTAATAGGCATTGGGAAATCCCTGAAAATCCATCATCCTGAGAGACAGCACAGTGCCCACCGTGACTCTGAAGGGACCGAAATGAGATATGCCATCGACTCTCCAGAGGTTAATCGATCATACTTCTGGTGCTACTTGGTTTGACATAACCAAATTTGCACTGAAAATCAAGTCATCTATCTTTGTTCTGGTCAACTTAAAAATTTTAATCCTATTTGACCTTTCCTGAGGTGCAGTCAAAGAAAAACAGATTCATTTTTTTGAACTGGGCCAGCCCCTTTTATCTCTATTACAGCCACCCGAGCAGTTCTATCTCTGTATTAATTCAAGAGCACTGAATGGCCTGTGACAAATCTGCTCACTGGCTTGTTGGGCCCCGGAGGCAAGAAAACTGGAAGACTTTATTTGTTTTATTTTGAGATGATAAAGGAAATTTACTTTAAGGAAGATTAAAGAGAGAAAGAAGGCAGAAGAGAAAGAATGACATAATGCTTCAACTCACCATATGACTGAGGCAGAAATAAATCCAGAAACATCACTGAATCTGCACCATCAACCAACTTTCCCATAGAAACCATCACCCCAACAGGACTCTCACTGTGGCCTCCAGAAGGCAGACCAGACTGTTTCCTTCCATCTGTTTTTATTCATCCAACTTAGCACTCACTGACCAGATGCCATGCTCTGGGTGTAGAGGTTTACTTTCTGAAAACACAGAAGGTTTCAAGTTTTACTTCAAAGGTGAAGGAATTTTCTGTCTCCCCTGCCTTCCTATCTCTCTCATCAAATATTTTTCTTCATCTCCCTTTTTTAAAGTTAAAAAACCTCCTCACTGCCCCATAATATCTTTTATTACAGAAATTCTTCCCCAGAGAATCAAAGTATCTCTGTTCTCTGGAGATCATGGGTGAATATTATATTTTTTAATTATTTTTAATTAATTAGATTGTATTTGTTTATTTGTGGGGGGGGGGATGTGCATGGCACAGCACTTGTGTGGAGGTCAGAAGAAAACCTATAGGAATCAGTCCTCTTCCATCGTGAGGTTGGTTCCTAGAGGTCAAACTCAGATCGTTGAGCTTGGCTTCAAACATTTCTACCTTCTTAGCCACATCATCAGGCCAAATTTGTAATGTTTAAACCAGGCTAAGTTTATCCAGCACCCATTCAAGGGGAAGGTAAATCAAACCAGCAGCAAAGAACACACACATCCCTTGGTGTTGGTAACCAAATGCTGACTGAGCAGAAAGAATGGATTCCCACAAGCAAGATTAGCCTATGAAAGGCTTCCATTTGAGTGTGACTCAGAACTCCTGCCATACACATTTCCTTTGGGCATCTCAGGCTCATCATACATATGACAGACATACAAGTGGATAGTGGTACAAAAAGAAGTTATTGTTCTTTTTAATGTTTGATTCTCACACTTAGCTCTTGCTGTGAGCACATTAATGATTTGGGGAACTCAAACCCTGGCAAGAAAACACTTCATCAGCCTGTAGTCTTTGAAATGTCAACCATCTTTTCAAGGTGAAGAATGATGGTCCAGAAACTCTAAACTGTTTTGAATCTAGTTGGAGGAAAGAAATGAATAAAAAGCTAAAATTAGTTCATTTCATACTCTTCCCAAGTTACAGCTGGAGAGTGGTCTAAGGATTCACTGAGAGAAAGGCACTTCTCTCTTGTTTCCACGTGTGTGGTTTTAAGGTTCAATATCTGTTAATCCTTCCACTTGTGCTATTTTGGCAGAAACATATTCAATGGTCCTCTTAATGATTAGTCTTATAGTAGAAATAAAAGCAACACACACACAAGCTATGCTGGCATTATTTCTTAAGTGAGCAATATCCTTGCGTCTTTCAACTGTATGGCAATTATACCACAGACCCAATCGATACAGACAGCCAAAACAAATATGTCAGCCACTACTGATTTTATGTGAATTAATAAGTATTTAATAAGCTTTCACTGCTAGTTTGCATAAATCCTGCAGACAACTGACTCCTTTCTGCATTTCTCTTTTGTGTCTAAAAGCAACTTAAAACAGTAGTCAAGAGAAAAATGTACAGTAAGTATGATTTGGTTCAAGATCATTTACTTTGGAGAGCATTAAAGATCCAAGTTTGGCTGTGGCATTTTCCACACTACTGTTCAACATATTTATCATGCATGTCTCTTCTAGTCTAGGAGTCTGTGATATTTAAAACCTTGGAGTCAGTTGTCCCTGGTTCTGGAATCTGTGAGTGTTCATTTATCAGCCTTTCCTTCTTTGATGTGTGAATATTTCTTATGTGCAATCATTCTTTCAGACACAAGCAAGTGGTTGCAGAATTAGTACAAACTCATGGGATCAAAACCTCCTGGAAACATGCAGAAGAGTCTGATCATGTTCCAGAAACTAATACTTTGTGGAAATCCAATAGCTTGTCTTTTACCAGTCTATATTTGATGTACAGAGGTGAAAAGAAATGAAAAGGCAAACTTTGATGCAAATCCACGGGTATCATTTTCGAATTATTCCAAATTGCCATGATCATAAATACGACCACCAATGACATCAACATCGTTTACAACGCCTGGGAATCTAAAAGAGTACTTTTATGTGAGGTATAAAACCTCCGGGAGGTGCTGAGAAGACGACTCAGTGGGAAAGCACTTGTCACACAAGCGTGAGGACCAGAGTTCAGATCCCCAGCATCCACGGAAATGTTGGGTAGCCATAGTGACCACTTATAATCCCAGCATTCAGGAGTCAAAGACAGAAGATCCTAAGAGAAAGCTGGCTAGTTAAAAATAACTGGCAGGCGCTGGGTTCAAGTGAGAAACCCTGCTTTAATATAGAATGTGAAGTATAGTTGGGGAAGATATCTGATGTCAATCCCTAGCCTACACACACATACATGTATGCATACAGAGACACACACCACATATATGCAAACATGCACACACTACACACATAAACATGAAACAAAAAACTTCCTGTGGAATAGATGGGATGGAACTGATTTTTTTTTCTTAATTTTCCTTAATTTCCTTAAGATCAAGCTGGATAAAACAGTCAGCTTGTAGGTCCCACGTAGAAATGAAATTAGAACTAAGACTGTAGAGCAGGAAAAGTCAGCATGTTTTATAATATAAGAAGACCACATTTAATAAAAAAAAATAAAGGTAAAATAGTAACAGTAGTCATGCTGACATTTTCATCATAGCTGGGAAAGACTAAAATAGAATATGCGTAGCATTTGGAAATAACAGTTCATAGAAGATGAGGTGCATTTGGAAATATGAGTAGAGATTTTCTATCTAAAAAAAGACCTGAGGCTCATCATCTATGGACCCACTGGTCCTCTCAGTTTCCATCAGCTGCAGAGGAGCCAGCTACCTAAAGTTACCAATCAACCTCTTTTAGCAGGACAGGCAAGATGAATGTCTTCATTTTAGAATGTCTTCAGCTCTTGTATTTATGGTTCCTGAAATATGCACAGCTCTTTCAGTTTTACAAAGCACTGACTCACAGGCCACTGTACTCCGTTCCCACAAAAATCTTATGAATGTGCCAGAGTGGGCACCATCTTCTCTATCCATTCAGGAACACTCCAACCTCAGAAATGCACACCAATGCACTAGAGAGTTGGCCAGCCACAGAGGTACTATTAGAATTTGTGTCTCTGATCTCAAGCCTATGGGGTCTTTCTTGCTAGTATTATTTCCCATATGACAACATGTCTAATTTTAGTATGTCAGGAGGATTGCATCTCTTTGAGTGGCACCATGGAACAAAATGCTTGTAGGAAGGACATCACTGCCTATATTTTGACAAACTCATCACAAAAACATACCCTCTCCTAAATTCAGTATACATTATCCCTCTCTCTCTCTCTCTCTCTCTCTACTAAGAATTGAATCTAGTGCCTCATGAATGCCACCAGGCAAGTTCTCTCTCCCAGAGTTATTTTCCCAGGCCTTCAGTAGATGTTGTTAAAAGTCAAACTAGCAGCCTATTTCTTAAATGATTTAGGGTTATATCTTCAGAGGGGAGAATGTTACAATATCAGTAAAATCCCATGAAAAGAAAATATTTCCTTCTGGTCAAGAGAATGGAATCTCTGATGTAGGTAGAGATGTGGCATTCCAGCTGGGTAGGTCAATGACCTGGCTAACAAACCACCTACTCAGGCAGGCAAATCCACCTCAAGCTGTGCTAAAGAGGTAAGAGGAATATTTATTCCTTTAATGCAGTAATGTACTTTCCTTCCCAGAATTCCTGGCTCCTAGTCCAGTCACTAGAGTGCCACTGTGACATTCAAATTGATCTACCCACCTTTCTGAGACCTGGCTCAGAAAAGCAGATCTTTCCCTTTTTCTTCCTTTCTGTCTTTCTTTTAGTTGCTGGCAAGGTCCTTAGTGTGCTTTTTCTGGCACTTTGGGTTTTCTTGGTCTTTCTCTTGAACCCACCCCAACACTCCCCCCACCTTTTTTTTTTTAATCATGCAGCTGTTTGTCGGTCACATAGCTGTAGCTGACCTCCATGCCCAACTCAAACAGCATGGTTTTCTCTCTTCTTTTTTCCCTGTCTCCCTTCTCTAAGCAGCTGCTGTTTACAGCTTGCCTGCCCCTGGAATTTTTCTTTTAAATGCTAATAAAATTGACCTCCTGCTTCAAAAAAAAGTAAAAATAATAAGACTAAAAACAAAAGATCATGTTCAAAACGACTGTAATCGAAGCCAATCTGAAAAGTCAGTGCATTGTATGACTTTGTCTGCTATATGATATCCTTCCCAGAAAAGGCAAAAATAAGTTCCGTGCTCTCCAGGGCTTAGAGGGACAGGGGAACACATAGGCAGAAGGTGGAGGATTTTCACGGCAGTTAAACATTCTATATGATACTACGATGGAACATTTCGGTAAAAACCTACAGAATGTATGAAAACAAGAGAAAGCCCTAAGATAAGATCTGAACTTTGAGTAATAATACATAATAATACATGATATCCATGTAGTTCTGTAATTGATCATGATAAAATTTACCATTCTAGTAAAGGATGTCACTACTGGGGAAGCAGAGAAGAGCTATCAAGGGCTATGGGGAAAAAAAAAATTCTGTTCTTTTCCTCCAGTTGCCCTGTGGATCAAAAACTGTCCCCCCAAATACAGTCTGTTCTTAGGATATACACTAAACATTTTTATAAAGTCTACTTGTTAAAAGGCAGTGGGTAAAGGAAGATAAAGATTCCAGCCCAAAGGGGATACCTGGATGTAGTTGGGTAGGATAAGGAAGCAGAGTCCAGCAGTAGAATTAAATCAAGATGCTTAAAAGGAATGAATGCAGACTACTAAGATTGCGATAGCTTTGGAGTTCTTGAATAATCACCCTTCAGTGCCCAAGTCTCCCACACCACACCTGTCTCTCGGAGAGCCCCACTGATCAATGTCATCCCAATTCTCTGACCCCAGTCCTGAGCAGCACTATTAAAAGAAAACTATTCCCTTATACAGTTTTAGCCTGGGATGCACGTGTGGTTTAGGTGTTTTGAGGTTCATTTTCATCCTTAGGTTACTTGTTGTCTAATATTGGAAGAGAGGCATTGAGCTTAATTCTTGGGTCCTCAGTTCAAGTCCTAGATCTACATGAATCCACAATAAGAGACAGGGAGTTAGAAGCAGCACATTCAGAGAAAAATCACAGGGCAGTGTTGGTCATGGAAAAGTGAGACAGGGAAAGTTCATCGATGCCTCCTCTCCTTGCGGGATGCAAAGAAAAAGCTATGAATTCAGAACTACCATGTCCACCCAGGGCTGAGTCCAAAAGCCCCATCCAGAGCCTCAAAGTCACCATGTTGCTTCTTACAGCCAATAGCAGCAGAAGGACCATTCCTCACATCAGATAATTGACAAGTGTCGGAAGAAGAGTTCTATCCCTTCCGTTATAATCCCTTCTGCCCCATACTGCTCCTCTTCTCACACAGTTTTACTCACACTGTTACAGCTCCTCACAATGTCCAGAAATGACTAGAAACTGAGTGTATATTTTTAAAGGGTAGATAGATGAGGGATCAATGAACCATTACTTGTTTTCCCATCTGCAACAAATCTATCCTTTACAAACCAGAGAAATCACCTTAAATATGGCGCTTCTTATTTCACCCACTGACTCACGCCACCCCACTCCACAGAGACCTTCAATAACTGTGTTGACTTCCAGAGTATTAGGCTCTGTTTAACATGGCATTAAATTTTGACCCTTATACCCCATACAGCACACACACACACACACACACACACACACACACACACACACACACACCATGGCATCATTTCACTAAACCTGATCCTCTGGCCCTGCCAGTCAGCAGCTAGGTGCCTTATGAAACTCCATAACTTTGGAAGCCTCTATTTCCAAAGACTTCATATAAAGAATTAAAGTCATTGGTCCTATTTCCTCCTGCCCTCCCATCAACATACCCCAAACCATCTCTCATCTTTTCCAACTTTGATTGTTAAGAATCATTTAGCACTTGCTATGTTTTCATATTTGACTTTTGCTGCCTTATTTTGTGACCATAGTCCCTTCTTATCTCTTCAACTAGACAAAAATCTCAATGAAGATGAGGACCAGCTAAGCATTGTCCCCTTCCTAGCACCTGCCTTTATGCTTGAACGCTTCGGACTTCTTTTTTATGACTTCTTGAAACAAGCAAGTACAGGGGCATGACAGTCTCTTAACATATCCTTAGACTCTAAGGCTTGGAGGGATAAGCGAGAAGGCAACGTGATCCCTCCTGTACTACATTCCTTTACAATGAAATACTTTTCTTAAAAAATCCACAGAATCCTTCATTTCACTTAAATAACCTTGTTTTCTAAGAAGTGACTAGATACCCTTCTTGGAGAATTCTTGTTCCTGGGGTCAGACTTCCAAGTAAGATCACATGCATCCGAGCTTTTCTGGGAAGCAGCTTTTCATAGAGAAGAATCTGATGCTACTGAGACATGAAACAGATCAAAGACAAGAGGCCAGCTGGGAACAGCAAGATAAATGCCAGCCACTTCATAATCTTGCCCAGACTGGACCCGCCTGGTGGTCCCCCAGTGTCTCCTTGGTGGTCCATCAATAGATGTCTTAAGGAATTTGTGTTTATAACATGACTGTGCCTTTGTTTTTGTTTCTGGAATGAATTAATCATTTAGTTGGGATAGTAAATGAGGATCAGACGTTGACTTTCAACAAATGCTGTTTCTTTTGTCTCATCAGGGCTTGAGAAATCTCGGTGCTGAAGAATGTGAGTAGGTAAAAGGTGCCCGTGTCGGGGTCTTTTCTTCAGATAGAGAATGGAAAGTGTGAGATGTCTGTCATTCCTCCACATCCTAGTCTCTCTCTCTCTCTCTCTCTCTCTCTCTCTCTCTCTCTCTCTCTCTCTCTCTCTCTCTCCTCTTATTAAACATTAAACTCTTATCATGTTAGGTTTTCAGTCACTTCAGGATGTCACAGGCTTTCTGACCTCCATATCATCCTTTGAGATCTCCATCACATCTAAAAGTCTCCTCTCCATGTTATTAATTTAGTACTGGAGACAGACAAGGCATCTCCCATGGAAAGCTTTTCTGGTTTCTTGTCTGAAGGATGGATACTGAGTCGTATTTTCTCACTTACCTTTTCTACAGCCAATGCAGCAGGGAACTGAATATGCACCTTTCTCTCTGTGTTTCAGTGTTACATATCATAAAGTCACAAAATTTACTAATCTAAAAATATAGCATATTTTTCTCTTCATCCACTTGGTTCGGTCAGAGGATGCCATAGCTGTGATCACACAGTTACATTTAGATGAGATTGTACCTGTAGCTAGATCATCCAAATGTACCTTTTCCTCCAAAGCCTTCTCCACATGATAGATCCTTAGGGAACTCCCTCATGTTTCTTACATGACAGCTGCACTCCACGAGAGAGAAGGGAGTCATTGCCAACCTTCTAAAGGGCTAAGGCTACAATTGGTGTAGCAATACTGCCTTCTCCTTTTACCAACAACGCAAGTCAAAAAGTCATCCCAGAACAAGGAGAGACTCTTCCTCCTGCTGGGAGGAGAAGGTAAGTGTGACTGTCCATCTTGAATTCACCACCTTGACCCAGACAAGAATGCTGAAACCATCAAATATTCGGGTGATAGTAGTCAAAGAAACTAAGAAGAGTGTTTAAGATGAATCAAACAGAGTTGTATATAAAAAGCAGGAAAAAGAATTTCCATAAACCACATTCTGGAGTTTCAAAAGAAAAAAAAAATCCTGTCTTCATCATGGTTTAAGAAAAACAATAGGAGGGGAGAGGGACAGGAACGAATTTCATCTGCATTGTCTTCAGATGCCCCAAGAAAAACAAAAGCTTGGCAGCCATAACCACTACACAAACCATGGACATCTTAGAGCTCCTCAGACTCCCAACATCCTTCATGTTCCACTACAGTCCCAAGCTCCAGCTAATGTGATATTGGTTAACTAGATATTGAAACACAGTTCGACTGAGACATTTAAATAAAATGCCAATAAAGCCTTACCTACTACCCTGTCACACATGAACTAGAGGACATAAACGACGGAAGTCTGGGAGTTTAGTCTAAATATGGAGATGGTAGCTCAGGCATGTAATATCAGTTATTAAGGAGGCTGAGTCGGGAGGCTTACAAGTTGAAGGCCAGCCTTCAGCTTAGTGAGACTCTGTACCAAAATAAAAACATTTAAAAGGAAGGAAGGAAAGAAGGTTAGGCACATAGCTCAGGCAAGTCCAGTACTTGCCTAGTGCGCATGAGGCTCCAGCACCACATAAACCAGTACAACGTCTCAAATCTGTTATCCCAGTGCTCAGGACATGGAGTCAGGAGAATCAGAAATTCTAGGCTATATAGCAAGAGGAAGGGCAGCCTGACCTACCTGAGACCTGTCTCAAGACAGTAATGACAAGGAGTGGACTTTGGTTGCTACAGTGGGGTCATGCAATGAGAGAAGGTTTAAGAAGTGATCCAGTCGTGTTACTTGTTGGTATAGTTTGTATAAAGAAGTTCATGTTATAATAAGCCACTGATCACTGACAAAGTATGGGAAAGGTATTTTCAGAGTGAAAGATAATATCACAGAGAGCAATAATTTGGATTTTTTTTGCATATTCTTTGACTTGAAAATTTTTTCTCAATAATTTGAACTGAAGGAAATAGTCATAGATGTTTATCATAGTGTTGGTTCCGACAGTGAAAATGTTAGAGATAACATACATCCAATCAATATGAGATTAACAATATAAATAATAAAATTATAGATTATAGAATTTTAGACATATATAGAAACATACATTATAGAATTATAGAAATTATAGAATAACATAAGACTATAAGGAGCTATTAAGATTATACTATGAAAACACTTTCACTAATATGCAAAATTTGTTTGTGATATAACAGCTCAGAAGTAAAATGTGAAACAGCTGCATAAGAGATACACACATGCATGGACAGAAGGAAATATATCAGAAAGTGAGTGTGGTAAACACACCTTATCCTTGCAGAGTAGAGATTTACTAGGTTTTATTTGTATTTTCCATAAGAAATATGTATGAAATCTGTAATTATAAAAATTAAATTTCATTTTTGTTTTACAATGTAGTGGGGGGGGGTTGGGGTGGTTGTTGTTGTTGTTGTTGTTGGCAAAATGGCCCAGTGGGTAAAAGTACTTGCTGACAAGCCTGATGACCTGAGTTCAATCCCTGGGACCTACATGGTGGGAGGAGAGGACTGACTTCCATAAGTTGTTCGTGTGTCCACTTGCACAATGTGGCACACACACACACACACAGAGACAGACCCAGACACACACAATAAATAGATAAATGCAATAAGATATTTTTAAATAATGGGTCCTATTATCAGGTATGAGTACTGGTTGTGAAACTGGAAAGGATGCACGAGGAGGGAGAAGAGAGGACCGAAGGGAGGGAAGAGGGAGGAAAAGAAGGATACAGAACACCTATAACAGATGCTAATGGAGAGAGTGAGGGAGCAGCAGTGGGGGCAGGGACTGGGAAACAGAGGTCAACAATAACTAGGAATTATTAAAGTTGTATTTTAAATATTGTTCTTGATTTATTTTATTTTATTTTTTTTGCTGGAATAGAATAGTTTACTAATCAGGTAATGCAGTCATGAGAATTGCTATCTACTAGCTATCCCAGAATATTAAAAGTAATGTCTATTGTAGGGTGGTGGTGGCATATGCCTTTAATCTCAGCACTCGGGAGGCAGAGCCAGGCAAATCTCTGTGAGTTCGAGGTCAGCCTGGTCTACAGAGTGAGCTCCAGGAAAGGCACCAAAACTACACAGAGAGAAGAAACTCTGTCTTGAAACAAACAAAAAAAAATTAGTAATGTCTATTAAGTAGAAAGCCACTGAAAGAAGCACCGTTCCAGACCCAGTATACCGTACAACAAACAGTGCTTTTTCCTTGATATGCAGTGACTTCAGACCATGGCTGAATCTGAAATGTCTATAAAAATCCAAGACAGAGAAATGGAGGCATAACTCTAGATTAAATTCCGCAAAATGTTTCCTCTGTGCCACTGAATAAACATGTTTTAAAGGAATCCATGATGAGATCACAGGAATTACTAATTTCCCATGAAACAGTCTTCAAGACAACTTTCCAGGTAACCTAAGGTTACACCCTCTGCTGAGGTTCACATAACAGCCTGTAACCCAGGAACTCCTGAAGACCATTTTTGGTATTTTTAACATTTACATACACAGATGTGCTGGTATGTGCTCCAGAAGCTGACACCGTGTGGGAAAACTCATCTAAGAAGATCTATACAAGAATGACCAAGGATGGAATTTTGAGGACTAAAAACACGATAGGGGTGGGGGCTTTAATATCCTTTCTGCCCACACGTCGCTTTCATCTTCACATGAGGGATTTTATGCTGCGCAGAGACCGGACCGCACCCTACAGTTCAAAGAGTACTTTGTCAAGACTTTGCCACAGGGTATCCCTCGTGGCCAAAGCCCAGCCTCACTTCTGAATTCTAGAAGCCACATGCTCATTCAAATGTCCCATACTTGGCTTTCATTCTTAGTGTCTTAGCGCTTATTTAAGTGTCCTAGGACGAAGGATTTTTTGTTTGAGTACGCTCTCGTTTCTGTCTTCTGTATCACATCTCCCCAGGACCATCTGCTTCTTTCGCTCCCTTTGCCTCTCGCCTGCCTCCAATTTCTCCACCCACCTATTTTCTACCCCTAACTGCCCACTGGTGGGCTTTGAGAGATAGCTTTTCTAGCTTCTTCCTGGTGTCCACCTTTCATCTGCAGACCTTCCACTCACCAGTCCTGGAATCTGACGGGCAAAGGGTCCGTCCCTATGATGGCTCCCTTCTTCTCAAGACAATGCCGTGTAACTCCTATTATATGTGTAGAAATAGAAAATTCCGGATAAGTTGTTTGCTGACTCAAGTGTTGCCTCGGTCTTGATATTTTAATTCTTCATAAACTAAATCCATACTTCTGCCCTCTCACTGAGATGTTTATCTTCCAATGAAAAGAAAGATGCCGGGCTTCCTAAGCCCAGGTCTGTATCACTTGTTCAGGCAGCACTCTGAAATTTCTGACTTCCTTTGTCACATGACCTTCTTACACACCTTGGTCTTGAACTTAATATAGACATTGACAGAGGTGTTTGTGCTGCATTTTGTATGTTTGCTGAGTTCTCTCTCAGGAGCAAAGTGCTGAGATCAGGACAAAGATCTCTTTTAGATCTCTACCCCCAATGTCTATTATTACATTTTCTTTTTGCTTTTCTGTCTCTGTGAGTTTTTCAAGATTACCAAGGCTTGGTCTTCCAGATGATTTAGCTTGTTCACATCTATGACATAACCAACCAAACAAACAAACAAACAAAAACCTAGTCCTCAATAATAAGTAGGACACTTGCAACAAGCACCAGCAGGTGCTCAGGAACACCACCAATGAATTCTTTGCTTTTCTTCAAGTGCATTAAGACTTCATAGATAATGCCAAAGAATTTCTACTCTAAGTCAGGTATCAGATGGGATACAGATGACATATTATTGATAGATCCTGTACTGAGCATCACATTCTAGAGACAATGAGCAAAAATATTTGCATACAACCATGTCTGAGAATGCCAAGTGCCTTTTTCTTCTAGACATTTCTCTAGAATTACTGGTTTTCCTCCTTATCTTTTTATTTCACATTAAAATACTGTGTAAAAGCACTTTGCTGAATATATTTGTTATTTTTTATTGCTATGATAAAACACCATGACCAAGGCAACTTATGGAAGAAAGACTTTATTTGGAGCTTCTGGATCCAGAGGATTAGAGTCCATAAAAGTAGAATGGATGTAGCAGGTGGCAGGCAGCTGGAACAGCGCTGAGGAGCTCACATATCAAGCTACAAATAAGAAGCAGAGAGAATAAAATGGCATGAAACTTTTGAGAGCTCAAAGTTCACCCCCCAGTGAAATCATTCCTCCAGCGAGGCCATACCTCCAAATCTCCCTCAAACATCCACCAATAGATGAGCAAATACTCAAATTACCTAGACTTATGGAGCCATCTCATTAAAACCACCATGCCATGTCCAAGATGAGATGTAAACCAATTAGACCATGACTTTCCCCTTCTAGTGTACCCAACACCCACCAGTGTGTGTACCCAGTACTGTCTTCTCCAGTATGGTACATAACCACTCACATATTTTGGGTTTTCTTTTTTATTTTTGTCTTATACATGGTATTACTGACCATCTTATAAGAACTCAAGGTAAAAATTGTAACAAAGACTTGAAATACCGCATAAACTTGAAATAATGTTATGGTGATACTTTAATTGTGCTGAAATGTGATTTTATTTGTATGTTAATAAATAAAGTTTGCCTGGAGATCAGAGGTCACATAGTGAGGTCACATAGTAAGCCATAAGCAGAGTCAGGTGGTGGTAGCACATGCCCTTAATCCAATCACATGGCAGGCAGAGTCTCTGTGTGGTCAAGGACACAGCCAAGAGTGGTGGCACGCACCTTTAATCCCAGTACCAACCATAGAGACCTGGAGGTCTGTATAGACAGGCAGTGATGAGGAAGTGATGTGACTGGGCTTAGAGCCAATGAGAAGGCAGAACAGGAAGGCAATAAAAGCACAGTTTAGACAGGAAGAAGCTCTCTCTGGGGAAGGACGATGAGGTGGTAAGATAAGGTAGTCGTGGCTATTTGCTATTTCTTTGATCTCTTCGGCTATTACCCCTGTATTTGGCTTTGTGTTTCTTATTTAATAAGATTGTTTAGAAATTCACCTACATAATGTTTCACCAATAATTTATATTAAGATGGATTTTATTCAACAAGTAGAGGGTGAAGTTCTTATCCAATCAGTTCAGAGCCACTAACATGAGTGTAACCCAAGTGAAACACAATATCAAAAGCTATGAATCACAGAGCTTACTTACTATTTGAAGGAACATACAAAAATGCTATTTTTCATCTGTCTTGAGTTTTCAAGATATATTGTACCCAACATTACAGGATGAGGAGTGATCAGAAAATACTCCATGAATACATAGATCTATCATACTTTCTGTTAAGTATAGAAATGTTGTGTCCAGACTACCAAGGTGATTATTCTACAGCACTAGTTACTTCCCTAGTTTACTGGAAATTAGATCATACTCAACCTAAGAGCCATGACTCTGCTTTTATATTTATTACAAACCAGTCTCCCTAGCCAGTAGGATTATGCATGCAGTTAAGTCGGGGCTTTGTGGTTGCATCACTTTCTTTTCTGATGCTGTGATAAAATAACATGACCGACAGCAACTTACAGACAACGTGTTTATCTGGGCATATGGTTCCAGAGGGTGGCATGATAGCAATCAGCAAGAACAGGAAGCTGAGAAATCACATGTCAGCTGCAAACAGGAAGCAGAGAACTGGAAGTGGGGTGAGGCTACAAGCCTTCAAAGTCAATCCCAGTGACATACTTCCTCCAGCAAGGCTCCACATCCTAAAAGTTCTATAACACCCCCGCCCCAGAGATAGCAACCAGAGACCAAATATCTGAGTCTATGGGGACATTACTCATTCAAGCCACTGTGGTGGTTATATACCATGTGTTTCAAGGCTTAGGTCTCATGGCAATTTTCAAAAATAAAAGCAATAAGAAGTACTGGCAAGGATGCGAGGGAAAGGTTTACTTATACAGCATTAGTGAAAATTTCAATTGGTACAGTCATTATGAAAAAGACTATAAAGGGTCCTCAAAAATTAAAAATAGAACTACCATAGATCCAGCAACAGCACTTCTGAGAATATATTTGAAGAAGTCAAAGTCAATAGCTTGAAGAGATGTCTGTACTCCTATGTTTACTAAAACATTGTTCATAATAGCCATGACATAGAAATTGCCCAAGTATCCATTGGCAGATAACTGAATAAAGAAATTTTGGTAATTATAAATGATATAATTATTTTCAGATATAAAGAAAGAAATTCTGTTGTTTATAATTACAGAATAAATGGACAAGCCTAGAAGACATTATGATGTGTGAAATAAGCCAGATATAGAAAAAGAAACACTCCATGATCTAACGTGTATGTGAATCTAAGACACCCATTCTTATAGAAATAAGACAAGAATGGCTGGTGTGGGCTTGAGATGTGAGACACAGGGAAATGATGGTCAAAGGGTAATTCATCTATGCCATGATGAATAGTATACCTTGTATACTATTGTAAAAATAAAAATTTGAGATTTTTAAGAAGGAACACAATCTGAGGATACAATGGACTGGTGGTGGTGGTGGTGGTGATGGAAGTATTAATCAGCTCTACCATGGCAATCATTATATGACAATGTATATACCTGTCACACCGCCACATTGTATATTGGAACACATACAGTCTTGACTGAAGTTGGAGGTAGCACATGCTTCATTGAAAAAATACACAGACCAAAGATGGTCAGGGAGCTTCTAGGGGGAAATTATGGTAGGTGTCAGATGGAACATAATTGCCAGCTGATCTGATGGGCCAAATCCTGTTCTCATGGAGATCACATTCTGAAAAATACCTAAATAAGACAATTGCTACCAGTAATTAATACAAAGAAGATAAGAAAGATAAAGAGAGTCTAATGCAGTTTACTAGGCAAGAAGTCTGTGTGTATGTGGGAAATAGGGAACCTGTGCCAGGAGATAACTGTCACACAGACCTAATGTTGTATTCAGTCAAACGTCACTTTAAACTATTCCTGGGTAAACAGGAATGATTGTTTCTCAAGTTATTTATCCTGAGTGTTTTTTTAAGTATTATTCAGTTTATGGGAAACATTCTGTGAACATTTTCAGCAGATGCTGTCAAATCTAAATATTTATTCAGTTTTCAATGCTATTTGCTGAGAGCAGAATTCTGCATTTTCAGATCCTTGTGTTAGTTTACATAAGACCTTGGTGTGTTATAACCAATTGACTATTGATCTCAAATGGGTCTGAGATCAGAACAGGAGGAACCCTTTGGTATCTCTTGAGCTTCAATGCTTTTCTTCATCTGGTAATTACCATTGTCTAATGAATTATAAAAAGGGGTCACCCTAAGCTAAAATTTTACACATAGAATCTCTTTTTAAACTGATTTAGGCATTATATTTAACTAACCCACTAAATAAGCATTTCCCCCTTAGCTGGAGACAGCCTCTTTCCAAATCCCATCAGAGAGCTCAGAGGGCCAGCTACATTTTGCCAAAAGATACATATCAGTGATAAGAGGAAACTGAGTTTTCAGTTGTCATTCAAGGACTATATGTGTAACAGCTAGCCAATGTTTGCACCCCAATTCTAGATTTAAAAAAAAAAGTCCCATACTTTACAGCTATGAAGACTGGGATTCATACCATGAATCAATCCACTTTGGGAAACAGTTAGTAAATGAGATATAGGAAGAATATGACGTTGCTGGATGGACCAAGGTAAGCCTATCTCCTGGGTTGATACCAGTCAGTCTGTTTAGCTTCCAGCTCTTTCAATCACATCTCTATAGACCCAGGGTCCAGAGATGTGGAGGCTCAGCCAGAACTCTCTGCTAAAATCAAGGTCTATGCTCCTTGTGGGTCTATGCTCCTTGTAGAGGATATGGGGATAGATTCACTTTCAACTTTATTCAGATTGTTGGCCAACCTGCAGTGAAATTAGAGGTCCTTGCTCCCTGGATATAACCTAAAGGTCATTCTTAGCTGAAAAAGATGAGGAATATACGGCAGGAGGTCTCCAGAACATCGAAACATTTTTCCAGTGGTGACACAGAGGACATAAACTGGAAGCCAACACCCCTTGGCTTAGAACTGCCTCCATCAAAGCAAAAATCAATGGGTCCAGTCACCTTCAATCCCCCCGCCTCGCTATATATAGCTCTGACTCTTCTGCCTTCCTCTTCCACATTTGAGAGATTCCTTGTGATAATACTGGGCCAGCTAGGAATAATCTATCTTTTTTATTATTATTTTTAGGCGAGGTCTTTCTATATAGCCCTGGCTGGCCTGGAACTCACTATATAAACCAAGCTAGCCTTTATCAAGTCATCTGAAAAGTTGGTTTGTTACATAATATTAACTCACAGATTCTGAAGGCTAAGGCATGAACATCACTAATAGATGGCATTATTCTGAATGCCGCATCACTAGGTATTTTTGAATAAATGAAAGACTGCCTAATAGCAGTATACCTGAAGACTGAATCTGATGGCCTGAGTGGATTCAGGGAAATGGAAAAATGCACACCCATTCTATTCTGTGCCTAGACTTAAGTGCCTTCCCTCCGATGAATGTCTTTGGACAGAGTCTTTGTGAGCAGGTACATAATTATCTCTACCCTATTCTGAGGACACAGAGGCTCAAATTAGTTAAGTGACTTGCCCATCAGCAGAGCACCCCAAGCCCTGGTGGCTTCCTATCATGCAGTACCTTCCTGCTTAGACCTATAGACATTCTACCCATATGTAGCTGTCCTTCAGCTGAGGCAAAATTCATCGAGTTTAAATCCAGATCTGACACTTACCAGTTGTGTGACCTTGGACTAAATACTTAATTTTCTGTGCTTCAGTTTTCTAGTTTGTTAACAGTGAAGACAGTAATTATACTAAGTATGCTGAGGTGTTATAAGCTTTACATAATGTAGGTTAAGGTCTCACAACATGCCCAGCATTGCACTGTCGATGCTAGGTCTTACTGTCACCATACACCACAGCAACTGGTTTTTACCATTTCTTAACTTCCAAGAAGCTTTAGTTTACCCGTTTCTAGGTCGATGATAGCAGTAGGGAGTGTTGTTAGTCTCTAGACAATCACTGTCCTTTCTGCATCCCGCTGTGAGCCAAGCACAGGTTAGCTGGGCTCCCAGAGTATGAGCAGAGAGGTGGTCTTCATGCAAGAACGAGGGGGTTCTATTCATAGAGGATCTTCTCTCAACAGTCAGACATGGCATACCATCCTTAGATAGAAACATATAGGTCCATTACACAGGCTAATACCTCTATGACCTCCCATTCTTTCTCTCCTTCCCTCTCTTTCTATGTCTCTATCCACTACTTCCTTTTTGTTGTTAATAGCATGAGATACTATGATTTGAATATTTACTGTGGGATTGGTTGCCAGATGATGGGCTTTTGGAAAGTGACTGGATCCTGAGGACTCTGACTTAATGAATGCATTAACCTCTAAATAGATTTGTAACATAAGGACCGAAAATGGTAGACTGTGAAAAATTAAAGGCAGGGTATTTCAAGTCTTTCTCTGCCCCTTCCAATAAGCCTTGTCTCTGACTCCTGGCCACCATACTGTGACTTGCTCTACTCTGCCATACATTCTCAGCTGTGATGGACTGACATTTCTGAGACCATGGGCCAAAATAAATCCTTCCTCCTTTAAGTTGTTAGTGTCAGGCATTTGTCACTGCAATGAGAAATATAACTAACATATGAGAATCCCACATTTCATAGCAAGGAAGCCCACTATCAAAGTTGTAGGTAAATATCCACGTACGACCTCCACTGTTCACTGTTCTCAGTCGTTTCACAAATACCACCAGACATGCCTTCTTATCTTTGGAGAACAGAGGGGGAAGTTCCTTAGCAATTTAATCAGAGTGTTGGATAATCACTGTCTACATGAAACAGAAGCATGAGAGCCAGTGGAAATAGGTTACTGATTACCACAGGAAGACCACCAGAATTAAATCCACATGGAGATCTTTATCCTCTCACAAAGAGTGAGGTTTTGCTGCACTGAAGGAGTGCAAAAACAGCATTTGAAGAAAGATATATACAAGGTGAGTGCAATATCTCCACTCTGTCAGTAATGTGTGAACACTCACTTGATCATTTCCTTCTATGATCTCTCCCTAGCAACTGATGGATTCCATAGCTGTCCAGGAAACAAGCCTCTTCCCTGAATTCTATTTCCCTCTTGGGTTGTTTGCCAAGGACAACAAATTGAACTTTAACTCCAAGCCTGAAAAGTTTCCTTTTCCTGACTAGAATGAAACCTCAGTCTATTACCCTAACTTAACTGATAAAGCAAGCCTTTGATGCCACTCTGAACAAATCATGTAAGTTGGAAGTTACTATGGGGAAAAAAAGCACATAAAGGAAGCTTTTGAGTTAGCAGTTATCCCAATTCTTTATCTCAGACACAAGACAAACACTTCACACTTCAGGGTTGCAATAACAAGACCCATGAAACTTCAAAAGTGCGGTCGGATACATCTGAGTTCATTCATCTCACACAAACCCCAAGTGGCCATATGTTACCTTGTTTTTTTGTGTGAGAACTATGATTTATGTACATTCCATTTGTCCTCAATCTGGAAATAATTTCCCCCTTAAATATGAATGTGAAAGGAAAATGGGAGAGCTAGGAGGCTCTGCTCACCCAGACCCCTGCTCACACAGACCCCTGCTCATACAGAACCCTGCTCACCCAGACCACTGCTCACATGGAGTCCTGCTCACATGGAGCCCTGCTCACACGGAGCCCTGCTCACACCCTTGGTCCTCTGGACACATTTGAATCATAAAATGAGTCTCTTTTATGTTGTAGTTAGTTGCTTACCTGTCCACAGATTTCATGAACCATAAGAGGAATTTCCAACTAGAAAAAGTACTCATGCCTCTTGCCAAGGAGAGTCTATGACAAAAAAAGAGAAATACATAGAAATAGTTCTGTGATTTATGTACATTTTAACAAAACCATTGAAGTTATCTCCATATTGAGAACTGATTGTTGTGTTGGACTTCCTTGAACATAACTTAGAGCTCAGTGTTTTCATTTTGAGTGGCACTCAGTGTGGGGAAGGACTACCATATTTTTTGCAATGTTCAGCACTTGTCTATGATTCTCTACTAGTTCTTAGAAAAGAGCAGCCTTCCAAAGTCCATAGGGGCAAAAATGAACAAGAATGAGTCATAAGCCAGAAAGTGTCTGACAGCACAGAGCAATAGTTCAGTAACATTAGCGCAAGAGTGAGTGGGTGGAAGGTGGAATCCCTTGTACTTAGCATGTGATGGATTCCTGAGGAAGATTATAGCTGGTATTTGTTTACCTGACAGTGTGTGACAGAGTCTAAGTTTTCTTTTAAGATATATAGTGAGTCACTAAAGTATGAAACTATTAGCAGATAAGTACAACAGATGGCACATGCACACATACATAGGCACATACACACACACACTGAGTCTGCCAATAACCAGATCCTTCTCAACTCTTACAAACAGCACTGTTGTAGAACATTAAGATGTATTACATTTGTTTATGCTGTGGAACATTTGTTTAATGATGCAAAGATGTGTTGTGTTCTTTTATGTTGCATTTGTTTGACTCTGTGAAGCTGTGTTATAGTGCCTGTCTAAAATATCTGATTGGTCTAATAAAGAGATGAATGACCAATAGCAAGGCAGGAGAAATGATAGGTGGATCTGGCAGGCAGAAAGAATAAATAAGAGGAGAAATCTGGGAAGATGGATTGAGGGATGAGAAAAAGGAGAGGAAGACTCCAGGGGGCAGTCACCCAGCTATACAGCAAGCCACAGAGAAAGAAGTAAAGAACGGTATACAGAAATAGAGGAAGATAAAAGTCTAGAAGCAAAAGATAGATGGGCTAATTTAAGTTAATAAAAGCTGTCTAGAAACAAGCCAAGCTAAGGCCAGGCATTTATAAGAAAGAATAAGGCTCTGTGTGATTTATCTGAGAGCTGGGTGGTGGGCCCCCCAAATGAGCAATAGAGTCAAAGAGTAAAAACAACCAACAGCACAGCACCACTTACTTCTCTTTTTACCAGTAGGGTGTCTTATTTTCTTCTCCATGCATTTTCTTTGCAGTTATATTAGCTGTATTCAATAACTTGTCCAGACTGAAGAATGGTAGCTGTGGGGCGTTTACCCAACCACCCCCATAGTTCCCCAGAGTTTTCTTGAGTGTGAGCAGCAGGAAATGTTAGATAGAAGGATTTATTGCGGAGAATATCGCGGAGATAAACAGATAGAAAATAAAGGATAGCCTCGAGAGGGCCTGGAACCTATTCCAACGGGCCCTGACTGTCTCTGCCCCAGGGTTTTTATAGAGACGCTAAGGGGTGGAGCAAAAGACCTCCTCCCCCAGCACAGCCAAGTGCAGACCATCTCAGACACCTGCACTCAGGCCCGTGGTCCTAATCATTCTCTATGTGGACCTGCTGGGTAAAGCCACGAGGAACCCGAGAACGGGCTCCCACAGGTAGCTATGGACTTGGACAGTCAAAGACACCTAGAAGTTGAGATAGCTTATGTTTCCTGAGTTGGTGCATGAGTTGGGGTGGGTTTTTACAGCAGAACTCTTTAGCAGCAGTGATTAGTGGAAGGTTTTCTGAGCAGATAATAATAAGCAATCCATAGGAAACACTGCAAGTGGCTGCTATTTAGGAGGCCTAGGAAAGGACAGTCCTGACAGAAAGTTTCTGGTCCCCTAAAACCAGGAACCTGAGAGGAGGCAATATTTAGATCCTCAGAAAAATGGCTACAGGGTCTGATAATAATGAATATGGATCTTTCAAAGAGATGGGGGCTCAAAGGAAACAGTATGCAGGCAAGATGGGAACTGGCAAGATCTGGGAGAGATTCCATCTCTGGATCCCATCAGTACAATTAGGTTAAAAGAGGTAAGGACAGAGGCCCGTGAAGATTCACATCCACTGACTAACATCAGAATCTGAAAGCACAGACAAGAAAGCACCACAATCAGAATGAATCTGACACTGCTGTACGATGTAAGTCCAATCACTGCCATTCCTTGTGACAGCCTAGAATGAGACTGAGCAGATGGAAGACCTGGACACCACAACACACCTTACTTCATTCACTCATTCATCCACTCAAGCAGTACCAATGTGGTCACCACTCTGTGCCAGGTACCAAGAACTAGTGGAGACTAAGGTGGCCCACACTAGGAGGAAGAGACTAGAGGGCCAATCTTCACACAATGGCTGCTTGGAGGATACCAGCAAGGAAGGGAAATACTCAAAAGAAGGAATCAAGTGATACAGAATGAAGAAACGTAGGCAGGACCAAACTCACTCTGAGCATGTCTTCTGATCTAGGTTCCTCTTTGAATGAAATGACCAACAATTTGGTTTATAATATGGACTTATATTAAGAAGTAAGCTCTCCTTTTACTAAATGCACAATTCATTTATGTAAGTTTTCCATCCTTAGAATCAAATTAACACAACCAGAATGACACCTATGGCATTAGTCCCCAGACCTGTCCCTGTCCATTCCCACTGCACTGCATAAACATTATTTCTGAATGGTACCCACCATTCACTTCTTGGATGAACCAAAAGCCTATGTTAGCCTTAAATTTGCTCTTTGCCTCCTAAATGCTTCTTCTAGTCACCACTCAATCCAAAATCTACCCTGAATCTTTTTTGCTTTTTGCTTGTTTTTGTTCACTTTAGCACAGGCTGTTAATCTTTTCCCTGTATTGTCTCAATAACCTCTATAGTAATTTAATTACCAACCTGAATATACCCATGGGCATTCTGCCTCACTTCATGAACTTTCTTGGACCTACCTATTCCTATCTCAGGTCTCAAATGCTCATCACCAGATGTTTCTCACCCTTTATCCATTACATCCCAGCCATGCACCCATCTTCCCATACATGCCCACCTCAGAATATTTGTACCTCTTGATTACTCTGTCTGGAATATTCTTGTCCAGTTTTTTCATGTTTATTGTTTTTACAATAACTGAAAACTTGAATTTGCCCTTGTCAAAGAGGTTTTATTCCTTAAATGATAAATTTTAAAATCTGATCATAAAATACAACCATATTAACTCAGTATAGTGGTACTCATTTATAATCCTGGCACTGAGGGATACATGAGCAGGAAGATGGAAATCCTGAGGCCAGATTTGACCACGTAGCAAGACTCTGTCTTAGAAAAACAGAAACACAAGTAAACATGAAACTCCATCATTTAGTTTTTAAATCTCCTATGTTTTAATAGGATGTTCTAAGGATAACATTGTAGAATATTTTAAGATGTGTTACATTTGTGCTATGGAACATTTAGTTAATGATGCAAAGATGTGTTCATTCTTTTACATTGCATTTGTTTAACTCTGTGAAGCTGTGCCACTTTTCCTTCCTAAAATGCCTGATGATCTAGTAAAGAGCTGAACAGCTGATAGGGAGGAAGGAGAAAGGATAGGCAGGGCTGGCAGGCAGAGAGAATAAATAAAAGGAGGAATCTGGGAGGAGAAGAAGAAAGAGCAAGAGAACAAGGAGAGGAGGATGCAGGGGCCAGCCACCTAGCCACCCAGCCAGCCACAGATTAGAGTGAAAGTAATATTACAGAAGTAAGAAAAGGAAAAAGCCCAGAGGCAAGAGTTAGATGGGATAATTTAACCTAAGGAAAATGGCAAGAAATAAGCGAAGCTCAGACCAGGCATTTATAAGAAAGAATAAACCTCTGTGTGATTTATTTGGGAGCTGGGTGGCAGGCCCCCCAAAAGAGTAAAGAGTTTAAAAAAAACAACAACAACAACAAAAACCAACAACAGATAGTGTCTATTGTTTTTGGCTTGAAAGAAATAAAAAAAGAAATGGCCTAATTAAAATCTTTCATCTTGCCAAAGTATTCAGTTTAGCAGCCAAATTGAAGACATTTTAACCCAGTCATTAAAGGGCTCAGGTGTCAAAGGCTGCTAATTTTTCCCAATTCAATAATCTTGAGAGGTAGACCCCTTTGGACGTGACTGAATCATAAGAAATCTAACCTCATCAATGAATTAATCCATTGATGGTTTCATAATTTGGTGGCATTGTGAGGGATGACACAGAGCAGAAAGTGGGACCTAGTTAGAAGAAGCCACCCACAGGGGAAATATCTTTGAAGGGTATGCCATATTCCTATCCCTCCCCTTCTCTCTGCTTCCTGACCACCATATGGTGAACAGCTTTGCTCTGATGTGCCCTCTTGTCTTTTCCCAGAGGATGGACTGGATCATTTGGGACAGGAGCCAAAATCAACCCTCCTCCCTGAAGCATTTTCTCAAAGATTTTGTCACAGTAATGAATAGTGACCCACACCAGTGAGTTTACTATTAAACAGCCTTGCAAATAGTCATCTTTTATAGTTATAATGGAGAGTATGCTCAATAGGAGCTCTGGTAAGTTCCAACAGAAACCACATGATAGGTCCAGATTTTTATTTTGAGATACTGACATCCCTGAAGCAGCACATTTAAGCAGCAAAACAGAGTTTGGCTTTGCTCTGTACTATGCACTTGTAATTCTATGATTACCATGCAATAGCAAATTTAATATACCAATACTTGACTATGGAGATGGATCAGCTGTTAACAGTAGTTTTTGTCCTTGCAGAGGACCTGGGTTCAATTCTCAGCACCCCTTTGGTGGTGGCTCACAACCATCTATAACTCCAGTTCCAGGGTATCTGACTCCTTCTCCTGACATTTTCAGGCACCAGGCATACAAACTGTGCACAGACATGCATGTGAGCAAAACACTCGTACACATAACATCAAATAAGCATTAAAAAAATATAGGAAATCACAACCATAGGTCTGGCATTCCTACAGTCAAGACCCCAGAACAGAGAATTTAGATTGACTTCGTAAAATAATTCAATGGCAGGGAGCATTTCACATCTTTGTTAACAGTTCCTGCCTTCTTGGAAAGAGCAAGCTTTGAGCTAGGAAATCTGACCTTGGGTATTGGGTATCACATAGGCTCCTGCCAATGGGCCAGAAGGCACCATGTTTTCTATACATAACCTCTCACTCTCAACAACCACTGAAAAGTTTGGCTTCATTTTCAAAACTCTCTGTAGAAGGGCTGGATGTGCATGTCAGAGTGCAAATGGAGGTCAGAGTTCAGCCTCAAGCATCTACCCTCGTCTTCCTCCTTCTTTGAGACAGTATCTCATTGTTGCTCATCTCTGCCTCCCATCTCACCTTAGGAGTATCAATGTTACATCTGTATTTATGTGAGTTCTGGGGATTCAAACTCAGATCCTCATGCTCGCCCGGCAATCGCTCTATTCACTGAGACATCTCCCCAGCCCAGCCTCCATCGTTTTTTGTTTTTTTGTTTTTAACTAAGAACAACTCTTTAGATCCCACAGTGAACATGGAAGAACCTTTTCTTGCACTCTGGTCTGGCCAGCTCAAAGCCAGTTCTTTAACTAATCAGGCTGGAAGATCTGGGACTCACCTAACATCTTCAGAGAATAAAATGAGTCATAACACCACAGGAGTGAAACGGGGGCGGGGGGGGGGGGTGGAAAGAAAAAGAGGTCATAGATGGTAACAAAGGAGACCATTGGCACAAAGCCTTATTATTTTTTGAGGTGGGGAGAGTTTATTGGATTTCTAGCAAAATCTACTTTATCTTCTCAATTTGATCAGATTGATAAACCCTCGGAAGATTTATACCTTGCTGTCGTTGATTCCCTGACCCATCTGGTGACTGTGACCATGCTCAAACATTAAATGGAAGGAAAATAAATGTGTGTTCTTTCTGGAATGGCACCTGCATATGTCCTCAGCCTGACACATTGGATCGAGTTAAGACACATAGAAAACCTGGATGTGCTGAGCTGGAAATGGCTGCAGTCCGTTCCCAGGCAGCTGTTTTATTTTGAGCAAAGCTGCATGTAAGACTAGATGGGATTAATTTTTTTTTTTTCTGATGAGGAGCCAGCCAAATATTTCCTTGTTTCTAAGTTTGTCCCCTTATTGGGCCTAAAAAGGAACTGAGAGGGCCTTCCAAGACATCCTCTGTTGAATATGTCATTTGAGATTCTTCCCAGCCAGACCTTTAGTAACTGGAGAAAAATGTCTCTAGGTGAATTGTCTGAGAACAAATCGTTTCAATCTGCAGAGAACTTCACTCTCTATTTAAGCCCTCTCTCCAGGGCTTCTGGGAAATCCTTTTCAATTTCCTTTTATTTTATAGTCAGGTACTAATATTTATTGTGGTTTCTGATAGCATGCCAAAAGAGGTACGTCTCCCCCCTCCCCACATTTTATTAGCTAGATGTGAATTCTCTCTTTTATATAAGAGGATCAAAACATTGGTCTATTTTGGAAAAAGCATAGATTTCTTGTGCAAGAAAAAAATACAAAAAATAGCTAAATCATTTCATGTATAAGTCAGTTAATAGAGAGAGAGTCCTTTATGTTCTCCTCCCCCACTCTCTTGCAAATAGGAGAGTGAAAGAGAGAGACAGACATAAAATGAATGACTTAATTGAATGGCAAATCCCAAATTCCTGATACTAAGCCAGACTTCCAGCAGACAAGCTTATGGAAAAGACCACCCTTCCTTCCTCGAATGTGTTCTACTACTTTTTTTTTTTTAAAGAAAATATTGTTTTGTTTAGCTCTCCTTTTGACACATGCTGTTGGAAATGACCTAGTGTTCAATTTTATTTCTGTGTTTGCCTTTGATTTCATGAGGTTAACGCTCACTTTGTTTGTGACTTCCTCTTTTGATTTGTGAAGTTTCTAAAATTTCCCCCCAGTCACAATAGTTTGTGATGAAGTTTCCGCGAGAAAGGGACCAATAAGTGCTGGTGCATCTGTACAGGGAGATCCGATGCTGCCTAGGAATGCCTTAGAGGACCCTGGGTTCAGGGAGAAGCCCCAGGTTTTTCCTGTCACTTTGCTCCAGGCTTGTTCTTGCTGCCTCTGGGACTTCAAACACTTGCCTCAAGACAGCTTAGCAGGATTTGAAGACAGTCACATGGCAAGGTTTGGAAACTGACCATTCATCATTTAGAGAAGAAATATAAGAAAACAACTTAATTGTTCCATCAGATACTGAGTCATCTGTATCGAAGGAAAGCACATACCAGTCCTTGGAAACAAACTGTTTTTCTTCTGGTTTCTAAAAGGATTTTGAATTGTCTGTGTTAAAAATTGCTGGCTGTGGGATTGAGGATGGGAATAGGAGGAGAGGGGGAACCATTGATATTTAAATGCAGATGCTTTGACCTCACTCCAGCCTTGTAGAATCACAGTCTCTAGGCAGACCCACCATGTGAATGCATTTTTATTCATTATAAAAGTCAAGGCTCCTAGTCAAGAAAGTTCCTTCCTGGATTGAAAATCAAAGAGCAGTGGGAAAAGGACAGGTTGTAAAATGTATCTTGGGATTCCCATGACAATATTATCTGAAGCACTAAAATATTAGAAAATGTCTCTGAGCAGAGGTTGATTTGGTGGGGGGGGGGGGGGGGAGGTGACATTCTGTCTTTGCTCCAGCGTCTCCCTCTGTTTTCTTGTAACTGTAGAAATGAGCATCTTGCCTTTAGAAAATGGGGCTTACAAATATGTCCTGTTGCCTGTTGCTTTTAGATGGGTCACTGAAAGCATAGCTTGCTCTTCTGAAGCCTAGGCTTTGGGGTTAACTAGACAGTTTAGCAGAGAAGGGCATTTGCCACCAAACTCGTGACCTGAGTTAAATTTTCTGAAGCCACATGGTAGAAGGAAAGAATGAATTCCTGCAAGCTCTTCTCTTACCTCCATGGGTACACTATGGCACATATATACCACCCCCTACACACACACACACACACACACACACACACACACACACACACACACACACACAAGATAAATGTATTGCTTAGTGTATGTGTCAAAAAGAGTTTGAGAAGCACCATGATCTAGGTAGGCCCTGCCTGGTGGATGTGATCATGGTAGGCCCTGAACAGGCATCTTTTAAACACAGTTGTGAGATCTGCAGCCACTGTCCATCTCAGCTCAAAATCTGGTCTGCACCAACATCCCCTCACTCAGTTGTGCATGGGGATGAAATTGGTCTGTCGCTCTCAAGTCTGATATGAGCTTGTGAATTCACATAATGGCCAGCTTCTGTCTTTCCTGTGGGCCAATGACATGTAACTAGCTCTTTGACCTCTTTCCTGATTGGCACTCACACTCCCAAGCAGTATTGAAGTGATCTCTTAAAGTGAATATTTTCTGAAATCTTAAAACTTTGCCTAATTATTACTTGATTGATGTCCCTTCCCAAGGACACCAGCCCTCCCATTTCGCCCATACAAGAGCTGGACTTAACCATATGCCTCTGCTTCCCTGGCATTCTGCCTGTATTAGTTAGGTTTCTCCAGAAGGACAGAACCAGTAGAATTAATAGATATTACAAAAGGGATTTATTAGATTGGCTTAAAAGATTTGGCCCGAGTAGTCCCACAATGACCATCTGCGTGTTAGAGAAGCTGAAAGCCAGTTAGCTGTTCAGTCCACAGGCTGGATGCTTCAGCAGTCCCAAACTAACAATGAAGGCCTGGAAAGCTGCTGGTCTTCAGTCCATGTTAGAAAGCTGAAGAAGCTGGGCTCTGACGTCAGTGAAGGGTAACAGCATTCATGGCAGTGACAGGGTAAATGAACTCAACAGGTGGATGCAAAGCAGATAGAGAGGCAAAAACAGGGCTTTTACCCCAGACCTCTTTTTGTCTAGACTGCCCCTGGAAGGTGTAGCCAGCTCAGGGGTGGGGCGGGGGAGCTTCCTTGATTCAGTTAATGCTTCCAGGAAATACCCTCACAGATCCTAGAGGCATATCTCTTATTGGTCCCAGATTAATCAAGTTGATAACCAAGATGAGTCATCACACTGCCTTTGGAATAAATAGGAGCATCGCTGTTACTAGACAATGGTTACTGATGCCCCCCAGAGAGTCTCTATCTGTCTTTCTGCTAAACCATAGATCATAATTACTGGAGCCTAGAGTACAGCTTAGAACTCATCCAGAGTACTGTATCTCAAAGTGAAGTCCCACATAAGTAGCAACAATGCCCCCAGGGATCTTGTTGGAAATGTAATTTAGGAGTCCACCACACCCCCTAGGATGTAGAAACTCTGGAAGAATAGCCCAGCCATCTCCGTTTTACTATAACTCTAAAGTTTATGCATTGAACTGTATGGAGCAACCATCTGAGTGTAACACTTGGTCTTTCTTGCCAACTTGGTTAGATTTAGAATCTCCATGGAAATATACCTCTGGCGTGTCTATAAGGGTTTTAGATTGGTTTAGTTGAGGAAAGAAGACGTATCCTGAATGTGGGCAAGCACAATCCGTGGGCTGAGGGCCTAGACTGAACAGAAAGGAGAAAGTGAATTGAGGACCAGCCTTCATCTCTCTGTCTCCTGTCTGCAGATGCACGGTGACCAACTGCTTCAAGATCCTGCTGTTGTTCTTCCCTGCCGTTATGGACTGCATGCTCAACCCATCCTTCCCTTCCTAAGCTGCTTTTCTTGGGTCACAGCAATGAGGCAATAACTAATACAGCTAGGCAGATGCAAATGTATTGGAAATTGCAAAGACACCTGATAGCAAAGAACAGCTTCTTCCAATGCCCTCATGGATTGCCACATGATAGCACACTGTCAAATGAAATTCTTCATCTCTTGACTCTCCATTAACAATCTTCTCACTGTCTTATGTTTGTATTTATTGAAAGATGGGTGCATGTGAGTAGAGAGTTGGTTGATAAGAATAAATCGTCTGTTCATGTAGATCTCATTCCATTTCTCTGTCATTGGGCGATCCCTGTGTCTTTCTTGGGGTCCTGTTTTCCAGGTAGCCTCCCTGGTGATGTGAGTAGCACAACCTGGGGCCTATGCAGGATTGTTTGGCTCGGCCTGGGAGGAGGGGACTAGACCTACCTGGACTGAGTCTACCAGGTTGACCTCAGTCTGTGGGGAAGGCTTTGCCCTGGAGGAGATGGGAATGGGGGTGGGGGTTGGGGGGAAGGTGAGGGGGACGGGAGGGGGAGAACAAGGGAATCCGTGGCTGAAATGTAGAACTGAATTGTATTGCAAAATAAATTTAAAAAAAAAAAAAAAGGAGATATAAGACAGGAAGTAATCAGGAAAGATGGCCAACACCAATGTCTGCCCTTTACTAGTATATACATGCATGTGTAAGCACACACTCACAAGAACAAATATGTACAACACACACACAGAAAGAGAGCACCATATGCTCTTAAATTCAAAGATGCTTGAACAAGACATTATTATTACCAAAATGGGAAATCAAACTAAAAACACCCTGTGCAAAGCAATATGACAAATTGTCTCTGCCCTCCATTGGTTTAAGACTAAAATTAATATGATTACAAAACCCTGATTAGCAATTATTGACTGCTTCTTCTCCTCCTTCTTTTCTATATTATACATTTATAGTATATAATATATTACTATATATTATACTTTATAATGTAATATATAATATATTACTATATATTATACATTATAATATAATATATTATATATGTGATCAAATTACAGAAAAATAACTTCTATATACATGTTGTTTGTAGTGTCATACAAATTTCAGTCATTTAAAATATTATGGAGCTCATGGACTCTGGACCAACAGCTAGGGAGTCTGCATGGGACCAACCTAGGCCCTCTGCATGTATGTGACAGTTTGTAGCTTGGCCTGTTTGTGAGGCTCCTAGCAGTGGGATCAGGACCTGTCCGTGGCACTTGAGCTGGCTTTGGGAACCTATTCCCCATGCTGGGTTGCCTAGCCTAACCTTCATGCAGGAGCAAGAACGTGGTCCTGCCTCAAAAGAAATCATCAGGGTGAGTACACCAAAATTAATAGAAAACATTATCTCATAATTACATAAGTTCCTATTAGCTTTGCCATATTAATGTACAGTCTCTTCTTCATGATTCTTTCTACAATGTACTTAAGAAGGAGCAACTTCCATACTGCAATCCAATAAATATTTTAAAAATTAAAAAAAAAAAAAAAGAATAAATCGTCTAATAATACAACGGTTTGCTTTGGAATAGCAGCATTCTGTTATGCAGAGGGGGGAGGAGGGAGGGATGGAGGGAGAGAGAAGGGGAAGGATGGAGAAAGAGAGTGTGTGTACTTAGAGTTTGCATTTGTTAAATTTAAATCTTTCTGTGCCAGCTGGGACCACCAGCTGAAGAAATGATAACCTCATGAGAAAATACTCTTCCTCACCATAACCCAAGCCTTCGTTGGCCTTTTTAGTTTTGTTTTATGTGTTCTCCCTTTGACACTCAGACAACTCGATAAAACTCCAGGCCTGGAGGTGGAGCTCGGTGATAGAACAGCTACCAAGCATGCACCATGGTCAGTTTGATCCCCAGCACTAAAGAAAAGAAAATGTACACCTCAGTTTTCTTATCCTCAAGCACACAGTTTTGTTTTGCACATCATCTATTCAGAATCTTAATCTCCCAGTTATTTCTGCATCAGACAGTTCTTGAAAGGCAGCTGCCTTGAAACAACAGCATGCCTTAACAGGAAGCAGGTTCTCTCAGTGTGTTTCTGGCCTAGAATCCATTCATATGCTAACATCCTTTTCCTTCCTGACATCAGCCCTCTCCTTTATTTAATCTGTTACTTTGCAAACCCAAGTGCGGATCTGTATGTTGAGTCTCATGTACTTACATACAAGCCCATCATCTCTGATGCTTTTCCTTCGCAGACTGGACTTGCTGACTGAGTAGCGATGGAGACTTAGAACCAGTCATCATGAGTGAACATGGAGTCTACACCAGGTCCTCTCATTGCTACTCTAATGGGCAGATTTTGATTTTGATTTTGATTTTATTTAGTTTTAGTTTTATGGTGCCTCCAGCATCCCTGCCTTCGGAGAGCGACCACCGTTCTACAGCTGTCTCCGTACACCATGTGGCGGTAAATTAGCAGCTCTGACTCAAGTGAGGCAACTTGGAGATCCAAGCCTACCTCAGCTTGGTCCTGTCCCACATTGAGCCAATCATACTATTCCCAGACTCTTCTCACGGGCAACACCTGCCCTGTCTCTCCAACTTAAGCACTGATGACTTCTGAGACTCCACAGGCCATTGCGTCTCCTCCAAGGAAGAAGATGAGAGGAAAGGCAAGCACAGGAGGTGCACATAAAAGCATAGAGCTCGCTAATTGGACTCCTGGAGCTCCACCTGGGGCCTAGTCGTGGATCTCTGCATCCAGATCCCTCAGTCATTGGATGGGGTTTCTAGCACGACAATTAGCGAGAAAGAGGAGGGTTTATATGAGCGAGAACTGTTGAGACCAAGGTTGGATAAAGCACAGGGACAAATAGCCAAACGAATGGAAACACATGAACTATGAACCAATGGCTGAGGAGCCCCCAACTGGATCAGGTCCTCTGAATGGGTGAGATAGTCGATTGGCTTGATCTGTTTGGGAGGCATCCAGGCAGTGGGACCGGGTCCTGTGCTCATTGCACGAGTTGGCTGTTTGAAACCTGGGGCTTATGCAGGATCGCTTGGCTCGGCCTGGGAGGAGGGGACTGGACCTACCTGGACTGAGTCTACCAGGTTGATCTCAGTCCTTGGGGGAGGCTTTGCCCTGGAGGAGGTGGGAATGGGGAGTGGGCTGGGGGGAAGGGGAGGGGGGGCGGGAGGGGGGAGATATGTAGAACTGAATTGTATTGTAAAATAAAATAAAATAAAATAAAGGGAAAAAAAAGCATAGAGCTCTCAATGGCTAAGGTGAAGCTGGTATCCTTGACGTTCCAAAATCCACAAAAGAGAGAGTCAGTCAATCACCTCACTCTGTAAAATCTTGATAGAGTCTGGGAAAACTCAAAAACAACCATTGGTTTGCAATCAAGAGCCACATACGGTGAGATGAATATTCCTCTAAATTATTTCACTAATTAATAAATGGAAAAATCAGTCTCAGTACATTTTCCAAGATCTATGATTCTAAATATATATCCCATACTTGTACAGCTTATTTCTAATACAGAAACAGCGTTATCAACTCCTTGACTAGTGTTCTGTTATTTAAGTGAATTTTAATGTTTCCTCCTTGGTGCATGCGTGTGTGTGTGTGTGTGTGTGTGTGTGTGTGTGTGTGTGAGAGAGAGAGAGAGAGAGAGAGAGAGAGAGAGAGAGAGAAACAGACAGACAGACAGACAGACAGACACAGAGACAGGCAGACAGGCAGACAAAGAGAATTTGTCCTGAAGGTAAAATTTATGACTTTTCATGAAGTCAAAATTAATACCTGCTGCGAAGAGAAAGCCCTGCCCCTGGCCTGTTGCAGAAACACTGCCCAGCCTGGCATACAGGCATCAGAATGTCTAAGCACAGCAGCGTCAGCCTCACCACTGACCTTGTTTTAAAACTGGTATGTCAGTCCCTTATTTGGTTCTGGTGAGACTCCAAACAAGGAACAAAATCAAAATGTGTTGATAGTATTTAATGACGTATCATGAGCAGTTAGTTATACGGTGAAAAGCGAGGGCCTGGGCAGCCCTGATAAATTTGAATGAACACAAGAAAAGGTTACATTGCTCTGCAAACAGTTTTTATATAGAAATGTCACATGAAAGGCAGTGGTATTAAAGATTTATGCTGTGGGGTTGCCTGGAATACATCAGCCAAGCCCTGTTGTTCCTTGAACCATAGATGTAGTGGCACTTTCTGGCTGTTTAATCTGAGCCCTGCTTTCTTAGAACTCTATGCTGTCAAAACAGTCCTTTGTTCTTAGTTTATATGTGTAAATTTTTATTAAAAAGAACCAGGAACATTTTATTTCTTTTATCAAAAACAAAAGACTCGAGGTGAGTGTAGAAATGCTGACAAAACAGATTGGCTCCTGGGAACACAAGTGGTTTTTACATAGAAAAAAATGTATTTGGAGGGACTGGAGGGATAGCTCAGTCAAGCATGAGGACCTGAGTTGGATCTCCAAAACTCATATAATAAGAAGCCAGGCATGATGATGCACACTTCCAATCCCAGTGCTGGTGAGGCATAAAGACGTAGATCCCTGAGGCTCAAGGCTCACTACTCACCTAGCCTACCATACTTGGCAAGTTTCCAGGCCAGTGAGAAAGCCTGTCTCACAAAAGAAAAAAGACAACATGGAAAGAGCCTGAGGAACAAATCCCAGGTTATCCTCTGGCCCCGGGAACACATACTAGTGCATGTGTGTAAACAGCACCCCCACCCACACATGTGTACCTATATACACGCAGCATAAAATCGGCAGCTTCGTTCACATAAACGTATTCATTTAATCATCTCTGATAATATCCATATACTGTTACTTGGGGAATGTGGATGCTATGCACCAAATGAATTACCCTTTCATACAATGTAGCATAACAATTACTGAACAGTTCCAAAGTAGGAGACATCAACAAATGAACATGTGGCGTGGTTTGAATGTGACCTGTCCCCCATAAGTTTGAATGTCTGGACACTTGGTCTCCAGCTAGAGGCTGACCTTAAAGTGGGACCTGGCTGGACAAGCGGAATCACTTGGAGTCAACCCTAAACAGTTTTAGTACAGTCCCGCTTCCTGTCCTCTATGTTTCCTGACTTTAGTCACAGGATAACCAACTACCTCACACTCCCTCTGCCATGCCTTCCCTACCATAACAGCCTGTACCCCCTGTACCTAACTGTAGGCCATAATGAACCCTGCCTCCCTGAAGTTAGTTCTTGTTAGGTATTTAGTCATAGCAGAGAGAAAAGTCATTAATATAACATGCTTTAAAGTGCTATAAATTCAAATATAATATTTAAGATAAGTGCTACCCCTCACAATTTCAGCACCATATTATTGAGTCCCCTTTTTACTCTTTATTTTTAGAAAAGGTGTGATGGTTTGAATAAGAATGGCCTGCCAGCCGGGCAGTGGTGGCACACACCTTTAATCCCAGCACTCAGGAGGCAGAACCAGACAGATTTCTGTGAGTTCAAGGCCAGCCTGGGCTACAGAATGAGTTCCAGGAAAGGCACAAAGCTACACAGACAAACTGTGTCTCGAAAAACCAAAAAAAAAAATGAATGGCCTCTGTAGGCTCATATGTTTGAATGCTCAGTCATCAGGAAGTGGCACTACTTTAGAAGGAATGGGAGGGGGCGTGGCCTTGTTGGGGAAGGTGTGTCCTTACTTTGGGTGAACTTTGAGGTTTCAAAAGCCTAAGCCAAGTCCAGTGTCTGTCTCTCTCTCTCTCTGTCTCTCTCTGTTTCTCTGTCTCTCTCTGTTTCTCTGTCTCTCTCTGTCTCTGTCTCTGTCTCTCTCTCTCTCTCTTTTCCTGCTGCCTGAGGATCCAAATGTAGAACTTTCAGTTATTCTTCCAGCAACGTGACTTCCTGCCTGTAAACTAAACCTGTGAAACTGTAAAGAAGCCCAAATTAAATGTTTTCCTTTATAAGAGTTGCCTTGGCCATGGTGTCTCTTCACAGCAATTGAACACTGACTAAGACACAAGGATTCATTAAGTTGTCAGGCTGGCCCTGAACTCACCCTATTGGATAGGCCAGACCTTTAATGTATGATGTCCCTGCCTTGGTCCCCTAACTAGTTGGAAATAGAGGTCTTTGACCGCAGACCCAGAAATATTTGGGCTTTTTTGTTTTGTTTTGTTTGTTTGTTTATGGAACAAGTTTATTAAACTATATCACTTAAATGGGAAGCTAGTTTTGGTTCTAAACACGGCCTTATCTTGTTCTTTTATTCTGGAAGTTACTCTTTGTGGGATTAAGTCATTAGCTATGCTTTAAACTCTAAATTTTGATGGTCTAGGAGTAGAAAGTTAAGGACTGAGCCTACTAAAAACCAGCCACCATGGAAGAACAGGTGAGTGACTGGCCTCCCAGCTGAACTGCCAAATCTCCAGACCCTAAGCCCCAGGACACAACCAGTGGCCCCCCTCCCATCTCAGCCCCAGCTGGCTGGCCCTGCCCCAAACTCTGGTGGAGCTCCACTGCAGTGATATTTGCTCCGCCCATGAGCTTGGGCTATAGGGCTTCTTGCCATTGTACAGGGACCTCTTACAAGGAAAGGGAGAAGAGTCACATGCCCCTTCTCCCTGCTGCCTGCCTGCAAGGTGGATTCACTCCCAGTCGAATCAGAGGACAACTTCAACTGTCTGCTCTGTTCTGTATTTGTGAATGTATTTCCTCAATTTACCTTAATAAATTTCCCTAATAACTTCTTAAGCAGACTCCCATGGATTTATTGCCTTACTCCACTGTTCTGCTACAGTTCCCAGCAGCATGCCAGCAGTTCAGAGACCTAGATGCAGTCTGCACCACCACCACCAACAACTGGATTCTATTCCCAACACACTGCCTCCCAACCCCACCCACCTCAACATCCTACCCATGGCCAGCCCTCCCCTGAAATTCCAACAGACAACATTGGCACAGGTATAACCCACACCAATCAGAGGAACAGAAGGATATACTGGATCTAGGCACCCAAGCCCTCAGAAACCTCTTCTGAGACAACCCTACTATACCCAAAGAGTTGTCAATCACCAGAACCTTTGGCTATTCAGCCCAAGAGACAATAAAGGAAACAGATATAATGGAACAAAACACCCATCCAACAAAGACAACACAAGAATCAACATCCATATGTATGATCATCTCAAACCCAGATGTGTAAATGGCAGTGTAAGAATACATTCAACAACAGAATAGGCAATATGGCACCACCAGAATCCAGTGATCCTACAACAGCAAGATCTGATCATTCCAACACAGCTGAAGCACAAGAAAATGACCTTATGAAGATGTTAGAGGCCCTTAAAGAGGAAATTTAAAATTCCCTTAAAGAAATTGAGGAAAAGACAGACAAAAAATTAGAAGAAATCAATAAATACCTTAAAGAAAGCCAAGAAAAACAAACAGGTGAAGGAAACTGTTCAAGACTTGAAAATTGAAATAGAAGCAATAAAGAAAACACAAACTGAGGGAATTCTGGGAATGGAAAATCTAAATAAGCAAACAGGAACTACAGATGCAAACACAACCAACAGAATACAAGAGATGGAAGAAAGAATCTCAGGTGTTAATAATAAAATAGAGGAAATAGATTTATTGGTAAAAGAAAATATTAAACCCAAAAAATTCCTAACACAAAACATTCAAGAAATTTGGGATATCATGAAAAGACCAAACTGAAAGGTAATAGGATAGAAGAAGGAGAAGAATCCTAGCTCAAAGGCACAGAAAATATATATCATAAAAGAAAACTTTCCCAACCTAAAGAGGGTCATGCCTATAAAAGTACAAGAGGCTTACAGAACACCAAATAGACTGGACCAAAAAAAAAGTCCCTTTGCCACATAATAATCAAAACACTGAACATATAGAATAAAGAAAGACTATGAAGAGCTGCAAAGAAAAAATGCCAAGCAACATATAAAGGCAGGCTTATCAAAATTATACCCTACTTCTCAATAGAAACTCTAAAAGCCAGAAGGTCCTAGACAGATATTTTGCAGACACTAAAAGATCACAAATGCCAGACCAGACAATTATATCCAGCAAAACTTTCAATCACTATATACAGAGAAAACAAGATAATTCATGACAAAACAAAATTTAAACAATACTTATCCACAAATCCAGCCCTACAGAAAGTACTTCAAGGAAAACTCCAACCCAAGGAAGTAAGCAGAACCCATGAAAACACAGGAAATAGACAATCTCACACAAGTAAATCCCAAAGAAGGGAAACACACACACATACACACACACACACACACACACACACACACATTCACATGCACACTACCACCACACCACCAAAACAAAAAAATAACTGGTATTAACAATCACTGGTCATTAATATCTTTTAATATCAATGGACTCAATTTGCCTATAAAAAGACACAGGCTAACAGAATGGATATGAAAAACAGGATCCATCCTTCTGCTGCATACAAGAAACACACCTCAACTTCAAAAACAGACATTACCTCAGAGTGAAGGAGTGGGAAAAGTTTTTCCAATCAAATGGACCTACGAAGCAAGCTGCTGCATCTAATTAGCTGCTGCTAATATCTATCAAAATAGACTTCAAACTAAAATTAATCAAAAGAAATGGAGAAGGACATTTCATATTCATCACAGGAAAAATTCATCAAGATGAAGTCTCAGTTCTGAACATCTAAGCCCCAAATAAAAGGGCAAATATTTATAAAAGAAACATTACTGAAGCTTAAATCACACATCAAACCTACACATAATGGGAGACTTCAACACCCCACTCTCACCAATGAACAAGTCTGCCAGGCAGAAACTTAGCACAGAAATAATAGAACTAACAGAAGTTATAACTCAAATGGACTTAACAGACATCTACAGAACATTTCACCCAAACACAAAAGAATATAATTTCTTCTCAGCACCTCATGGAACCTTCTCTAAAATTGATCACAAAGCAAATCTCAATAGAAATTAAAAAAAAATTGGAATGATCCCCTGTATTTTATCAGATCACCATAGGTTAAATTTAGAGTTTAACAAAAAAAAAAAAGCTATAGAAAGCCTACAAATTCATAGAAACTGAACAACTCTCAACTGAATTACCACTAGTTCAATGAAGAAATAAAGAAAGAAATTAAAGACTTTCTAGAATTCAATGAAAATGAATACACAACATATCCAAATTTGTGGGACACTATGAAAGCAGTGCTAAGAGGAAAGTTCATAGCACTGCGTGCCTACATAAAGAATTTGGAGGAAAGCTCTAGAACATAAAGAAGCAAACTCACTCAGGAATAGATGGCAAGAAATAATCAAACTCCAGGCTGAAATTAATAAAGTAGAAACAAAGAGATCAATACAAGGAATCAATGAAACAAAAAGTTGGTTCTTTGAGAAAATCACCAAGATAAACAAACCCTTATCCAAACTAACTAAAAGGCAGACAGAGACTATCCAAATTAACAAAATCAGAAATGAAAGGGGGCCATAACAACTGATACTGAGGAAAGCCAGAGAATCATTGGGCCATGCTTCAAAAACCCGTACTCCACAAAATTGGAAAATCTCAAAGAAATGGACAATTTTCTTGATAGGTACCACATACCAAAATTAAATCAAAACCAGATAAACAATTTAAATAGACCTATAGCCCATAAGGAAATAGAAGCAGTCATTAATAGTCTCTCAACCAAAAAGGCCCAGGGACAGATGGTTTCAGTGCAGATTTCTACCAAAATGTCAAAGAAGAGCTAATACCAATACTCCTCAAATAGTTCCACACAATAGAAACAGAAGGAATATTGCCAAATTCTTTTTATGAGGCTACAGTAACCCTGATACCCAAACCACACAAAGACACAACAAAGAAAGAATTACAGACTAATCTCCTCATAAATATTGATGCAAAAAATACCCAATAAAAAATTGGCAAACTGAGTCCAAGAACACATAAAAAAAATCATCCATCATGATCAAGTATGCTCCATCCCAGAGATTCAGGGATGGTTCAACATATGAAAATCTGTCAGTGTAATCCACCATATAAACAAACTGAAAGAAGAAAAAAAAAACACATGGTCATTTCATTAGATGCTGAAAAGGCCTTTGACAAAATCCAACACCCCTTCATGAGAAAAGTCTTGGAGAGATGAGGGAAAAAAGGAACATACCTAAAACATAATAAAAGCAATATACAGCAAGCCAAAAGCAAACATCAAATTAAATGGAGAGAAACTCAAAGCAATTCCACTAAAATCGGGAATAAGATGAGGCTGTCCACTCTCTCCATATCTAATCAATATAGTACTAGAAGTTCTGACTAGAGCAATAAGACAACAAAAGGAGATCAAGGGAATACAAATTGGAAAGGAAGAAGTCAAACCTTCACTATTTGCAGATGATATGGTCGTATAAATAGGTGACCCCAACAATTCTACCAGGGAACTCCAACAGCTGATAAACATCTTCAGTGATATGGCTGGATACAAGATTAACTCAAAAACAATCAGTAGCCCTCCTATATACAAATGATAAATGGGCTGAGAAAGAAATCAGAAAAACAACACCTTTCATAATAGCCACAAATAATATAAAGTATATTGGGGGTAACTCTAACCAAACAAATGAAAGACCTGCATGACAAGAACTTTAAGTCTTTGAAGAAGGAAATTGGAGAATATATCAGAAAATGGAAAGATCTCCCATGCTCATGGATCAGTAGGATTAACATAGTAAAAGCAAAAATCTGACCAAAAGCAATCTACAGATTCAATGCAATCCCCATCAAAATTCCAAAATAATTCTTCACAGACCTTGAAAGAACAATCCTCAACTTCATATGGAAAAAAAAGAAAAAAGAAAAAACCCAGGATAGCTAGAACAATCCTGTACATAAGGGAACTTCCAGAGATCTCACCATTCCTGACTTCAAGCTCTACTATAGTGCTATAGTAATAAAAACAGCATGGTATTGGCATAAAAACAGACAGGCAGATCAATGAAATTGAATCAAAGACCCTGACATAAATCTACACACCTATGAATACCTGTATTTTGACAAAGAAATCAAAATTATACAATGGAAAAAAGAAAGCATCTTCAACAAATGGTGCTGGCATAATTGGATGTCAACATGTAGAAGAATGCAAATAGATACATATCTATTGCCCTGCACAAAACTCAAGTCCAAGTATATCAAACACCTCAACATAAATCCAGTTACACTGAATCTGATATAAGAGAAAGTGGAAGTATCCTTGAATGCATTGGCACAGGAGACAGTTTCCTGATTATAACATCAGTAGCACAGAGATGGACAATAAATGGGGCCTCCTGAAACTGAAAAGTTTCTGCAAGGCAAAGGACACAATAAATAAGACAAAACGACAGCCTACAAAATGGGAAAAGATCTTCACCAACCCCACATCTGACAGAGGGCTGATCTCCAAAATATATAAAAGAACTCAAGAAGCTACACATCAAAATACCAAATAATCCAATTTTAGAAGATGGTGTACAGACTAAATAGAGAATTCTCAACAGAAGAATCTCAAATGGCCGAGATACACTTAAAGAATTGTTCAACATCTTTAGCCATTGGAGAAATGCAAATCAAAACCATTCTGATATACCATCTTACACCTGTCAGAATGGCTAAGATCAAAAACAGTAATGACAGCTTATGTTGAAGAGGATATGGAGTAAGGGGAACATTCTTCTACTGCTGGTGGGAGTGCAAGCTTGTACAGCTACTTTGGAAATCAATATAGTGGTTTCTCAGAAAATTGGGAATCAATATACTTCAAGACCCAGCTATATCAATCTTGGGCATATACCCAAAGGATCTTCAGTCATACAAGGACACTTGCTCAGCTATATTCATATAATAGAAACAACCTAGATGCCCCTCAACTGAAGAATGGATTTTTAAAAATGTGATGCATTTACACAATGGAGTATTACTCAGCTGTAAAAAAACAATAACATCATGGAATTTGCAGGCAAATGGATGGAACTAGAAAAAAAATCATCCTGAATGAGGAAACTCAGACCCAGAAAGACAAACATGGTGTGTACTCCCTCATAAGTGGACATTAATTATAAACTAAAGGATAACCAGGCTACAATCCACACAGCCCCAGAGAAGCTTGGTAACAAGTAGGGCCCAAAGAGGGGTGCATGGATTTCCCCGTGAATAGGAAATAGAAGAGATCTCCTGGTGTAAACTAGGGGAGGGTGTAGTATGAGGAATCAGTTTGGTCATGTTGGAGATGGGACAGAAGGAGAAAGTAATGAAAGAGATGTCTTGATGGGATGACATTTCGGGGTTAGGGAGAAACCTGGTGCCAGGGAAACTCCCAGGAACCTGTAAGAATGACCCCAGCTAAGACTCCTTCTAGCAATAGTGGAGAGGGTGCCTGAACTGGCCACCTCCTGTAATCAGATTAGTGACTACCCTAATTGTCATCAGACAATCATTATCCAGTAACTGATGGAAGCAGAGGCAAAGATCCACAGCCAAGCACTGGGCCAAGCTCTGTGAGTTCTGCTGAAGTGAGGGGAGAGAGATTGTATAAACCAAGGGGGATCAAGTTCATAATGGGGGAACCCAGAGAGACAGCTGACCTGAGCTCCTGGGAACTCACCGACTCTGGACCAACATCTAGAGAGCCTGCATGGGGATGACCTAGACCCTCTACATGTGTGTGACAGTTGTGTAGCTTGGTCTGGTTGTGGGGCTCCCACCAGTGGGATCAGGACCTGTCCCACCAGTGCCACTTGAGCTGGGTTTGGGGAACCTATTCCACATGCTAGGTTGCCTCGCCCAGACTTGATGCAGGGAGAGGAACTTGGTCCTGTCTCAACTTGGTGTGCCATGCTTTGTTGATGCTAATGGGAGGCTGTCCCCTTTCCGAATGGAGATGGAGAAGTGGATGAGGAAAGGGGGAGGTATAGATGGGAGGTGGGGAGGAACAGGAGGAGAGGAGGGGAAACTGTGGTCAGCATGTAAAATCAATGAAAAAATTTAATTAATAAAAAAAAAAAGCCCACCAAAGAACTATTTTAGACAAACTTACCTCTTATTCTTCCTTGAGTTTCAACACTATTTCTTGCACTTCCCAAGTGCTCAAGAGAAGTTTTATTTTATCTGTCTGGTCCTGGGCTCCCTGATTTGAGCTTGTCCCCTGATGTCTACCACCTGCCTTATGTCTCCTTCCATCCCTGATACTTTGTTTTTTTTTTAAGGCAAATTCTTGGGTGTTTGTAGTCTAAAAATAATCTAACCACATCTACTCATTCCTGGATTGTAAGGGAAATGGCTGGTATCCCATTCTAATTTGCATACCATACCTTCATACCAGAATTTCTCTTTTTTAATTATGCATTGTCTCAGGTGTATTTTTACAAAGTACACATCTACATTGCTGTTGCCTAGTTATTTTAATCCTATAAAAAATACTTAAAGTTTTTTTTTCATCTAGTGTATAAATGAATAAGAAAATATGCTGTGTGTATTAGTAACCATGCTTATACTTTTAATATTCCCTATTTCTTCCAAGGATTTTTTTTAAGTAATTATAATTCAACCCATGTTTGAAGCAAGTTACAGGGAAAGGCCCCCAGTGTACTAGAGGCTTGAACTTGGCCACATTCTGAGGTTGTGTCTTCATTTAAGAACCTCCTGCTAAGAAAATGGTCAGAGTAACCATGGTTTCTCCAAGCCAGCAAAATTTGGGATTTCTAAAGCCCCTTGATATTCCTTTTGTTAGACAGCCAGTTATGTTCTGAGTTCATCATGTGTAACTTAAAGACGCTAGTTAACCCTTCACATGCTGAGAAAAATCCATCTTGCTGAGTCTACAAGTTCATAGGCTTCCTTACTGCTTTCTAATTTGCCACAAGAGCCAGTTATTACAAATATTCATGATTAGATGAAGTGATCTCCATCTTTCTTCAAGCGTCTATGATGATTTTCTCACTATTTTTAGAAACCCACAGCTACCACCCAGTACCACATATATTAGGTTTTGTCAGAGTCAGCATATACCACTTATTAGCATAAATTTCTGCATTATTTTGTCATTGGTACAAACTCTTGCATAGCAAACACATTTATTTACCTTACAGTGCATGTGGATTGTCTGGTGTCTGCTGATCTGGACAGGAGTAAATCAGCTGAGTGGCTCTACATGAGTCTCTCTTCTTCCTCTTGGCATTCACAGCCTAATCTAGTCAAGCCCTTTCCATGATAACAGCATAAGTGTAAGAGCCAGGCTCACCAAAAAAGAGCATTTTTATCTTCAGACTCAGTTGAGCCATACTGTTAGCAACCCATTGGTCAAAATAAGTCATATTGTAAGCCCCAGATCAAAGAATAAAGAAATAATCTCCTTATGTGTAGATAAAAGAAGTACGTGTGTGTGTGTGTGTGTGTGTGTGTGTGTGTGTGTACATGAGTGCACATCTCATTTATCTTGAGAAGAGATATGCAAGTTAAGTCTGCTAACAATATATATATAATGTAAGTTTGAATGTAATTGGCCCCCCATAAGCTCACAGGGAGTAGTACTATTAGGAGGTGTGGCCCTGTTGGAGGAAGTGTGTTACTGTGGGGGTGGACTTTAAGGTCTCCTGTGATCAAGATACCACCCATGTCTCAGTGTCTCAGTTAACTTTCTGTTGCCTGTGCAAGATGTAGAGGCTCTCATCTACTTCTCCAGCACCATGTCTGCCTGCATGCCACCATGTCCCACCATGATAATAATGGACTGAACCTTTGAACTGTAAGCCACTCGATTAAATATTTTCCTTTATAAGAGTTGCCATGATCATGGTGTCTCTTCACAGCAATATAAACCCTAAGTAAGGCTATAATGTTTGCTTTCCTTCTGTAATTTCCATGTCATTTGGAGACTTGTGTGTGTAAGCAACTAAAACTAACCTTGTTAAATTAATCATGAAGTAGTTAACTGGTTAATCAGGAGGGTATGGAGAAAATCAGAGAGTCAGAGAAAACTTACCTAGGCAGAAAAAGTGAGGACAAGAAATGCTCCTAAGACCCGGACAGCCAAGCTCTGAGGGGTTCAGTTATGGTATGGGGGGAGAAAAACACCCATCCTCAAGACACTCTGCTGAAGATAAAAATTCCATGAACAAGGATGATCTGAGGACTTCTGCTCAGCCCTAGACTCAGGTATCAGAACACTATCCTCTCAAATCTACCCAGAGCAGGAACAAATTGTTTCCAAGGTAAAAATCAATGTTTTGTCCTTAGAAGTGAGAGGACTGTGTGTGCAGAAGGAAAGCTCAACCGGTCTGTACACCAGCTGCTGTGTAAGCTTATCTGTTAGACACTTAAGGACATCAAGATTGTCAAAAGGAGTGCATTGTGCTAACCCACTTGCACACTTCTACCTAAAAAAGTGTACATGAAGAAATAAAACTGGGTGTGCTAGTAAATATTGTTTGTTTCTAAAAAAAAAATGGAATCTGAAGACTCAGGTCTTTGGTTTGCTACCTACCTGACCTTGGGCAAGTCATTGTACCACGGTCTTCATTTCTGCAGATAGAAAATCTGACTTATATAACTCACTACATTGGCACAGGTGGATGAATAACTACAAATGATGAGCACATACATCGACACTTATTGTTAAAACTGGGAAGTGACTCCCATTGGTCAGCCTTCATGCAACTCATGACACCAGTACAAGTTTAAAAGTTTAAATGATGAACTCATCTCCGTGACCTCCAAACTTTCTGCCAGTCTACTATTTCACCTATAAATGTAGGCGAGTCAGAAAAAGTCTCTGTGTAAGTCCATTGTTTCTTATTATAAAGGAGTACTAAGAACTAGAGAAATGGTCTTCCTTATGGAAAAGCACACTAATAGCAAATAGTCAGACCTGAAAACATGTACATACAGGTTAACATTATACAGACTGAGTAGGCTGATATTTATGTAATCAGGAATGCACACATGCACACACATACATGTATTTACCATCACTTGAAAAGAGAGACTATGAAAATAGAGAAAAGGGTGGGTATATGGAAGAATTTGGAAGGATAAAAGAGACGGGGAAATGATGTGGTTGTATTGTAATCTCAAGAAATTTAAAAAAAAATAGTAAAACAAAACAAAACAAAAAAACCCTGAAAGCATACTCAAGACAGAGGGGCTGGTTGGAATGCAGCCTTAACAAGGTCCATGGCTGAGGTCTTCACTGTAAGCTCTAGTATTCCAACATCATAAGAAAGATAAAGTTGTGGGCTTGAGTGATAGCGTAATCATTAAGTGCTGGACAAGCAAGCATGAGGACCTGAGTTCAGATTCCTAGTATCTATGTAAAAGTCGGACGGAATGGAACATCCCAGTGCAAAAGAAGCAGAGACAAGAAAATCCCCAAGGCTTCCTGGCCAGCTTACCTATCCAATCATTGCAAGACACTGTCTCAAAAACTACAGTGTAAGCCACACGTGGTGGTGCACACCTTTAAACTCAGCACTCAGGAGGCAGAGACAGAGAGCTCTCTATTAGTTCTAGGGTCTACATAGTGAGTTCCAGGACAGCCAAGGTTACATAGAAAACACCTGTCTCAAAAAAATTTTTTTAAATGGAGTCCAACTTTGGTTCATCATTTGAGATAGTGCTGTCCTCAACCTTCATCAGAGACACTTCCTAATATGGAAGGCAGAGATTAGTGCAGAAACCCGTAAGTGGCCAGGTACTGAGAATAACTGAAAACATGTACATATAGGTAATGTTATACAGACTGAGTAAGTTGGTGTTTATGTAATCAGGAATGCACATGTGCACACACATACGTGACGGCAATTGAAGAGAAAGTGCTCTGTATTACCCCCTCTTAAGTCTCAGGGAACATCACGGAAGAAGAGAAGGGAAAGGGGGTAAAGGACAGAGGTGGGACGCCGTGTAGCAAAAGGACATTTCCAGACATGACACAGCTGTTAGACTCATGAATCCGCTGCATTTGTGGGTGCCTGCAGTAGACCTGCAAGCGCTGAACCCTTCAACTTTCGATCGTGGATGGAGGCCCTCCCTGAGGGACTAAGGTAGTTAATGGTTTCTGCGGGAGGGAGTGTTATATCTTCAGCCATGCAGCCACTGATGAGTTGCCTGTGCTCACAGTAAGTAACCTCTTACTCATTGTTCACACAAGCAAACATGATGGTACCCCATAGGTCACACACAGCTAGATGACATGAAAGTCAGAAGGAAGAATATTGAGAAGGAAAAGGGGATTAGCCAGAAGGGGAATAAGAGAGGGAAATTAGGGGTGAAAGTGCTTAAAATTCATATATATGTATGTATGTATATGTGTGTGCATATATATGTATATGTGTATATATATACATATATATGTATATGGGGGTATATATACACATATGTGTGTATATATATACATTTATCTGTATATGTATATTCAAAGAATAAAAGTGGAGAAAAAAACAAGCTATGAAAGCAAGAAGTTGGACAGCATAGACAAAGAAACCCACTGTTGACCTCTGGCCTCCACATCCACATGCTCACATATACATGTGAACCCACACACATACATACTCATAAGAACATGTAAACACACACTAAGAGATGTTTTTAAATATGAAATAAAAGGTTGGAGAAATATCCAATAATCCTACCAAGTGAACGGCAGAGGCAGACAAAGAAAGCCACTATGTTCAAGACAGAACATCATGGTTGCCCAGTGAACAGCAATGCTACACAGCACACTAGTTAGTTTCACAAAATGCCTTTAGCTCCTTTGCACCAAGCGCTGAGCCTTTGAATTCATTCTAGATGCTGGTGGAGTGGTAGTTTGTGTCCACGTTAACCCAGAAAAAAAGCTGGTTCTCTTGGTTCAAAATGATGCCTTATGTGATGAGGTAGCAAAGTCAGTCATGTCTTCTGCAAGTCAGGCCCCGTTAGGGACTGGCTCTGTGACTCATTGATCATTGTTCCTTTATTCATACAGTAAAATAAATGGTTTTTTGAGATATTATGACATTTGGCTCTACAATTTCTCCATCTTCCACCCGACTCAGTGTCTCTTTCCCCAGAGACCTTCCGTGGCAGCATGGTCTCAGCATCTGTGTGTCCAAGAACTTAAGCCCATTAAGAAATAGCCCTAGTGCCTCTGAGGCAAACATCCTTGTTGAGGGCTGTCCCAGGGGAACACATTACAAATAAAGATAATGAGAAAAAAAGTCTTCAGAGATGAGGAACACAGAGAAAGGTAATAATGAACAATGAGAGCCGTTTCCTAAATTGGTCCTAGAAAGCACCCTTCACCCACACACACAGATATACATGGATATTTCCTGCAAAGACTCACAGATATGCATGCAGACATGTACACACATGAACAGATGCACATACAAAAATATAGATGAGCACACACGCACACACAGACACATATTCAGAGAGGTGCAGATAAACATTCACAAACATACATACATGCATGAACACACATACATACAGAAATATAGACATATATGACACACACATATAGATCAACAAACACACATTCACAGAAAGAAAATGCATGAATACGTATACAGATAGACACACAGAGAAATGCCCACACATATGCTCATACACAGACAATATATTAGTTACTTTTCTGTTGCTACTTAAGAAAGGAAGGGGTTATTTGGATTCACAGTTCAAGGATACAGGTCTGCATGGGAGGGAGCCTTGACAGCAGGAGATTGTGTAGCTGGACACATTGCCTCTAAAGTCAGGAAGAGGGAAATAAATGTTGGTGCTTGGCTAGCTTTCTCCTTTTTATGCAAGCCAGGACCCAGACCCAGGGAATAAGACCGCCCACTTTTAGGGAGTGGCTTTCCACCTCAATTAACCTAACCAAGGTAATCCTCTTAGATAGACCCAGGGAATCATAACCCAGGTGGATTTAAGGTCCTGTTGGGTTGACATTATTAACCATCACAGACATACGCAGAGACACATACGGACACAAATGTACAAATAGACACAACACATATGCACTCATAAGCAGACAGACAAAGACAGGCACATGGACACATACACAACACCCAGACCACAGGCATACCCTTCTTACCTCTTCTACTTCTTAGGCAGAGCTTCATGGGCTGTGTGCAGGCCAGCCGGGTTCCAGATGCCTCACTGAAATCCTCACGGCCAGCTTGACAACAGGCTTACAGACCTCACCTGGAAGACCCCCTGAATGAGAAGAATGAGACTACTATATCTTCTGCCAACCAAAGGCCAGACATCTCAGAGGATACCCTGATGGATACAGGCATAGTCCTCTGATGTTCTCTTCTTCCCAAATGCACAGGGGAGAGTGGGGATAACTGCACATCATGTGAGACACAACTTCTTCTGTGCCAGCCATATGAAGATAGAAATGGAAATGGAGCCAAGGGAAAAAATTAGCTCATATTTTTTGAACATTTAGGTGTGTGGCCTGAGATCCACACTGCCTCCTTGGGAACATAAACTCCTAAAAGACACACAAATACCCTTCCCTGGGAGATGTAACAGCAAGCCTGTCAGATGGGAATACACACTCCAGCCTGGATCTTGATGAAACGCAGATTCTGATTCAGTAGAGCCAACGTCAGGCCCAAGAGTCTGCATTTCCAGTAAGCTCCCAAGTCCTGTTGATCTTAAATAGTAAAACTGCAGAGATTCACAGTGGTTACTCATGAATAGATGCTCCAGTGAGGGGAGGAAGCGACTAGAAAAACATGACCCTGGCATAGTTTGAAAAACACTGCTGACTTCATTTGGACTTCAACTACCAGACTCAGAGTAAGAGAGGGAAGGTCAACATCTGTACAAAACAAAGCTAAATGATTCCATAGGGACAGGTTAAAGCAATCAGTTATCTTCCAGTCAATGGTAAGCATTCATTTAACCAGTACTTATTGATTACAGGAGTGCACATCGGCATTACCAACAAAACACTGACTCTTGTAGCATTTACATTCTAGTTAGGTTATTAACTGTGTTTCCAGGCTACTTGAGGCACATGTTACTACATGCCATAAATAACAGGTCAAGTTTTACAAATGAAAATACTGCAGCCATAGTGAGAAATTGGTCAGCTTAAAGCCAGGTAGCCAGTAAGTTGGGATATGGATTTGAGCCCAATATCCTTCTATGCTGTCTATGCTTGTCCTCTTTCTAGTAACCTAGTGAGCCAATCTTACAAAATGAAGACATGTGTTACCATCAATTCACTATACAACCTCTACCCTTGTCATTTACTAGGTGTCAGATCACAGCATCCTATTGTCAGATGGAAAATGATAAAGAAGGATCTCATTCTTTTGGTCAAAAGGTGAATAATTATTATTATGAAAACTATGTCCTGGATGTTAGCAAAATAGGCAATAATCTCGTATGTGAGTCATCCGAAATGCCCAATTTTGTTTCAGTCGCTCAATGGATTCACTTGCATTTTGCAAAAGATAGACTTATGGTCTCCATGTTACTGCTATATCAGTGAAAATGTTACATGTGGAGCCAGTGAGATAGCTCAGCTGGTAAATGCATGCCCATGCATGTACACATACATCATAGATAGACAGGTGTTAGATAGATAGATAGATAGATAGATAGATAGATAGATAGATAGATAAATGGATAGCAATTACTATGACTAAACAAATGGGGAAAATAATAGTAAAGCTATAAAGAATCACTTATTCTGACAGTTCATTCTTCTATTGTTCAAAACAGTTCACAAAGAAATTGATCTGCCAAGTCTACAAAATCAATTGTTGTAAGAGTTTCTGGAGTCAAATGATGATATCATCTTTCAGACATGACTTTTAGAACTGGCAAAAAGTTGCCAAGGACTGGAAATAGGAAGACTAGGGCAGACTTGCAGGTGGGACAGGTCAGACTCTGTGCCCCTGGGATCCTCCTTAAACTCTGAGTCAGCACAAATTAAAGACACCAGATGCTGCCTCTCTGGCTGTGCCCAGAATATTCTGTTCTTCAGAGTTGTCTTCAACATAGGCTACTTAAGGTAGCCAACACAATGTTCTTTCAGACATTAATAAACAAGGGCATAGAACTGCACATATTGCACACATTTTGTAGAGTTTATATAATATTCAATTATCATCCTGTTCACTTCTAAATGGCAGCAATGTAGTTAGCACAGGGTGACTGTTGCAAGGGAGAAAAGCCTTGGTGCCCATCTGTTAAAAGCAAAGTGACCTTGATTGACCTGGATGACCTGGTTTACCCTTTTATTTCCGATTACATCCCCCACTTAGGCAACAAATTACGCAGTCCCTTTGTTTCTGGCTAACTCTCCCTCTTGCACAAACTTCACTCGTTGCCAATTTGCTGATTACACCAAGAGTCCTGATGAGTATAGATCCCAGGGTCCTGTGATTAGAGAAGTCGGCTGTAAATCAATAGTAACAATAGCGCCACATTAGAACTCTGCTGTGAATACCTCAAGACAAATATGGATTTTTTAAATTTTCTAATTAAATTGTGACCCAGGGTCAAATGCTGTTGTTATCACTGCGTGAGGGAAGATAAAACTGAAACTAAGCAAAGTTAGTTTAAAGAGCTCTTGGCTCCCCTAATGATGATCATGATTATATATAAGTAAGTTTAAAAAAGAAAAAAAAAACTACTTTGAAAGGAGACACTTTGTTCCCTGTTTGTCGTGTTTGGAAGGCACCGTGGGAAAGCAATGGGCTCATAGAAAAACCTAAATAGCAAATGATATGGGGCATAACGCTATGCCCCAGCATTGAAAGAGCTCTCCTCAGGTTACATAAAAAATGTGTAGCAGAGTGGAAAACTGGTAGTGGAAAGAAAATAAACATTATCAAGCACATACCATGAGCCAATCTGAGCTAGCACTATGTCTTATCTCACTTCATTCTTTTCAAGACTTATGGGGGTATAGTTTCTCTCGTTGGCAGGAATAAACCAGCGCTTCAGAGAAATAACTTGCCTAAGAAAACTCAGCATCTGCTGCAGAACTACTAGGGCCAACACCCATGGTCTTTTCTCTGTGCTCTATCGATTTCCCTCATTCTCCATATTCAGCACATAAATTGATCAACAAAATGCATCAGTCACCTAGATTCAGGAGCAAAAATATTGAAAATTATACACAATCTAGTCCAGAAATAGATGAATGATTTGTTTCCAAACACTAAAGAAATGAAAGAAGACAGCTCCACCACATCATCCTCATCTGCTTCAAAATTAAATTCCCATGAACTCATATGTGATGAAGGGAGAATAGGAAGAAAGGATGGTTGTGTGAAACTCCATAATGATTGTTGGGGTATGTATGGGATATGTCCCTCATGCATTTGAATATTTCATTCCAGCTGGTGGGACAGTTGGGAGAGGTTGTAGAACCTTTGGGACATAGGAACTACCTGGAAGAGCAGATCACTAGGGATGGATGGGCCCTTAGATACCTTCTCAGCTTCCTGTCCCCCCTCTCTTCTTGATAATCAAGATGTGAGCAAGACACGCAGCCAGCTCCTGATGCTCAACCGCCCCAGCTACCAGGCTTTCACCTCCATGACAGGATTTTAGCCCCAAGACTTTTATGTTGAACTAAATTTCTCTTCCCTAAAGGTCTCCACAAAGGACTTTGTCACAGAAACAAAACAGTTACTAATACAGTGATCTAAATGATATGTGTTGAAGTAATTGTATCAAAACCCCAAGGAACGAATTGTCTCTTCTTTCCTGTTCCTTTTCTTAATGCTGGATATAACAAAAATCCCCTATTGAATGTCAATTTCATTGTAGCAAGAAGTAGGGGGCCCTTGTGCTGTGAATGAATATTCCAGTACATTTGGAACATGAAAACGTTAACCCCACTATTGATTTGCGTGCCCTACCTCCCCCAAGTTACCAAATAATTTGCAGTTACATAACAAAGTCCTAAAACAGGTCTTGCTATTGAGCCCAGAAACTAAATGTAAAGTAAAAGAACAACAATAAATGACTATTTATTCATTAAAATAAAACAGGGCTCATAGCACCTTCTATGACTTCTTAATTAGTTTAAGAATAAAATTTTTGAAAAACAAGATCCTTGATGACACTATTTCAGGATACAAATGACAAGTAGAATTATAAAGGAAAAAACCAAAAACAGAAGCAAAAACAAAGAAACAGCAAGGCCTTGTTTAAAGCTGGATATGAGCTTCACTGTCTGCACCACATCTGGCACATCTGCTGAGAACAGACTGAAAAGGCATTCTGTTCCCATGGTCCTATACCTATAGCCTCTCTGCCTTGTTTCTGTCCAGTTGTCTCTTGCAGGAAGCCCAGGCCACCTCTCACACTGACCTATATTCTTTGATGATCTCATGTTCACTCAGGTCTTAAATTCCCTGTTGGTCCAAAGTTATGTCTCTATCCAGACTGCTCTGAACTCCACACTCAGATCTGCCTGCTCGGATAGATATACCTTCAGCCTTCTTGAAAGGAATTCACTGTCTTCCTCTCTGCCAGAAAAACATCCTGCTCCCCTTGTTCCTGCTCTGGGTGAATTCTCTCCACCAGACACAGCCGTCCTCTGAATATCCACCCACCCTTCCCCTGTCTCCCTCTATAGACAGCCTTTTATCTCCTTGCTTAGGATGTGACATAAAAAGAAGACAAGGGCTTCTTAGTCTCTTCTGCTCATGTGTTCACATGATTAGATAAGGCTCAGTTCAGTTCACTGCTGTCATGTGTGTCTCAGTGTTAAAGGAAGCAAACAACACTGAAAACCATGTAGGATTTTCCTCACTGGAATGGAAGAGGATTCCACAAAATCTTATTTCCAAATATTTTAGTTACAGATGCATCTTTAATTTTTTTCTAAAAGCAGGCAATGGTGGCTTCAATGGTAATAAGATTATATATGAACTATTTTTCTGACCTTAACTCTTTGCCCTGTCCCCAAGGTTTGGGATTCTAGGCAAGAACTCACCTGTAATGAGGTTTTGCTCTGACTCCAAGAAATAAGCCATATGACCCCCATCTGCCTCACATACACTGAGAGTATACTCTGTAAGCAAATATGAGATTTGAAGGAAAATGTTGTATATCACTTATTTGCTATTGTGACAAAATACCCTGTTTTAGGAAAAAAACACCCTAAGGAAGGGTTTCTTTTGGCCTAGAGTTTGAGCATACAGTCTGTCATCTTGGGGAAAGCATGGTTCCAGAAACGTAAGCTTGCTCTCCACATTGCATCCACACTCAGGAAGCAAGAGCCATGAACAATGGATCTCAGCTAACTTGATCTTTTCCATATAGTACCAAACATTTAGAATAGGTCTTCCCACCTCAACGAACCTTATCAAAATAAATCCTCATGAACATGCCCAAAAGCTTATTTCTTTGGTCTTTCTAAATACCATCAACCAAGGTTACCCATCATAGAAAATGATATGGTTGTTGGTGGTTGTGAATTGGTTTTCAGTGGGAACCCTGATTCTACTCAGCAGCTATGCCACACAGATGAGGCCAGTAACAACAGACCCCAGCCTGACTGTATTTGCTGTTCCTCTGCCTAGAACTTGACATCACAATGATAATCCTCTCCAACTTCCCTACATGACATAACACACATTAAATAGACATGACAGGTCCCAAATGCTGGCAGCATGCACACCACCCTGATTGGAGCTAAGAAATCCATACCTCTCCAGAGGTTCAAGTCTATCTTCAGCCCCCATCAGACTGAAAATTGAAGACATCCACAAAGCTTGTTGTGATTGTAGTTATGTCTGATGAGTCTGCATTCTTACAATGGCTCACTCAGGTAATGGGAAAACACCAGTCTAGAATTCCTCCCTAAGAACAAGAAATTAATACTTAGCTATTATTCTAGTTTGTTTTCCTTTGTTGTGATAAAATACTGACAAAAGGCAACTTGGGGGCAGGGCTATTTCATCTTACACTTTCAGGTCACTGTCCATCATAGAGGAAAATCAGGTCAGTAACTGTAGTAGGACAGGCCCACAGGGTCAAGAAAATTAGCTCAAACCAGTTGCCAAGGAATACACATTAACATACTCCCTTATGGGGGTTGGGGATTTAGCTCAGTGGTAGAGTGCTTGCCTAGCAAGCTCAAGGCTCTGGGTTCGATCCTCAGCTTAAAAAAAAATACATACTCCCTTATGAACCAACCTGTACTCTGCCTGAGAGCCTAACAACAGGTGATGTCTGAGTTCCTGGTCTCTGTCAGAGTTCCTGATCTTGCAGAGTCTGCCTGAGGACCTAGCAACAGGCACTGTCAGAGTTCTTGATTGTGCCCAGCCAATGAGGGAGTACCACACAATGTCACCAGATTGGGACACAGCTTAGGTGCTGGGGGGAGGGTATATAAGGCCTTTCCCTTACTGAACAAATGAGTTTGCTGTTTGCCTTTAACTGACTCTCTGGGTCTGTGCCATTGATGCTGTGCCTTCTCACCCCCTCCCCTGAAGGAGCCATTAGGATCGAGCAACATCTGGCACCCAATGTGGGGCTTCTGTTACTTTCTCTTTCCTGGTGAAGATTCTGATCGTCTCCCTCCTTTCACTCACTGTGCTTGACAGCGCCCCCAAGATGGTGTGTTTTGGTGAGAAGGCCTCTCAGTGTGGTGTTCTTTTGGTCCCTTCAGCATGCAAACATTGGGACCCCCCATTTCTTTCCTTCGCTTGTGTTGTCTGTCATATTTGTCTGCCCATTCCATTAGGAAGACACTTTTTTTTTCTGTTTTGGTTCACCTGGTGCCTCCACATAAGAATTGACCACCCAGGAGGTGGAAGCAAGGCTCAGCTCCTAAATGCCATCCATTGTCTGGAGATATCATGTGGACATATGGCCATAGCCTAAAAAACCATAGAAGTCCACCGCTAAGCATAAGACATAAGGGGTTAATACAGATTCCACCCCTGTTGACTTTCATTTTCTCTCTGACTGTTGTATGTTTGCTGTTTCCCTCCAAAAGTAATCTTTTTATCACCCCCATCACTTCCATATTAGATATCTCCATGATATCCAATGATGAGGAGACAGACAGCTTGGGCCATACAAACATGTCAAGGAGAAGGCAGCTGTCAGTTTGGGCTCTGAGATATCTGTGAAAGAGGATGCAGCTGTCGTTAAGTCATACACTGCTCCCCACTCTGCTCCACAACCACCATGGACAACCACACCTCCACTGCAGTATTCTTCTACCCCAATACCCACCTGCCTCAGGAGGTGACTACTCTCCTGTGGTGCCAGGCATCTTACAACCCTCACAGCCTATGCCACTGTCAGTCTGTAGGCCCATAGAAGGCTTCCCAGTCAATATGGACCTAAATGCTGATGCCCAGCCCTGGATTCCCATTCCCATAGCTGATCTCTCCTTCATCCAGAAGGCAGCCAATGAGTCAGGCCCAGATTCCCCCTACTTTCAGCAGGTCCTTGTTCAATGGTCCCTGCAGTTACAAACTTATTTCAATTGGTACCTTTTGCTTAAAGCTGTGTTGAAGTCTACAGTCTCTCTCAATTGGAGATTGGCCTATGATGATCAGGCAGAATCCCAGGCCCAGATGAACATCTTACTTAATGTCCCAGTGACCTATGATATGCTCACAGGGCACAGGGAAAATGTCCATCCTGTGCACCAGGCACAGATTGACTTGAATGCCTATTTTCAACAGGTTTCAGACCTGGCCCTTGAGGTCCTCAGAGCCTGTACTTCCCAGGGCACCTTGGCTTACTATCACAATCTTTTTTGTTTTGGTTTGGTTTGGGGTTTTTTGTTGTTTTTGTTTTTTGTTTTTCAAGACAAGGTTTCTCTGTGTAGCTTTGCATCTTTTCCTGGAACTCACTCTGGAGCCCAGGCTGGCCTTGAGCTCAGAGATCTGCCTGACTCTGATTCCCAAGTGCTGAGACTAAAGGCGTGCACCACCACTGCCTGGCTACTTTCACAATCTTATCCAACAGCCAGGGGAGCTCTTCACTAACTTCCTGGCCCATGTCAAAGAGGCAGAAGTACACAGAGTAAATGCAGGCCCCACTAGAGATATATTGATTAAACAGCTGACTTGGAAGGGGCTCAATAAACAAGCCTATAATGTGGTTGCAGCTGTGCACAATAAGGACATACATAAATAGGTGTAGGCCCTCAGAGATCTCGACCCTATCACCAGTCCCATTGCTGCTCTTACTGCTGCTTCCCTAGATACTCTTCTCGATGACAGGCAGTGTGCTAACAACACCTTTTGAGAAGAGGAACATTAGTTTAGCAGGCCTGGAGCTAGCTAAATATATTAAGGGCCCATAGACAGCTAAGTTTCTATATTACTCATTACAGCTAACACACAAAATTTTCCAATTAAATCAGACAAGGACAGAGGTTATGGCCTTTGATTCTTTATTTTTTGAAAAGGTTTGGCATGATATAAAAAGGCTGTTTGATCCCTCCTGGATTTTTACTTATGTTTTGATTGGCGGGGTGGTGCTTTTAATCTTTCTCCTTCTCAAGTGTCTCCTACAGCACATCTGGTAACAACAGGCAGCCACAAAGGTGACTCTACAAGTGTTAATGGCTCTTAGATATCCAACTCATAGTCCTCCAAAGGAGGTTATGCATGCCTGGTTTTCTGAAATTCAAAAGGCCTAACCCTCCCCATCCAGGGTGACTCCCCAGGGGTGGATGATCTTCAAGGGCTGATAGTCAATGACAGGTAAGAGCTTGTTTGGCAAGTCAACCTAAGATAGGCACAGTCCAGTTGCTGAGCCCCCCTGAGGAGGGGTCAACAAGATGGGAGCAAAGAACTCTGACTCCTACTGAGTGCCCATGTAATAAAATAAAAGGGTGTATATGTAGTAGGACAGACCCATAGGGTCAAAGAAATTAGCTCAAACCAGTTACCAAGGCATGTACATAACATACTCCCTTATAAGCCCGCTGGAGTCTGCCTGAGGACCTAGCAACAGGCACTGTCAGAGTTCCTGGTCACTGTCAGAGTTCCTGATCATGCCCAGTCAATAAAGGAGGGCCATGCAATGCCACCAGATTGGGACCCAGCTTGGGGGGAGGGTATATAAGACCTTCCCCATTACTGAATAAACAAGTTTGCTGTTTGCCTTCAACTGACTCCCAGTGTCTCTGCTGTTGACACTGTGCCTTCTTACCCCCTCCCGCAAGGGAGCTGTTAAAAATCTAGCAACAAGTAACTAAGCAGAAACCATGGAGGAATGCTGCTGCTTACTGGCTTTCTCCCTGGCTTGTGCTTAGCCTTTTTTACACAGTACAGGACCACTGCTTCATGACGACCCTGGTTGGGCCTTCCTACATCAATTAGTGATCAATGCACCACAGACAGGCTCACAGTCTAGTCTAGTGAAGGCAATTCTTCTACTGAGGCCCCCTCTTCTCAGATGACTGTAGATTGTGTCAGACTGACAATAAAAATCTAACCAGGACAGCCATCATCATGGCCCTTGATCCTCTTCTGTGCTACCCTACAGAGCTGTACAACTATGCTGCTGAGCTGTCCTGCAACAAGGAATCTCTTCATTGCTTTTTGTCTAGTTTCCCCAATTATTTTAATCTCATAACACTTCAGGACCACTTGCCTTTTAGGGGGTATGTGCTGCTAAGGACTGACAAGTGGCCTAGGAGAAAAGGAAGAACTGAGGTGACCAGATGGCAAGTACTTTGTGGAGCCAAACTGACAGTTGTGTCAGAACAGGTGATATGGGAGGAGTCACCTGTGATACTTGTAAAAGATGATCCATAGTGAACTACAGATCTTGAGCTAATGAAGTCGGTAGTGCTAGGGTAGGAAAATCCCCAAGAAAGAAGCTATGGAGGGAGGGCTGGGAAATACCTAAGTTGGTGAAGTGCTTAAAGTAAAAGCTTGAGTTCAATCCCTAGAATCCATGTATAAAGGTCAGACTTGGTGGTGCTTGTAATCGCAGTGTTGAGATGGTAGAAATAGGTTGATTCCCAAGGCCGGATGGCCAGCCAGCACCACCTGTTTGGTGAGCTCCAGGCTAGCCAAGAGACTCTGTCTCAAACAATTAGGTGATGACCTAATTTGGCACACTTACACACACACACACACACACACACACACACACACACACACACACACACAAGAAAAGAAAAGAAAAGAAAAGAAAAGAAAGGGAAGGGAAGGGAAGGGAAAGGAAAGGAAAAAAGAGGCAGAGGAAGTGAGATGGGGGAACCTTAGAAGGAACAGCAGCCTCCTCCTGGGACTTCCATCCATACTCCCCTTTCTCTGCACCTCCAGTTTTGTTCTGTGGAACAAAAGCTAAGAAAGGCTCAGGAAACCATGGTAGGACAGTATCTGTGAAAGTGTAGACACAGTAGGGGCCTGTGGGGGCCAAGAGCAATAGTGAGTTGAAGAGAAAAGTGTCTTGGCTAACATACCTCTTGTGCCCTTTTTTACCACAAGTCCTAACATAACATTGGCCCCAGAGCCTAGCAGAAGACCATTCCCAGGGAAGGCAGTAGCAGCTGAAAAGAGTGGGAAAGACGTGATGAGCCCAGGTTTGTAACTGAGTAGAAGAGGTGACCCAATAATCCATTGCCCTGGAGTCCTCTGCCGTGTGGCTGTGTGCCTGGAATTGCACCCAGAGGCTGGAAAGCCTAAGGCTTTCTAATTGCACTCCCTTTATACATTTGCCTTCTGTTTTTCTTCTTCCCTAACCCTTAGCTACATTTTCCCCACCCCTTCCCAGTCTGTCTGGAGTGATCAGAACCCAGCAGCAGCCAACAGACCGGATATTTCATATTTTATTCCATGGGTAGTGGTGTCAAGGCCCCCATGGGGCTCTTGGATGTGAAACAGGTGCATTAAACAAATGGTCAGGTTCAGTTTAGGGCTGCTATTACTAAAAGGAGTTGTCCTAAATCACCCAGGATTGTTTACTGCAGGATGTAGTATTTCCTCTGAAACGGAGAAATAACTGCAGCCATGCGTCTCTGTGTGTCTTGGCTGAGCCGGACTTCTGCATTCTATGCTCTGTAAGTACCAAGTGGCCAGCCTGGCTGGGAGCCAAGCAGTAATGTTTCCTTTTGCTGTTGTTGAAAAAGACATTCAGGAAAACTATTGAGCACAATAAGGGCCTTCCTGTTCCGGCAGGCGGGTGGCCCTGTGAACCACCCCACAGACTTGGAGTGAGTCATACTAGGGAGCTGCGAGCTTCCTTCTCCTTTGTCAATAAACTGTCTCTGAGGCTGCTGCCAGGGAGAAGGGATGATGTAGGACCAGGCCAGATTGTAGATGATATACTTGAGATTGAGAGTCTCGGCACCCATTTCTCCAATCTCTCTGAGCACCACAGGATTCCCTGGCTCAGCAAAATCAAGATCCACGTGGGTAATTTCAGAACCATTCTCATTGACCAAGATATTGACTCACCAGGTTACCCTCTAGCTGAGAAGTCAGAGCTGCAAAGCCAGGCTCAGGAAGACATCCTCCACGAAGGTTCAAAAACACCTAAATTTCTCAGGCTTCTCATTACATAGGGAGTTTCCTGCTAAAGAAATGGCTGGTTGGTGTGGGACAGAACTCCTCTCCCCACCGTGAATCTACTGTCAGGAGTTCTCTTTGTTAATTGCAATGTGAGAAAAGAGGGAAATATACACAGGAACACTTTGTTTTCCTAAGACAAATTGGGGTAGTCTTATAGGAGAAAATTCTGGGATTCCTTTTCTCTACACTCTTAAAAAAAAAGAAAGAAAGAAAAGAAAATGAAGTTGCTCAACCAAATCCATTCCAAAATCCATGCTTGGACCATCCACATGGCTCAGTGGATAAAGGTCCTTGACAACCTGAGTTAGTTTGTTCCTCGAAACCCATGAAAGAGCCATAAAGTTGGAAAGTGAGAAACAATTCTTGAAAGCTGCCCTTTGACCTACACACACATACATACACACAGGGAGGGGGAGATCAAAATTTTTAACACTTTTATTAATTAAGTGCTAGTCACTTGTACTTATTCTTCTGTATGAGTGTGTGTGATATGTGCTTGTATGGGTAAGTACATGCACTCGTGTGTGTGCACAAAGGCCAGAGAAGGACATTTGGGTGTCCAGCTGCATCACTCCTTGCCTTATTCCCTGGAGACAAGGTCTCTCACTCAACTTAAAATGCATTGTTTGAGCAAGGCTGGCTGGCTAGTGAGCTCCCTGGATCTTCCTGTCTCTGCCTCCAACCCCAATGCTAAGGTTACAGGCACACGTAGCTGATAAGTTTTAGGCCTGCTGAAGGCCTCCCTCTCTGCCGTGGCAACAAACCGAATCAAACCAAATTTGAAAAAATTGGCCCTGCAGAGAGGAGACAGGGACACAAGGCCTGAAGAACCATGACTCTGTTTTCAGGGATGCCTCTTACGTATCCCCTGTGGGAGTCGTCCTGAGCCTCTCTGGAGGAGGAGCTATGTTTGGTGGGCTTTGAAGGGGTGGGTTTGGAGGAGCTGTGTTTGGCTAGCTCTGAAGGGGCGGGTTTAAGGAAAGAGATGGGGAAGGGAGCTGGGGTGGATCTTCTACCAGACTCCTCCCAAACATTCCAGACTCTTTGGGTATAGGGGTGCCAGAGTGCCAGGGGTGGAGGTGGAGCTCCCACCCAAACAGTAGCTCTGCCCTGATTTTACATGGATGCTAAGGACTTGAACTCAAGCCCTCACATTTTCACATTAAGTGCTCTGACTCACTGAGCCATCTCCCCGGCCCCACTTGGACTTCTTAGTCACAAGGAAAACTCAGTTTTAATAAGCCTATTGTGAAGAATCCTGAGTCTACTTTAAGCGAAAATACATGTCCCTGCAAAATCCACGTCTCTAAGAAAGACTCAGTTTCGATCTCATAAGTTCCCTGGGAGAAAAATTTCCTCCTAGTTAAGAAAACTTCAGCAAGATTTTGGTAGCCTGGCCAGATAATTCAGACTAATACACTCGAAGATTTTTACAGATGATTTTCTGGGTGGTCACAGTTCATGTTCAGCTCAGTCAGGACTTTGGGCGACCATGCCACAAGAATTGCACAGATGCTGGATAAATGAGATACGTCATGTGGTTCAGAGCTTCAAAGGTAGCCACAGAGTCTTAAGAGATGACTCACGGTCGTGAAAACCTATGACCATCCTTTGAAATTGTTCCTTAACTTCCTCTGAACAGCTCTGGGAGTCTTCACTTCTCCGACACCATTAGGGTCAAAGAAGTTTGGCAGTCAGCTAGGAACGTGGTTGGAAATGAGTCTAGCTGCCACCAGCTCAGGCCACTTGGTCTATTAGAACCTGCACTTCCCTTGGGTAAAAAGTCAAAAGAAGCCCTCTTTAAACCCTTTAGGGAATCCCAGGAAAAGCTTCTTAGAAGATATTGAGAGTAAGTGGCTTATGTCATCTGGCTTCTGTGCTAAGTCGTCATGACACTGCCAAACTCTTTTCGGTGTACACATGCCACATCAGAGAGTTTAGGAGCTACGCTGTGTTAGGAAAATCCCAGGGAAGAGTAAGATATCCACTTTGCAGAAATATCCTGTCAATTTTTGCTCCAAACCTGGGAGGTACAAAATACTCCAGGAGTTAGTTAAGACAATGCCAATTGAACAATAAATTGGTAACTGTATTAGTTAGATCTTGAGGCAGAGGAAACCCGCTCCAGAGTCAGTGGCTTGAGACAGTAGCCATTGATCTTAACCACAGTTTTGCAAGGTGGGCATTGGGGTTACATTCAGGGCTACCTGAGTTGCCCCTCTGGATTCACCTGGGTTTATTAATACATCTGTGCTTGATACGTGTTTTACATAATCACTCATCTTGCAACAAGATGAGTTCATGAATGATTTGGACATGATTCCAAGAGAAATCGTCAAAGTGGGCAAGGCTTCCTGGAGTCCAGGCTCAGAGCTAGCACACTGTCATCTCCTCTCATCAACCTGGACTCAAGAAATGCAGAAATAAAGTTTACATATTGATGAGAGGAGCTACAAAGTTAGATTTTAGGCACAAATTGGGATTTTCTGTGCAGTCCACAGAAACTATCACTGACATGCTCAATACTGCCAAGCTAATCAAACTCACTGAGACAGGAGTAAATCTGAGCATTCGCTAAGGATGCCTTTTCTGATTAACCTAAGTTATAAAGCTGTAACAGAAATGCCCAATACTCCTGGGTGGAGGTCCTCCGTGCAGTTTGGTCCTCCCTCTAATACAGTGGTTCTCAACCTTCCTAATGCTGCAACCCTTTAATACAGTTCCTCATGTTGTGGTGACCCCGAACCATAAAACTTATTTTTGTTGCTATTTCATAACTGCAATTTTGCTACCGTTATAAATAGTAATATAAGTATTTGATATGCAAGATATCTGATATTCGACCTGTGAAAGGGTCATTTGATCTAAAGATTGAGAACCAGGCTCCAGTTTGAGAAGGTAGTGAGGTGGCTTTCTTGGTTGTATGGGCAATAGGTCCAACTCTACATTTCAACAAGTGACTGGACTGGAAGGGAAGCACATAACAGCAATGCTCCAAGCCATATGAAAACCCAGGAGATGCCTTGATGAGAGAATCAGAACCTCCCTGAGGTCAATGAGGTTTGTTGTAGTCAAATTTCTAAGTGGTCTTATTAAATAAAAAACACAGAGCCAAATATAGGGGTGAAAGCCTTAGAGAGATCAGGGAAATAGGGAAAACCACAAGCCAACCTTACCTCACCAACTCTGCAGCTTCCAAATTTGAGCTACTTCCTGTCTTACCCATGCCTTTATTGCCTTGCTCTTCTGCCCTCTCATTGGCTCTTAGCCCAGCTACCTCACTTCCTTGTCACTGTCTGTCTATACAGACCTCCAGCTCTCTATTGTTGGTACTAGAATTAAAGGTGTGTGTCACCATGCTTGGCTCTGTTCCCTAGTATGGCCTTGAACACACAGAGACCCTGCCTAATAAGTGATAGTATTAAGGGCATGTGCTGCCTGACTTCTTGTTTACTGAAAATGGCTGGCCTTTTCCCCTGATCTCCAGACAAGCTTTATTAAAGCACAAATAAAATATCACCACAGTTTGTCTTTCATGCTTAGACTCAAACTAAACTTATGATAATAGATAATTTTATGTCAAATTGAACTAGGCCAAGGAACACCCATATATTCAGACAAATGTTATTCGAGGTGTTTCGAGATGAGTTTGATATTCACATCAAAGCTAAATAGATAGTCTTGCCTAACATGGGTGGGCTTTACCCAATTAGTTGAAGACTGGAATAGAAAAAAAAAGTCAGCTAACAGGCACTTCTCTTGCATGACTGCCTGTAGCTGGGACCTCTGTTGTTTACAACCTTTGGAATGAATTGAAAGTAGCAAGTCTTCCTAGGACTTCTCCTTGCTCAGTTGAGGACTGGACTTGGGACTGGACATTCTCCATAATTTTATGAGCCACTTCCTTGCACAGAATCTTTGTTTGCACACACACACACACACACACACACACACACACACACACGCACACGCACACACACACACACACACTGGTTCTTCTTCTCTAGAGGATCTTATATACTTGTACTTACTGGAAAATTGTGTGTGACAAGAGCAAATAACTATTTGATTCCTGCTAAAGATAAATGGTTAGTTGGTCCTTGGGTCAACCATTGGTACTTCCAGCATTAACAAATCATTTTAGCCACCAAGGGAAGAATCAAAACCTTTACCTGATTAAAAATAAATAAGCAACCTCCTTGTCACTATTGATTTTAGTATGCTGACACTGCCACAACTTTCACTTGATTTCATTGTTTTTATTTTGCTTTAGTTTTGCCTAAAATGGTAAGAAAAAAAACCACCTCAAATTCATCCCTAGAATATGTATTGGCAGCACCCACCAAGAAGCATAAAAGCTTCTCCAAGAAACTTTTAGAAATTTGATCCACTGGAACCAGTATGCACAAATGCTCTGTTCTTGGAACCTGGTAGAAGAAATTCTGAGAGTGAACTCATGCTGGCCAATCAGCTTCCAAGTTTGTTCACCTGTCTCCACAGTGACCAGAAGGATTGCACAATGCTAAGAAATACATCACCAGAGAGATACATTTCAGATGGGGGTCTGTATTGTTACTGTAATGGAGTTGCTCTTTTTTTCAATATGATTCAACTGAACTGTGGTCCCCAGAATTCCCTAATATATTTTTCCTTAGGGCTGCTAAACAGAATGCCCTTTCCTGAAAGTTGCAGGGGTGAAAGGAGATGGCAACCACACAGTAGCATATACAGATCTTTTCCCGGTGACGAAGTAACTTCAAAGGTGTTTGTTGTTGTGAAGAGATCTTACAAGTATAATTAAGGATTCTAATCCATTTTAATGGACCTTGTGTTAATGAATAAAGAGGTTGTCCTGGTATATCCTACTTAATTGGTTGGATACCCCTAAAAAGAGAATATAGACCCTCCCTAATGTCAGAGACCATACATTTCAGCTTATATTTCTATATTGCTATAGTTTGAATATTCCCACCAAAGCTCATGTTGAAATTCAATCTGCCTTGTAAGATATTAAGAATTAAGACCTCGTGAGACCTTTATGGCTCTAATGAATTGAGCCTCTCATTCATGGACTCATGGATTAATAGATTGATGAATTACTTTGGAAGTGGCTTTACTACGGAAATGTTCTCTGCCTGACTAGCTTTCTCTGTCTCAGCCTATGGTGCCCTTTGCCATGTCATGATCCAGCAGGATGGCCCAAGATGAGGCCAAGCAGGTGTTGACACTATGCTCTTGGTCTGCCAAAATCATGTCCTATGGGAGCAAGCCCGTTTAGTGTATCTTCACAGTTGCCTAAGCCAGTTCCTTGTAATGAATTTTATGGGGGTTCTGATTCTCTAGTTGAACCCTGGCTGATATAGTTATCATCAGAAAGGAAGCAACATATGCCTATTTTCCATTTTTATTTCCAGGAAGAGATGAGAACCAACAACACATAAGAGGTAAGCAGACACTTAGGAGCCCAGTGATCTGAGCCTTCTAGCATTTTCCATCACCAGCCAAATGACTTTGGGTAACTAAGTTTCATCGCCTCTCTAAGCACTGTTTATTTATAAAATACTATTAAATACTAAATCTGGGCCTACTTATTTTCCAGGGTTGTTTTGAAAACTCAAAGGAGAAAGCACATGAGAGATGTTCAGTTTTCTAATTAGAGCCACAGAGAGTATGAAGAAATGTAAAGACCTCATGCTTCTGTGTACAGACCAGAGACATCACACAGAGTTCATTGGAAAATTGGTTCTTAAGACACCAAAGTCTGGGATCAGGCTAATCCTTGCGCAGGAAGGTGGGTGGAAGAGGAAGAGATGGATCAAGGAAGAGAGGACATTCCTGTTTATGAACACCATAAAAATCTATTCTCACTCCTTGAAGATTTACAATATGTTTTGATTATATATATCCACTTTTCTTTGAGATCTGCTACTTAGAGAGGCAAAGACAATCTACCTTCACCAGTGTAGACACTACCTCATCTCATGAGCCCTAAGTCACAGCACTTGAGACATGAATCAAATGTAAAACTTCTGCTGCTGCTTTGCCAATGATCAGACTTCCTTTCCCCAATTTATAATTCCACTATTCCTGTAGAATAATCCAAGTGAGTGCTTCCTATCTATTTATTTTGCTCACTACAGCCTTTAAATATTAAAAAAAAATGGACCCTTTACTATGTTTCTACTCACAGGGAAATTATAGTGGCAGGAAGTTAAAGTTATTCAACAAACAAAAATAATTTTAATATTTGTATTTATTCATTGTTGTGGATATGTGGGTAGAGGGGCATGCCTATTGCTGTGTCAGGCGTGTGGAGGTCAGAAAACAATTGTCACAGCCTGTTCTCTCCTTCCACATTAGGATCTAGGGATCAACCTCGGGTCATCAGGCTTGCACGGCAAGTGATTTTACCCAGCGAGCCATCTCACCAGCCAAAATATCGTGCTACATATAAAGTTAATTCTATTAATCCATGAATCCATGAATGAGAGCCTCAATTCATTAGAGCCATAAAGGCCTCACATGGTCTTAATTCTTAATATCTTACAAGGCAGATTGAATTTCAACATGAGCTTTGGTGGGAATAATTTTTGTTCTTGTTTTCCTATTTTTAGTTTTGAGGTCATAATATAATCATTTCTTCTTTCTGTTTTCTTACTCCAAACCCTCCTCTATCCCACTCTTTGCTCCTTTTCAAATCCGTGGCCTCTTTCTTCATTAGTTGCTGTTGCATACATAGATGTGTATGCTACTCATATGTATGTATGTTTTCAGGGTTGACTGTTTGGTAGTGAATAACTAATTGGTGTGCTCTCCCCTGAATAAGACTGTGTCTCCAACCCTCAGATTCCTTAGTTTCCTGTGGTTCTTTGGGTAGGGTGTAGACCTTGTGGGCTTCCCCCCATTCACTCTGGCATGTCTTTTGGTGTAGTCCCTGCTTAAGCATTCATGTTGGTGAGACATAAGCCCGACTAATTTAGGGACTAGGCACTTCCGGAGAGTTAAGGATAGACGGGCTGAAAGACAGTTGATAAGCAAAATGATGAGGAAGGCTTTGAGATTGGACACTGGAAATGTGGAGGCATCTGTTAATGCACAAATGAAGCCTCAAATGTGCAGATATGAATTCATGAAAAGTTGGGTTTTATTCAAAATATCGTGCGACATATAAAGTTAATTCTACTCAATTAACTGTAAAGACAAGGAGAAAACATGACATCAAGTATTCATTACATACCAAATCCTGTCCTTGGTGTTTTAAATATTTTTTCCTTAAATTGCCACAAGGTTTCCTATTCTTAACTCCAGTTTAGTGATAAGAAAGTTGCAAAAATATTAGAGAACTAATGAAGGTGGGACTGGGTTTGAGCCCAGTTCACATCAAGGGACTAATAATTTTTACATTTTGCAGCCCCATAGGCTTTCATTTGAATGGATGTTAATAGTATCATAATTTAAGAGAAAAATTTTTGTAAATTATGTGCCAACCTCACCACCTTGACTCAAAAACAAAAACTGAACCCAATATGTAAAAATTCACTCAATGCTCTTCAAATTTTGGTGCAGCTCGTTACCTAGGGAGCTGAATCCTCGTTACATGTTATATGAAGACCAAAGGATTTTAGTTCCTGATCATTTCAACCTCAGAATAAGACGATATCTTATGTCTTATCATTTATGAAAGACAAGACTTTGAGAGACACATGACATGGTGGATATGAGCACACAGTAAGTGTTCAGTAACTGCTTGTGACCCAATGAAATCTCATATATCCTTGGTGCTGTGAAATTTCCAAATCATTTTTTCTCATAGTATTTATGACAATCATACCATGCATGTGAATGACAGCAGATTACTAGCCCCATTTCATAAATAACAAAACTCCATACATTTGAGAAACCTGTCCCAAATTTATTGGATTTAACTACAAGTTGAAATCTCCAAAGTACAAAAAAAACAAAAACAAAAACAAAGGATTTTCCCACAATAAAAACTCCCTCATTAAAGGTAGAAATTTGGGGGTAATGCTTAGCAAGCCTATGCCTTCTGTTTAAACAAAATGTTAAATTAAACATACTTGGATGATTCAAAGCTATTATATCCAAAGTGGTCATATCTCACTGACAGTAAAATAAACTGGATAAGCAGTTGTCAACTGTGATGTTGTGTCATAGTGGTATTGATGCTTCTGAGATCAATACATAAGAAAAGTTTAGAGGTAATAAAGTATTAGTCAAGCAGCACCCAGTGTGGGCCACCACTACCAAGAAAGAGGAAGGTCAGCCCTAAGTAGCTATCAGTTCTGGGAACCTCAAATAATTATGAAAATATCAAAACTATAAACACTCAAAAGCCAAAATAGTAAATATTACTTCTACTTAGTTAATGTAGCCCTTTCTTGAGATTGTATATTTACATTATGAATTGGAAAATTTTTTTAAGAAAAACTTTTATTATTTATATAGGTGTATGCACCTTCTATACCATGAACCGAAATTAAATTCTTAAAGGGATTCGTTTCATTTAAGCTTTTCTAATGCGTAAAATCAACACATTTTGTTATCAGTTACCCATGGTCTTGCTTGCTTTCCACAAATACTTACAAGGCATGACTAAGCCAAGGAATGCAGGCCTCTTAGCTGTTTAACACTCCCTCTCAGGCTTTTCTACCTCCATCTAATCCCTTGGTCACAACCTCTGGGAAATCCAACACGATGCAGAAACAGTCTTTTGCTTTATGGTCTTATATAAAAGAATCTATCACCCAGAAGTCATGGGATACGTTGCTGACTCAACCTAAAGAAGGATTTCAGGTTGGGTCAGCAACATGTCCTGGGAGGCACAGCCGCCAGGCTTCCTCGTAAGGCCAGGTCACAGTGAGTTTACCGTGAAGGCTGGATGGGTGCTGGAATGAATGCTGGCACTCTGTCTAAAACCAACATCTATAAAAAGAAGCTTCCTCCTGTGTCCCTCCCCATCAAACCTGTGTACTTTCCTGACAGGAAACCGGGAAGATCTTTTCTCTATCCCATGCTCAGCACTTTTGTAGAACAATTAAACTTCTGAAGAATCAAGGAGACGATGAATCTCTGGTTTGCCCATGTACAGTCAGGTGTATTCATTTGGCAACATAAGCACTTCTTCATGGGATCCAAGGTGTAGGAAATGGGCCCAAAATAACCATTTGTACTTAATGTTTTTAGTTTTAAAAATTTGCATACAATATATTTTGATCATGTTTTTCCCTTACCCAACTCCTCCCATATCCTCCCTGTTTTTCAAGCTTTTCTTCCTTCCTTCCTTCTTTCCTTCCTTCCTTCCTTCCTTCCTTCCTTCCTTCCTTCCTTCCTTCCTCTTCCTTTCTTCTCTCTCTCTCTCTCTCTCTCTCTCTCTCTCTCTCTCTCTCTCTCTCAATCAATCAATCAAAGCAAAAAAGCAAGATGCACACACAAAAAATCCCACATTAAGTTGATTATTTTTACAATTTCTATGAGGAATTGTGTTGGAATTTTTGAGAATTGCATTGAATATGTTGATTGCTTTTGGTAGTATTGGCATTTGCACAATATTAATCCTATCTTATTGATCCACAACCATGGAAGATCTTTCCATCTTCTGGTGTTTTCTTCGAGGTCTTAAAAAGTTTTTATTGTACTTGCTTGGTTAGAGTTATCCCAAGTTTTGTTGTTGTTTTGTTTTTGTTTTTTTTTAGGCTATTGTGAAAGGTAATGTTTCTCTGGTTTTTTTCTTGGTATATCTGTCATTTGTGTATAGGAAGGCTACAAATTTTTGTATGTTAGTCTTATATCCTGCTACTTTGATGTTTTCATAGTATCCCAGATTTCCTGGATGCTTTGTGCTTAAGGTTTTTAGATTTAACCTTTTCTTGGACTGAAATAACCATTTCTTCTCCCTTGTCTTCACAACCTGAAATTCTCTCTTCCATGTCTTGTAATATGTTGGTGAGGCTTGCCTTTGAGGTTTTGTTCAACACCCTAAGTTTTTCATTTCTGGTTTTATTTCAGTTTGGGTTTTCTTTGGTAATTCTATGTCTTTGTTAAGTTCAGCTTTGCATGTTTTGAGGTGTTTTCACTATTGCATTCCACTGTTTTCATTTTCATATCTTTATCTAGCATATCTTCTGTCTGACAGATGAGAACTAGCATGCTAAAGACGGCCATCTGCTTCACCACAAATCCTCTGGTGTTTTGTTGTTGCTATTGTCATTTCCTTTTGTTTTGTTTTCCAAGTCAACTGATTTAAATGCTGATTCCATCTCAAATATACCTTCACCCGAACATCCAGGATAATGTTTGATGGGATAGCTAGGTAGTTGTGTGTCAAGATGCCAAGTTGGCACGTAAAGTGTCTATTACCATGCTCTTCTCTCCCTTTGTCTGACATTCTGGAGACCCTCTTCAGTGTTCCACCTTCCTCTCATTGGGCTTGGAGTCTCAACCAACAGTTCTCAACTCCCAGCAAATTTTTGGCTATTCCCTCTGTGTAAACTGCTGGCATCTTATAGAAATGATGCTCGATGCTCTCTCCTGGATGATCTCCAGCAGCAGAGCCTTTTCTGTGCCCCCACCCACCCCCTGCAACCATGTCAACAGAATCCCTACAGTTGAGAAATCATGTTCTAAATGGCCAGTTCATTTCCGGTCTCTCTGACCCCATTCATTATTATTTCATCATCTCTGGCCTCTGTTCCGGTCACAGAACATGCCAATTTCTTCTCTCCCAAGGGCCTCTGCAATTGTTGTTCCCACTGCCTAAAAATACTCTGCTCCTTTAATGGCTGGCTCCTTATCATCAAGTTTTACTCAAAAGCCCCTTAATCCCACTGCATTCAATGAACCTAATTATTTCTTTATCACCATCAGACATTTGCTGTGTTACCTCACACATCAGAGGTCTCACACTCGTAAAGATCAAGAAGGCTGGGTGTCAGTCACTGTAGCCCAGAGACAAGTGAGAAGCCTGGAACATTAGCAAGCACTCAATGGATTCTTGGTTAAGGAAGGAAAAAATGTCTTACGTGTTGTCAGTAATTATGACTCTCTACATGGGCTTGCTCAGACAGTGTCCCCTACAAACTCAGATGTGACTGTAGAAGATCTGTTCCCAAAGCATCACCGTGACAATAGCTCTCATCTGTTCACTCTGCCCCAGAATACTGAGTTATTTTCTGTTGATCACAGAACACAAGTCCAGACTTTCTCCCTACGTCATCTCACACCCAGGACATAGTTTGGTGTTCATGTGAAACTTCATCTGAGTTCTACTCCAGAAATCCTCAAACATGCCAAGGTTCATCTTAGATCCAAAGGGAAGACACCACAGATACAGAGTCAATATTTGATCAGAGTCCTCAAGAGGAACTTGCCCCAGGAAAGAATTGGCATAAGAAAACTAAACAGATCTCATCAAAGTGACTCACTTTACAAATATGCCCTGTGTACTCTCTGCAACCACGGGTCCCTCCTGACAGAAATGGGGCCAAGGTCATCTAGCCTGAACCATGTAGTAGGACATATGTACCTCAGTCTGTCCATACAGATTATCTCCCCGCCCACAATCCTCTACTGTACCCCCTGCCGTGCTCTTAGGGTGGCAGACATGGACTTGCCAATGCCTCTGATGTGACTCAGCATGTGGTCATTACTGATAATTATTAGTCTTTTGTGTCGTGCTTTTCCCTCCCTATAAATGTTTTTAAGTGCCTTTCCTCACCACTATGCTTCTGGAAACATCTTTCCTGCTTCAACACTTCTGATGGGATCCCTCCAGTCTCAGTTCTGACCACATGGCTTTTTTGTGCATGGAAGCCCACAGTAGAACTCACCTTCCTCTGTCATCTGTTTTCTGAGCTAAGAATCCATCATGTGAGCAGGACAAGCCACTTTCTCCGTATGACTACTGGAACTTTTGAGAGAGGGCCACCAGGAAGGTTGCCCGCTGCCAACTGTCTTCTTCCCTCTTGTTTCATTCCCCCACTTTATCAACCACCCTCTTAACCACTCTGGGTGTTTCAGTAGGAATCTAGAATTGTTGCCACCACCTTTCTTGGATCCTCAGATAGTCCAGTGGGTAGTCAAATGACTCACAATGAGATAATGAGGATAATTTTGGAAGCTGTTAAAAACACACAAACCATGAAAGGTGCATGAAAGTGAATTAACTACTCTAACAAGAAATCTTAAAGCTATGGGAGCTCAACACAATAGAGAGGTTTTGTTTTTTTAGTTTTGGGGTTGTTTGTTTGGTTTTTTGCTGTGGATGTCTTTCTGTATGCTGTGAATATGTGCTGCTTTGATTGGTTGATAAATAAAGCCGTTCAGCCTATGGCAAGGCAGTTTAGAGGCAGGCGGGAAATCCAAACAGATAGTCAGGAAGAGAAAGGAGAGGCAAAGCAGAGGCTGTGAGCCGCCACCAGAAGAAGCAAGGTGTAAAGGTATTGGTAAGCCACGAGCCATGTGGCAAAGTATAGATTTATAGAAATGGGTTAATTTAAGATATAAGAGCTAGCTAGCAAGAAACCTGCCATAGGCCATACAGTTTGTAAGAAATATAAGCCTCTGTGTGTTTAATTGGGCTCCAGCAGCTTCAGGACTGAGTGGGACACAGGAAAACTCCAGCTACAGTTTTTGAGTTTTCTGTGTTTTTTGTTTTTGAGGTTTTTTTGTTTTTGTTTCTGTTTGTTTTTTGGGTTTTTTGTTTGGTTGATTTTGTTTTTTTTTTTGTGTGTGTGTGTGTGTGTGTGTGTGTGGTGTGTGTGTGTGTGTGTGTGTGTGTGTGTGTGTGTGTGTGTGTGTATGTGTGTGTGTGTGTGTGTGTGTTTGGCTCATCTAACAGATCAATGTAGGTGTTTGCCAGGTGCCTTCTACTATGTGAATCAGGAACCTAAAGTCTGTCCATCTCAGAGGTGTGAAGTCTTCACTGGATTCCCTGTGAGCAATAGTCAGGAGGGTAAGGAGACTAAGAGACACTGAGGAAAGACACTTGATGGACTGGAGCGTGCGTCATTTCTTCCCATTAGGCCTTAGTCACAATCATCACACACTCACACCTAATGGCAAGGGTAGCTTCAAACGAAATCTGATTGTGTGCTCACAAGTAAAGAGAAACGTGAATTAATAGATGTTGCCAAGATCCAAGATTCATCTTCCCTTTCCTGGTTAAAAGGAACCTGCTGAAGAATTAAGCCACAGCATAGTCAATCTGGGCAATCAGGTCAGACAGTCCTCATCCTCTGCCAACTAGACTGTTAAAGAAAAGCACTCCTGTGTTTACAAAGGACATTGGGCAGAATAGTAATGGAGTAGGATAGCAAAAAAAAGAACAAATTTTCACGGAGGTCTAGAGAGACCAATGTTTATGCATAGTGTCTTAAGCCATGTCTTCCTATTATTTGAAGAGCCCAGTTCTGTGAGACTCTGACTAAGCTCATGTAGGGGCCGGTTGACAGCGCCTCACCTTGGCCCAGTGCCTAGAGCCCAGTGCCTTCCTATTGGGGGACCTCACTGACACCACAAGACAATTCTTCTACAAGAACTGTTTGGCCATCACAGAGAAGCAACCAGAGAGGCCCTTATGCAACGGGAGCCATTCAGAGTCACAGCTGTGTAGGAGCCCATGGAGAAACATTTCCTTGCCATCTCCTGAGCAGATGATGCTGAGACATTTGTAAGAGCTTTGCTGAGTAGTTCCCAAGATTCGGTTCCCTGTTTCTTGAACACCTCCCTTATTGTCCGAGGTTTCCTGTGCTTTGGTTTTGTTTTCCAGACAAAAGGCTCTCTAAATCAAGTACCAGGTATCCTCGACCAAGACTGAGAGGGTCACAAATCCTTGTGCTTCTTCCTAGCTTCCCTCTGCTCTTCCCCTCCCCTGCCTTTGCTCTCTAAAATTGAGGTTTCTGATAATCTCGCCCATCTCATCAGGTTCTTTTCATGTAGGAACCCAGGATAAGACAATTCAGAATTTTCACCCCATGGTTTGTGACTCCCCTCACTCAGGTCTATGGTAAGGCCAGATGTTATGAGGAGGGAGTATGTGAGAACACGACTGCTTAACTCATGGTAGCCAGGAAGCAACCAGAGGAAGGAGCTCCTGCTTCAATATCCCCTTCAAGGGCATTCCCTCAAGGACCCACTTCCTCCAACTATGAAGACCTCCCTCTTCTCCCAAATATCACAAGCTGAGACCAAGTCTTTAGTCCATGGCCTTGGAAGTCATTCCAGAACCAAGTCTTAACAATATTCCAAAATGCACCTTGATTGTACTGGAAGAAGTATTTTGGCCACTCTTTCTTATTCATTTAGTTGTGTGTTTTCTTAGAAACCTTTATAACTAAACCAGACTTCTGTCAATTTGATTCTTAATTACAGGATATTTTCTAACTTGTTAATTTGATGATTTTCTAATTCGTTATATCTCCAACCAGGATGAAATTTATTGATAAGTGCAACAAATAATTGTTTTAAAAACTCCTACCATTAGGTTAATAGTGGATTCACTGAGAAAAAAAATCTTAAGTTTGAACTATTTTAAATAACGTCTTAAATAACCACAGTATTTTAAATTTATATTTTATGTAATTGGTACAAAATAAAGTGTTCTATTTTAACTTCCAAATCTCTGTATTAGACCACTGAACTTTTCCTTCTTTCCTTTGTTTGCTTCCCCAACCCCACACCCCCACAGACACACCCCCACTTCTCTGATTTAAAATTCTGAAGAAAATTCTCCAGGGATAGTGAGTCAGTAATCCAAAACTACATTGACTCCCATGGTCAAAAAAGTAGTGAAGTACCGAGACTTCCAAAATAGATACACGTCTTGTGGGAAAATCACCACCAAGCCTTCATTCCCGTACATTATGATACTAAAGCATTCTGTACCTTGTCTTCCTCACCTCCCAGTTCCCACACAACTCAGTTTAAACCCCAAGCAGAAGTCACATAGTGCTCAAGAGTAATAATTGGAGGACAGCACATCTGAGATCTGGGCATATAGTGAAGGACAGAACCTTAATAAGCTCTAGCATCTTTCCATTTGTCAATGATTAGCAACTTAACATTATCAGTCAAAATCCAAACATGTCCATTGTCTCCACGAGCCCAGGATAGTAGGTGCTTTTCTTAATCTTCCCATGCTTGTTTCATTTATTCATGCAGATTTGGAGTTTCAATCTGTGTGACATGGGATGGATTTATTGTCATTATTGAGTTCCACTATCTAGTAAGAAAGGACTATAACTAAATATCTGATCTTCTAAGCTTATACAGCATTGTGTCCATTTTAGATTTACAAGTCTCCAATAGACAGGGATAGCAATCCATAGTTTACAGAGAACTAAAGCAACGAACCCACCATCTCCCACATGTGGAAGTCAGACCCATTCACCTAATCTCAAAATCAGAACTCTTTAAACTTTCACCCACTTGACGACCTCCAGGGAAAAAAAACAAACAGGAACTTGAAAGATTGAATGATGTGTCTAGCAATGTCCATAGCACATGATAAACTCCTCCAAAATTATTGTCATTGGGATAACTATTATTGTCACAACTATTATTATTATTATGATTATCACTATTCAAAGATTAACTCTTCAAACCTACTACCCACTATTTAGAATTGGCTATGGTGTGACTGGGGAGATGCCTAAAAGTGCCCTCATGCAAGCATGAAGACTTGAGTTCATAGAAAGCATGGTGGCTTTCTCCTTCAACCCCAGCACTGAGGGAGAGTGAAGATGGGGAGACCCCTGAGGCTCATTGGCCAGGCAACTTAGCAGAATGATTAGCTTCAAGTTCAGTGAGAAATCCCCATCTCAAAAAATAAGTGGAGAAGAAATAGGGAAGACACTCAACATTAACTTCTGGCCTCTATTTATACATAAATGCACACACTTACAGTAACAAGTACATATACCATACAGAAAGACAGAGAGAGAGAGAGAGAGAGAGAGAGAGAGAGAGAGAGAGAGAGAGAGAGAGAGAGAAACCCACATATGGCATTAATTCTAAATATAGCCAGGCAGTGGTGGCACACGCCTTTAATCCCAGCACTCAGGAGGCAGAGGCAGGTGGATCTCTGTGAGTTCGAGGCCAGCCTGGTCTACAGAGCGAGATTCAGGACAGGCACCAAAACAACACAGAGAAACCCTGTCTCAAAAACAAACAAACAGGTGCTGGAGAGATGGCTTAGTGGTTATAAGCAGGGGCTGCTCTTCTAGAGGATCAGAGTTCAAATCCCAGCACCTATTATAGCAGCTCACAGCCATCTGTAATGCCAGGGTATCTGAGACCCTCTTTGACCTTCCTGGGTACCAGGCACACGTGTTGTGCACACACATATTCAGGCAAGATATCTATACACATAAAATAAAAATAATAAAAAAAACAAAAAAATTCTAAGTATAATATTATCTGACCTAAACCAATAGCAAAATAATATGAAAATATAAGAATCTAACAAGCCAATAAACTCAATATATAAAAGCAGAATAAATAAATGTACTTAAATAATAACTATTTGAAAAGACTCGGTGCTATGCATAATTTTTCCTCTTTGATCTATGCCTCCAAGACCGATCTAGATCAGAAGTACATTTATTTTCATTGAATGGGAAACATTATAGATGCATAAGTAGGTGGCTAAGCTATGGTGAAGACAAGCTGGTAATGAGTTTTTAGACTATATAGAACTAGTGTTTCTTAATGTTAAAATCAAACAAAAAGAGGTTGAAGGGGAACCTGTTAAGTACTGGGTCACTTTATCTGGAAAGCTGAGTCATTTTCCCTTTCTAGCAGTTTCCAATTTGTAGTCCTGTATTCTAACAACTAGTCAGCTAATTTGTATCTGCTGGTCAGAATGCCTTGTCATAGTTCTATGGTGCAAGTTTGATCCTCAAGCCAACGAGCTGAAGTTCAGTGTAAACACAGTGACCTGAAGTGTGGCCAGGCTTGGAATCCCAACCCCCAGCCATGCACAGCATGAACAGCATGTGCCCCACACTGCAGGCCTGCAAGTAATTACTGTTCCCTCTCACCTCTTCCCAGATAGCCAGGACGTGGGAACAGAGACCCACTGGACCCGTGAGGTCTTCTACAGCGGCTCTAGTTAAGGGGAAGATCGGATAGATGACAAAGGGCTTAGTAGGACCTTCCAGTGTGAGTAACCAAGTAAGGCTGATCCCCCTGGAGATCCTGACTGCCTTCTTGTCCTGTGAGATGCCCTGTTCCCCGGCTCTGAGACTCTTATCTGGCTCAGGATTCAGATGCCACTTTCTCTTCTCATTCTACACAAATACAATCTCTCGGTCTGTTACCCTCAGACTCTAAGGTGGCCGCTGTAACATGAGATAAGCCTGGGTTCAGGTAGGGACCACCCCCTGACCTTAGCTGTCTGTTAGCCACTGGCTAGGTCATAATATGTCCAATTCTTCTGCAGGACTTCCACTGGGGTGCTACAAAGGGAGCTGTGCTATCCTACTGTGGCCAAAGAGATAACCTGTATCCAAGTCAAGCCCCACCTTACCTGAGATTTCATGTTTTAGGTACAGTGTTAGAAAATGAGAGGCATCCTGGAAAGGCTATCAGAAATTAATTAATCTATGCTGCATTTATTCAATGACTACTACTGCATACCATTTTAGGAGCTAGGTATTCAGAAGTCAATATACCAGACAAAATTCCCTACACTTCTCAATGAAATTGCCACTGTTAGGAGAAGGATGTATTTTTTTCCCTTACTGCCCCGACCCCAACAGTGGCACAAACTTCACATTTTAAGTACATGTTATTATTTTTTAGTTTTATGTGTATATACATACACACACATATATATATACACATACATACAGAGAGAGAGAGAGAGAGAGAGAGAGAGAGAGAGAGAGAGAGAGGCAGGCAGACAGTGGGGAATTAATACAAACTGTAAAGAAACATAGAACAAGAGAGGGGAGAAAAGCGCAAATAGTTCTTCCTGAAAAAATGACATTTGGGTGAAAACTGGAAGGCCAAGAGAGAAGCCTTGAGGCTATGAGGAGAGATGGATTCCAGCTCAGGCAGCAAGCGCAGAGACTGCAGAGGCCTTTTGCTGGGGTAGACCGAGGAAGATGGAGGGTAAGCAAAGAGACTTATGTGTTGAAGTGCAAGACATGAGAGAGGAAGAAGGAGAGACAAGGATGACGGCGGGATAAAAAGTGCAGGTCATGTTGTACTGAAACCCATTCCTTTGCATGCTACCTCAAATATGAATTAAAACATAATGATAACCTGAACTTAAACTATAAATCTTGTGGTCCCTAGTCCACTTGCAGATAGAGACATCCAACGGAGATCAGGCAGAATTCAGTAGCTAGGCAGGACTGAACAACTAAGCTTTAGTCTTTGGTGTTTAGGTGACACACTAATTTTCTATCGCTAATAACAAATTCCAAAAGATGGAGCAGCTCAAACAGTACCTGCTGGTCACCCCACAGTTCTGTGAGTAACAAGGCCAGCACAGCATGACTGGCTTCTCTGCTTCAGCTATTACACGTGAACATCAAAGTATTTGATGGGGCTATTGATGGGAGGGAAGTGGGCCAGCAAAGGTCCACTGGTCTTCTTCCAAGATCACCAGTTGGTGACTGAGGTCTCAGTGACCAAAAGACTGAAAGCCCATTTTCGTGCTGGCCAGCAGTCAAGTCTTACTCTCAGCTCCTAGGTGTCCACAGTTCTCTGCTGCTTTGTTTTTCTACAGTCTGGCTATTTTCTTCCTCAAGGCCAGCTGGAGAAGCTCCTCACAGAATCTTCCACTTTAGCAAAGGCCCAGTCCCTCTTTGAAAAGCTCAGCCAATTAGATCAAACCACTCAAATGGCCCTTTTGATTAACTCATGGTCAAGTGTGGAGAGAACTAATCCCAGAATTAACACCCCATCATCTTCTTGTCCCACCTACCCAGGGACTTACACAGAGGGCCAGGAGTCTTGTTAGCATCTTAAAATGTCAAACACTAGAGAAATTATCTAAAACCTTTAGATGAGATTACCAAATTAAAGGTAGCTAGAATAGAAAATTAATCTCTTCCTCCAGAGAACCCTGAAGCTTCCCGGTCCTGATCCTTCCTGACCCTGTTCACCAGATTTCTATTTCATTCTAAGAGTAGCCCACATCCTCCTGCTTAGAGGAGAAAGGGAAAATTCCTCTTGCTTGTAACCAATCAACAGTAGTAGATCCCCACCTCACATACCCCACCTGGAGTAGTTTAAGTCACACCAAAATCTGAGGACCACTTGTTCAGACCAACAAAGGAAATCTGAGAGGCAAATTGAAGAAAACGGGGCCCTTTGTACCTAAAACTATGAATCAAGATTTATCTAGATTTGGGGTGAGTTCTTCTCTAAAGTGTTCTGTTGATATCCACTGCATTAAAAAAAAAAACTGAAGTGTCTGACAACATGGCCCGAGTTTCTTCTACTTCTGACACACAATAACCCATGTCTCTTTTGATGGCTTCCGTTGTTTTGTGCTTAGCATGGTTACCAGAGAAGCAAAGAAAGGCGCTAGGGAGATACCTCAGTTGGTAAAATGCTTGCCACACAAGCATGAGGATCTGAGTTTGGGTCCTGGCACCCACATAAAATCCTGGAGCATCTATAACCCCAGCTCTGAGGAGTCAAAGAGAATCCCTAGAGCTCACTGGCCAGGCAGTCTAGTCAGTCAGTGAAACTCAGGTTCAGTGGATGACCCTACCTCAAAAAAAGGATGTTGGGTGGAAAACAACCAAGACAGCTGATGTCAACCACTGCCCTCCATACACACATGCACTAGGGGGAGGGGAGAATATGTAATTGGAGGGCCCCAATCTCATCCCTGCCCTCCCAACATCTCATTTTTTAAATGGTGCTGTGCCCAAGCTGGAGAGATGGCTCACAGGTTAAGAGGGTTAAGAGCACATACTGCTCTTGCCGAAGACCTGGATCTTCTCCTGCTCCTGCACACACATACATGCACTGAGAAATACACACCTCATACACATAAAAAATAAATGAATTGGTGTTTTTTTTTTTTGAGTGTTGGGTAGAGTAGCAAAAACACGTGCTTTACAGAGCGACGAATCTGCTTTAATTGTGATTCTTCTGTTCACAGACAGTGCAGCTTTGAGATCACTGTCTATCTTTCATGTACCTTTTTCTCCCTACCTATCAAATACAGTAATATTACCTTCCTTCCTGGGTTACTGAAAGGATTAAAGCAAGATAATAGTATAAATGCATTTATATTCTAGCCACTAAGGAGGGTACTTATGTGGCTATTGTGCCTATGATTTCCTTTGCAACAGAAATTGAGGATGACCTCTGACCTCTGTTTGCCTCAGCATTGCCAAACACACAGAGACCAGAAGCCTTCAGGAAGAGTCACTGTAAATAGAATGAGGTAGCAGCTCAGCTTGCTCGTGTCCTCTGCCCCTAATAATGATTTGCTAATATTATCCAATCCTCCTCCAAGTTTCACTTTGGACTGGACAAAGGGGTAGGGGAACCTCCCCAGTTGAGCTACAGTGTGCAAATGCACACAAGGGTAGTCAGGTAGAAATCACAGAGTCCAAAAGAAGGAAAGGCAAACAAAGACATCCAAACCATTTCCTGCGTGGATGCAAATCCAGAATGATTGCACAATGTGTGGCGCTGCTCCAGGTACCAACATGCCCTGGAAGGAAACTGCTAAATAGCACTTAAAATGTGCATATGAAGGTTTCTGATCCCTTAACTATCTTCTACTACACAAATGTCCAGCTTGATAACCGAATACCTGTTTAAACTTTGCAGACGTCATTCCTCACTTAGCAACCCTTCAACACTCTGTTATCTCACTTGAAATCTTCTCTTTCTAATGCCTTCTACATATTAACAATTTAGGTTTGTGTCAAATCCAACTCTTGGGGTTTTTTTTTCCTCAACAACTTTCACAGCTCTGTTAATGAAATTATGAAGGTACATCCCCCATTATGTGGTTTGTTGGTTTGTTTTCATATTCCTGGATTCCAAGTATCATCTTCACCTTAAAAAAAAAAGTAGGATAAGTCCCATATTCCTTTCCTGGAATTCTATATATTCATCAATGCTCTAAACAAACAGGCTGCCAGCTAGTTACAAAAGACAAGACAGGTGGCTGGAGTGATGGCTCGGGAGTTAAGAGCATGTGCTGTGTTTGCAGAGGATCAGAATTTGGGTTCCAGCGTCCATGCTGGATGGCACACAACCCTTGTAACACCAACTCCAAGAGATCCAAAGCTTTCTCCTGGCTTCCATGGGTACCTGCACTCGTATGCACATACTCCCCTGCTGGGGATGCTGTAAATGTGTTGCTCTGATTGATCGATAAATAAAATGCTGATTGGCCAGTAGCCAGGCAGGAAGTATAGGATAGACAGGACAAGCAGAGAAGAGAATTCTGGAAAGTGGAAGGCTGAATGAAGAGACGCCAGCCTACTGTCCAAAGCAGCATGTAAAGGCAGCAGGTAAAGCCACAGAACATGTGGTGACATATAGATTTACAGAAATGGGCTGAGTTTAAGTGTAAGAGCTAGACAGTGATAAGCCTGAGCTAATGGCTGAGCAGTTTAATCAATGTGAGCTTCTGAGTGATTATTTTATAAGTAGTTGTGGGGTCCGTGGGGCTGGGCAGGACTGGAGAAAACTCCAGCTACACTCCCCTGTACACACACACACACACACACACACACACACACACACACACACACACACAAATATCCCTATGCAAGTCCACATATAAAGAATAAATCATAAAAAGAGACCTCATTCACTCTCAGCTCATGTTATTTAGGATTAAGTATGCCATAGAGTCATCTCGTTTCTTGGGAATGACTCAAGATGTAATGTTTCCTTAAATTCACCACTGTAAAGAATTCATTCACTCGAGTTGTCTTTGAAGCAAATGCAGAAACTAACTCCAGTTGTAGAGGATGGGGGTCCATAACTCAAAACCAACAGAAAGTTGAGTGAGTAAGGAAGAAATGGAAATGGACCAGGAAGCCAATTAGAGGCCAAGAAATACAGTCCTTTTTCATGATATGAGAAATCTAAAACCCACAGACTAACAAGGAAGGGCCAGAAGCTTCTTTCCCAGAGAGATGCCAATAAGGAAATGTGACTGTCACTTTAGAGGAAGCACCCCCTATGCAGGAAAAGGTGGAGACTATGAGGAACAGCACAGGGGTAGATGGGGTGGCCTGAGAGTCTGGGTTCCTCAGTTAGCCTTGGATTTGATGTTACAAACCGCGTGGCTCTAGTCTACCCATTGCCCCGCCCGGAATCATGTGTGCCTCGTCTGAAGATAACAGGTGACTCCAGGGAATTGTTCTAAGGCTCTGATGGAATCAGGTAGTGGCCGCCCTCAGGAAGCAGGAAGTGACTTTCTGATGTTAATGATAGCTCTCAGTTATATGCTCCTGGACTTGAAGTTGGGCTTTAGGATCTTAGCCTAGAGACAGGAATCTCTGCATCCCCATAGTACCAGTTGAAAGGATTCAAGGAAATTTTCCGAGAAGGGGCTCGGAGTAATCCTAGCTCCTTTACACTCAGAGAATTGACTCTCAGGTATGCTTTGAAATAAGAAAAGTACATTTCCAGTGTTTTTAGCACCCGTCTCAGACACTGACCCTTTTCATTCTTTATCTGAGAAATATCTCCATTTTATTCTGTGTATTCTCCTCTACTCAAAATCTGATTACACAAAAGAATACTAATAAACACATTGCATGAGATAAATAGCAAAGTTTGCTTAGCATGCAGCGACCCTGGGTTTGATCCCCAGCTCGGCAGGAAAAATGAAATGAACTCAGCATCTTGGTTAACTTAGGTTTCTTGATCCAAGGGTTTTAAGCAACAGAGACTGTGTGTGACTGGCCTAGCTAGGAGTCCTGATAAGGGCTGGGTGACATGGTCACTGGAAAATGTCAAGAAACACTCAGGCTCAATTCACCTCTCGGCTGCCAAACACAGCTTCTGTTTTCCTGTGGGATTATAAGGTGGTTGTGTATAGATCAGTGAAGGCCCTCTGTCTCTTGTTCATGCCTAAGAAGTGATGTGAGAAGGTGAAAAGGCCTCGGGAGGGGTTCGGGGATTGGTTTGTAGCAAGCCATGGGATCAAGGACTTCCTTCTGTGGTTTGGACCAACATACAGCATTCATCCCTTTGATAAACTATGTACACCATCCCCTATTCTGAGATCTTCAGTAAGGATGCTAATGACCTTAATCAGCAGATGCTGACTAGGATCCCCTCCTTGCTGAGGCTGAGTTCATCTCCTAGTCCCCTGTACTGTACTCACAGAGGTGTATAGAAAGAGCTATTGTGGAGTCAAATAGAGCAATACTCTTTTCCTTTGTCTGCTCAAATGTGGGCATTACTGATGAGAGAGTTCTTACCTTGCATCTCCCTACAAAGTCTACATTTTTTTTTAAGGAGGAAATAAGACAGTATTGAATCATTGAAATTTTGTGTTTCAGAGATCTATTTGTGACAAACATTATACATGTATATAATATAGCATACAATAGATGTCTGACTAATATAATTACGTATACACACACACACAATGTGCCTCTACCACACTATCATGTCGTATCCTGGAGATAATAGAGGTGAGACTGGGGAGTCAAGGACATTTTTCCAATGTTGTTGCAAGAGAAGCTTGTGTCCTGGAGTATAGGCAAGTACAGGATGACTGGACCATAAGAATGTCAATCAAGCAGACCTAGCCTAGAGGGAGAGATGAGAACTTGGGTTAGGGTTTGGAAAGAAGAAATCCAAAGACTGGGGATTCAAAGTGAAGACAAGATAAATGTTAATGCTGATCAAGCGGAGAGATTGAAGGTCATCAAGTGAGGCTAGAGTCCAAGAGCTGATGAGGAAGAGCTGTAGAAAGGCTGAAGATTATAACCTATACTGAGACATGACTTGGTCAACTGAGATATATTTATGACTTCCAAGTGAGAAAGGGGGGGGGTGTCTTCCATTTTGCATTCTATATTGTTTTGTATGTATACTCACAAACTGAATCAACTATTTCTGCCCAGAAGGAATTCTGTATAACTATCCAGTGCCCATTTAAGGAGAAATCATGTGAAAGTAGAGTTTAAAATTCTTCAGGGGTGGGTGCTGAGGAGATGGCTCAGTTGGCAGACTACCTGCTGTTCAGACATACAGACTTAAGTTCAGATTCCCAACACTCACATAGAAAGTCAGGTGTGGTGACAATCCTGTGTCTCAGCACTGGAGAAGTAGAAACAGAAGGAATCCTCGGAACTCACTCACCAGCTAGACTTGACAAATTGGTGCTCTCCAGGTTTAGTGAGAGACCTTGGCTCAAAAAAACAAAGTGGAGTACTGTGGTGATATTGTGTCCCCCAATATATTCTGCACCCTAATAAGCTTATCTGGGGTCAGAGAACAGAGCAGCCACTAGACAGACATAGAGGCCAAAAAACGGTGGCACACACACTTTTAATCCTATCACTTGGGAGGCAGAGATCCATCCGGATCTCTGTGAGTTCAAGGCCACACTGGAAACCACCAGGCATGGTGACATACACCTTTAATCTCAGGAAGTGATGGCAGGAAGCAGAATGGTATATAAGGCATGAGGACCAGGAACTAAGTTTGTTAAACTTTGAGGCTTTTAGCAGCAGTTCAGCTGAGATCCATTTCGATGAGGACACAGAGGCCTCCAGTTTGAGGAAACAAGATCAGCTGAGGAATTGGCAAGGTAAGGTTAGCTGTGGCTTGTTCTGTCTCTGGTCTTTCAACGTTCACCCCAATATCTGACACCCAGGGTCAACCAATGGTCTCCACATGCGTGTGCACCCCCCTGTGCATCTACCCACACATCCACTCACCCACAGATGAAGGTGCACAGGCATGCATCACTCACATACACAGATTGTTTTTAGAATCCTTTGGGCCGGTCTTTGGTAAATATTTCTGATGAATTAGCGAGTCTAGCTTCCAAACTGTATCCCCCACCTTAGAAGAGTGGGCTTGTCCTTTGGTGGGGGTCTATAAATACTGTCCTTGGGCTTTCTAGTCAAGCTAAGTCTGCTTTTGGAGCTGCCTAGAGAAGCACACAACCCTTTGTACTCACCACAACTCTGGGTTTCAAATGGTTGAAATAACTCACACGAGGCCTTGAGCAAAAGACAATCTCTTATTTCAGAGATGTCTTGAATTATCACTAGCTTTGGGAATAGCAGGTATCTGGATACACATGTCTTCAGAACTCAGATTTTTCTTTCCTCAACTTTGTCCTAGTTAGAGTTCATTTTTTTATGTCACTTCAAGATGATCTCTGGTGACAGATAACAATGACCTGTCAATGTAGCAATTCCAACATACATACATACATAAACAAACAAACAAATAAATAAATAACGCAAGTTAAAAGTTTAGGATATTTGGTAATAGACTCAATTTGGTCCATGTGCCCATTTGTCATCATGAAAAGGGGATATTCAGAGTCACGTACCATAGACCTATGGCCATGACAGGGATCCCACCACAACCTCCAGTCCCATTGAAATGTGCAGAGTTGACACCAAAATAGGAACAGGGGGCTTCTATCAGAAGGACTCTGGAAAATATGTGACACTGAGAGGCCAAAATTCTCACCCACCGTCCTACCCATCCTGTGTGTCTTAGTCTTTACTCTGAGGCTTCAGGAAAGGTAACTGAAATAGGCTAGGAGGTCCCACCCTTAATCATGCTATAAGATATGACCATGGTCATTCCCATCCACTCATATCAGAATAAGATTTAAAAATCACCTAGGAGATAATTTAAGAGTTCAGTGAATTTACTGTTAAAAACTGTTTAAGAATAAACATGACAGAGGAGACCAAGAACACATCTGTGATGAAAGTGTTTACTAACTTCCAGCAATATCTGGCCTAATTAGATGGTAATCACGGTTAGTTGGTACACGGTGTTCACATGAAAAACCGGCACAAGAAATGTTTGATCCAAAGGCTGATAATCCTGGCCGGCTTCTTGTAGACACGTTAAGTCTTCAAAGGAGGCAACTTTTACCTAAATATTTTGCATTCCTGTATGATTAGCTTTGAAGGATTAAAAGAATATTCCACCACTCCGTACACAAGCAGAAATGTGTCCCAGCATGCCTCGGTGTCTTTTAAATAATTCTTCATTAAAACTCTGCTCGCAGCACTCTGACAAGAGAGCACGGCTGAAGAAGTGGAGCAATGTTTGTTTTATTGACAGATTTTATTGCTATCTGTTACTCTGCTGTGGGTTCTGTTTGTAGTTTATCTTGGGGCAATTAAAGATATTGCTCCTTAGACACCTAGCTCAATGGCTTATTTGAAAGTCATTTTGTTAATTAGGAATTACTACATTAATATGCATAATTCTTTTTAACTATCCTATTCACCTAAATGCCAACTTTGCACTCGCGTTTCAATTCAAACCTGAAATATCTTTAGACCCAAAGTCTTTAGCATACTTCACATGTAAGGAATCCACATAGCAACAAACACCAGTTATTCACCCTTCATTAAGAAAGGAACTGCTTATTTATATGTGACAGTGGCTTACTCATAAAATACACTTCATGAAAATGGGCACAAAATTAGGCAAAACCAGAAGAAGCCCACTTGCCTTCGGGGACGATAAAATTCAAAACCAGTTATATTAATAAAATTACTGTCCCTCCGAAAAGTAAGCCGGGGCTTTTCTTCTCCCTTCAGCAAAGGAGTGTTATAATTCCACTGAACTATGCTGGCCCCGGGCCCCAAAGACAGTAAGAAGCAGATTGTACACTGTTTGTGAGGTTGCAACTAGCTGCCTCTGGTGCAGCTGTCTGTGCCCCCAGGGACACCTGCCCTCACTTCTCTGAGAGTGAGTTTGCTACTGAATTCAGTCTGGCCCTCTTCCCTATCTGCGCATGCTGACTGATAAATTAAGCAGTCTTCTCCAAGTAGGTGGCCTTCCTTGCACATTCACCGCCTTTGTGGCCCAGTGACAAATGTTTGGTGCTATCATGGGTGTTATTCCTCAATGCCCATGGAGATATGGGTCTGAGTAATAAGAGAAAAACAGAGGCATGTTCCTTCGGCTCCAGTATTATTCTTTGTTTTTATGATCCTTCTGTTTTACACCAGTGTATACCTGGTAGGGGAAACAGTAAGAGTTACAGTTCTTCATCTGGAGGAGGAAATTTTCCAGTGAGATAAATATATCTGGTTCTTGTTTCATAAGTATTTGTTTTTTTATGCACGACCTTATCCCTCCACAATAGCAAACAACATCACTATAAAAGTCATGCTTCATGGTGAAGCATCATCATGCCTATGGTGGCACACATCTTTAATCCCAGCACTTGGAAAGCAGAGGCAGAAGGAGATCTGTAAGTTCAGGGCCAGCCTGGTCTACAAAGAGAGTTCCAGGCTAGTCAAGGTTATGTACTGAGACCCTGTCTCAAGAAAAAAAAAAATATAAAACTATATGTTGTGCCTTCTGTGGTGGCACATGATGACTCTTGAGTTCAAGACCAGCTTGGACTATATAACATGTTCCAAGCCAGTCAGAGTTACACAGAGAGAGACCTTATCATGTTTTATAAACAAAGAGGAAGTTCTAGCTTGAGGACTGTCTCTTAGAGTTAAGGGACTGTTTCTCTACTGCCTAGACTACTCCTGGCAAATAAATGTTGGCCTTGTGAATGGTAAGCAGTATTTCCCAGAAGCATGAGTTTCTTAGCAGGGCCTTGATTCACGTTTGTCTTTATCAAGCCTCTTCCTCCTACGGCTGTAACCTGTCAAAGAAGGAAGTTTTGATCTGTGCGTACATATGAAAGAAGTCTGTGTGGTGGTCTAGCCACCCTCAGATTGTAGGCTATATCTTATGTGACTTTAAAAGGACTGGCATTATGGCTGGGTTGTATAATTCAGCAAGGAGCAGTGAAAGGAAAAAATACTTTAGGAGTGGGTAAGAGTTCTACTAAAAATGAAGAGGTGGAAGGCTGCTGGGAGGGTCTGCTGGAGAAGAGAACAGGGAGCAGAGCCAAATCCTAGAGAGTCTTAAAAACCAAAATAATTATTCTTTTGTGTTCTGCTCCCCCGACCTTGCCTGTCAGGTCATTCGTGTGTATGAGATGACCTACCACAGTGCCAGGAAATAACACTATGACAGGATTCCCTGTTCAGTCTGTTCACCCCTAGCTAGGACACTGGGACTTCATAGCCCAAAGAGGCTGCCCACAGCTGGTGGGTATTTGGAGCCAGGTGCCTGCTGATAATCCTCTTAGGGCCTCTGCTGAATCAGTCCTCATTCAATGCTCCTCCTAAGAGAACTAGACAGTAATTCATACATTTCAAAGAAGAGATACTTAGATGTTTAGGGACACAACATAGAGGTTTAAGAAATATCCCAAATGACTCCATGTTTCAAAGTAGGCTTTGAATCCTACTTTTATAAAAATGACAGATCAAAAACACTGGATCCAAACCATAAGAGGACCGTGCCTGGTCTCAGCATTAAGACAAGTCAACAAATAATCAATAGGCTCTTTAAAAAACCTTCCCCTTAGTAAGGAACTGAACAGCTTTGGCCCCACAGCAAGATCCCTAGGGTCTTATTGACCAGAGAGTTCTAGGGATTCTTGGGGGATGGCAAGTAGAAGTCAAAGGCTATTTAACAGCTATGATGCAACTATTAGGTTAAATTACAGGAAATCACTAATATTTAACCATTTAGGGCTTTCTAAAGTCACTTTCTACAGTATTACTTGGTATCTTATAGCTTCAATACCCTGCTGGGCCATATCAGTATGTGTGTGTGTGTGTGTGTGTGTGTGTGTGTGTGTGTGTGTGTGTGTGTGTGTGTGTGTGTGTGTATATATATATATATATATATATATATATATGAGAAATCAAATATAGTTTCTCTCCACAAATGGGCATGGTTTGGCTCTCTAGTTATTTGTATCCTGCATACATAGGTGTTACCTGTCAGGTACATGGCTTACTTGCTCGTGCAGACCACCAGATGTTTAGAATCATAACTAGAACTTACTATGATTGGTGCTCAATCAACAGTACACCTTTTCCCACACTTCATTCAAAACTGGTAATAATTATCAAGCTTGCTCTAAGTTGCCAATATTTTTTGAAGACTTTAGAGTCTCATATAATTTCCTGTGGTATGGGCTGGCATCTACTAATTTTATCAATGAAAAAGCCTTGGATGAAGAAACATTCTCATCCAAAGCCACAGGCATGTGATGAGCAGCACTGGTTTTTCCCACTCAAACTGTCTGTCTTTATAGCCTGTGCACCTATAAGTCAGGGTTCTCCAAAAACAGTGGGCCAATAAGATACATATAGATAGACCAAAGGATATTTACCATGAAACACTAGCTGGGATGATTACAGAGGCTGAAAAGTCCCACAGTCGGTTTTTTACACTTTGGAGACCAGGAAAGCTACTGGGGTCATTATGGTTCAAACTGGAAGTCCCCCACACCAGTGAGAAGCAGTAGGATCCTGTAAGTTTGTTAGGAGCCTGCAGCCCAAAAGAGTAGTGTCATCGTCCAAGGGCAGAAGAAGATGGAAATTCTAAGCACACAGAAATTTGCCCTCTGTCCACTTTTTCAGTCTACTCAGTAAGACTGGCTGGCACTCACCCACACAGGGAAGGTGATCCTTACTCAGCCAATAGACACAAAGGTTGATCTCTTCCTGAGACACTCCCACAGACTTACCTAGAAACATAGTTTAGCCAGCTGTCAGTTCACCCCTCACCATAGTTCAGGTGTCATATAAACTGCCTTTTTTTCCAGCAGAAGCTTTAAACTCTTAGGGATGTACCTGGCAGATCAACGAAGGAAGCAAGCCACAGAAGATATCTGGAGATCATTATGGCAGCCACTTGGAACACACGGCTTAGTACCATCCTGAAGGACTGTAAACATCCCCGGAGGGGGTGGATTTTCCATTTAGTCACCAGCACCACCAGACCACTGCAGGTGCCCCCATGGACACCTACTATTCTTGAAAGATGGACAGTAGACTAGAGCAGCGCCTTGCGTAGTCAGGCTTCACAGAAAGAAGAGTCCTAGAGAGGCTGAGCTGAGCTGAGTGTCTTTTCAACACCACCGGTTAGAGTTCAGGGAGAAGTAAAGAAAGTAAGACAAGAAGTCCCTCAGGAAAACTCCGGGGCCATGAAACTGGACAGGGAAAAAAAAATGGCTTCTTTGTTGCCACTAACGTCTATCTGGCCTACTCACCTCTAGGTGAGGTTTTACATCCGGTTATGAAAGCAGGCGATAAGCCAGGCAGGATTGTGACTGTTGGCAACAGAAGTTTCAGGAATTGCCCTGCCTCCTTAGAACCATGAAAATGTCTGGAATCTCACAAGCTTGCTTTGGTACCTCAAAATGAGAAAAAGGCAAATGGATCCTGGTATTCAGTGCAATAATAATAATACACACCATTGCAAACTTAGATTTTTAAGTGTCCTGATCATGTCTTCTCTTTATAATTCTTTATAATTCATTTTCTCAGCAATCCTATGTATTGTAAGCATTTCAAACCGTGATTCAGAGAAGTTTGTAAACTTCTCCAGTATTTTAAGGAAACTCTAAAAACATAAGCACCTTTGCACACTGGATCAATAGGAACGGAATCCCCCCTCCCACTGTCCTGCCCTAAAAGTTTTTTCCATGTCACTACATTATTCATTTCTTTAGTTGGGAGTCTCCCTCCTGTCTGGTAATGTAGGCATACCTCTCTGTCAGACATCTTGACAATACAGGCTGCTCAACAGAAATGCTTTGTTAGACCTATAAGTTTGTGTTTGTGCATGTGTACGAGTACATGTCTGTGTGTGTTTCTATCATGACTGCCTTTAATCATAAAATCCTTGAACTATGAAAAAGTGTGAAATGTGTATTGTGTATTTTTACTTTGTATTGTTCTAAAAAACACTTTGGGGCTTATTAAAATGATGTCTTTTGGGATCCTCAAACTCCTCTAGTATCGATTTCAGTGATTAACTATTTACCCATTTATAACTGCCCATGTCCTCGTCCCAACTTCTCATTCAAGCTCCACCTTCAGTTGAGAAACAGGCACAAGGCAAGGGTTCTCTCCCAGAGAGACAGCAAAGAAACCATCTCTTCCAACAGTGGGGATGCTTCACTTCTGAGATGAAAAACAGACTCCACATGCTTACTGTAGATACCACTCCCATATTTGAGTTACATGATTAAACAAAGAAAATTCTCTCGAACTAGATTCAGATTTTGTGTCTGACCTTTTGGTCTGCCACCTTTTGGAACTCTTGGTAGGGCTCAAATATGATTTTTCTCCAAGTATAAAAGATGGAGCAGAGTTTGTGGTTCTTTCGAGTTAGATTAGTTTCTCATTATCTAAAGGAGAAAATTGATGGCTGCTGAGGATAAGAGAATCACTTTTCTTTGGGGAGATGCCCATTGGTGGGTTGTCCATGCCTTGGTGGATGACATCATATCCATCTGCATATGAGCAGCAATGGCTCGACTCACAGGGTTATAAAGAGAAGACATGAAATGGGAGGGAGATGTCTTGAGGAGGGAATCAAAAGGAGGATGGAGAGGAGGGGATACAGCCAAGCAACACTGTATACATGTATGAGATTTTTTTAAAAATTAAGAAAAACTTGATTTAATGCTAACACAGGGATAAACATTCACATATATGTTATTAGTCTACCAGACACTTGAAGAGGGGTCTCCAACCATCCCTTGTTTTTTTGCTTTTATTTTTTCCATGTGAGTAAGCCCAAGTATTTGATCCCAAGATTCAAGTCTTTATCCCCTTTCAATCATCATGCCTTGCTTTTTACTTTGCTCATTTATATAGCTATTTTTTAAACCTGAATTGGATTATTCCCCTCCTAGATATCTGACTTGAGTACAAAAAGAAAAGTATATGTAAATGAGTTTTTTCTCCTTTCTTTGCCAACCAGAAGCGATGAGCACATGACCACTAGCAAATGTAAAGGGTTGAGTTTGGGTCACATGGATCTACCCAGACTGGAGTAACCTTACCCAGAATATACTCAGGGAGGGGAACTGTTACTTTGCTCATCCTCCTTGAAGGACTGGATTCTCATGAGCTTACCAGTGGATACAAACAGTTACAGATATTCATATATCTGAATAGGTTGATTAACCCAAGACTTTATACAGAATCCATTAAAGGTGTCAAAATCTACACTATGAGATAACAAGAAATTTGACTAATATAATCATGCACGCACACACACACACACACACACACACACACACACACACACACACACACACACAATGTACCACTACCACATCCAGCAAACAAACCACAAATACAATACAATGAAGATGTAGTATTTACTTCCTGACAGATCTTTCTTACTGAAGATCTTGGGGAAACTCGTAGCCAGGTGGACTCCTGCTCTCAGACACTAGTTCTGCCCCTTTCTGAGAGTTTCATGGAATCCCATATCTTGGAGTTCTGTGTTGCAGGATTTGATTGCTCTGTCACCCTCCAAGACTGTTAATAAAGTTAACCTTGAAGCAGGGGACAGAGTCAACGACTAGCTTGCCAGAATTAGCCATTGAGATTTTGGAGGACACAGGATATGATATGATAGAGAGGCACAAGAAAGAGCAGGGAGGGACTTAGAAAGATTCCAGGGTCCCTTCCATCTGGGAAGAGTGGAAAAAGAAGGTCAGCTGGTCCTTCCTCCTCTGCTTTCTTGATCTATCAGGTTTTTACCCCAATATCTGACTTTTGAGTTTTTATTAATAATAGAACAATTTAGATGAATGCTTCAGTTAAATGCTCCTTGCATTAGTGGCCTATTTCTCTGTGGCCACATATTTAATATTAATTGCAATGAGACCGGTCTGTGCTTTGAGTGACCAGTAAGTATGAGTGGTATCAAAGAAAAATGAAGATAGAGACTATTCCTGTGCTTCAGACAGACTTTTTAACTAGTAATAGACTGAATTCAACCTTGATTTGTGTAGAGGTAACTCAGCATTTTAGTATCAGACTGAGTGGTGTTCAATCAAGTCAGGAAAGTGAAAACTTGCCCCAAACATGAAAGGCAGTTGTGCAACCAAGCTAGACTTCCTAATCAGCTCCTTTTAGTTAGGGTTCCAGCCTTCCATAGAGGCTAGGGGGGCATGAAGTCTACCTTCAGGCACTGGTTGGGGGGTGGATCACATATTCCTTTGGTAGCCTTCAGTGTTCAAGGCAGGTGCTTTCAGAGAGCCATCCTAGGGATCCGGCCTTGAGCTCTTAGAGATTATGTTAGCTTTTATTGCAATCTTCATAGGCCAAGGTCAAGACCTCATTGAGGCAAGGCCTTAGTTCAACTGGCTAGAGTTTGGTGAGGGAGAAAATCTTTTTCATAATTGTGAATATCAATGAATAATAATAATAAAAGGGATGGAGATACACGTGGAGAAAGCTTAAGTGCTTGAATCATTATTGATCTTTTTTTTTTCAATCACCCCAGGCAATTTAGATCTATAAATATGACCACAAGAAATTGCCAACATTTGACCATTTCTGGCCCACAAAAAGCAACAATTTCATACGCTGTAACTTAATATGATATGTCTTGCATTAAAACACCCTGGGAAATCAACTGACAAAAATCAATCCAGCTACTGTTTGGGTCTGCCAGCAAGGGATGAAGGTGGCCCACATGGTTTTATTTTCTTTTATTCTGTTTTTAATGAAGAAGAATCCGACAACATCCTGTGTGATAAATGTTCCTTTTGTTTCCACCTGTGTGTCTATCCATGCACCTCAGAATGAATTTTAACTTCCACTCTGGGTCTTTCATCACCACAAAAAGGTTCATTCACAGAGCTTAGGAATGGTTGGTTTAGGGGCTGAGGACATGGCTCAGTAGGTAAAAACTGCATGTTACCTAAGCAGAAGGACCTGAGTTTGAATCCCCAGAACTCATGTAGAAAGCTGGCTATGATCCTAGGCCTATCTGAAATCCTAGCACTGGGGGTGGTATATATAATTTTAATTTATACATTATCTCAATTATTTTCATCACAAGGAGGGTATGAACCAAATACTTTGTAAGTTTCCCATGATAAGTATGTTCAATTTGGGAAGTCATATTTCCTTCATGTATCTGCCTGTACATATGGACCTAGATCCTCCTCCATTACCCAAATCTGAACAATTTACTATTTCAAAACCAAGGTATGACCATGAGTAGTTTAAATATCAGCAGCCCTCAACTTTCTCTCTTTATTTCTGAACTGCAATATAGCAAAAATGCTTGGTACTTCTGACCTCGCCTTTTGATTAAATTTTAAATGTATGTATTGGGTAAATGCCTTAACCATTATATCAGATCAATTAGGATCAGAGAATGGATAGGGTAATGCCATCACCTGTTGACATCTTCAAACGACTGTTATCTTTAATTAAAGAGAGAAAGGATGGGCTTCAGAAATGGCTCAGCTGGTTGAGAGCCCATATGTACTGCTCTTATAGAGGACCTGAGTTCAGTTTACAGTACCCACATCAGGAAGCTCACAACCTCCTAAAACCACACTTCTAGGGATCTAATGCCTCTAGCCTTGGTTTGCACTATACTCACATGCACACACATCCACACATACATATAATTAAAAATAAAATAAGTCTTTTTTTTTCTTTTACAGAGGGAAACAAATATGGAAAGGAATAAACAAGCTCTCTTGGCTGGGCTTTCGTTACTAAGTCATTACTGTGCTGTGGTTATTTTCCACACAATTGTGGCAATGGAGATTATATGAGTCTGCCCAAGTTGCCATAACAAAATACAGCACAGTGAGCAGCTGAAACAACACACATCCACTCTCCCAAAGTTTTTGGAGGCTGGGAGCAAGATATAAAAGTGTTGGGTTACCTGCCTTCTCACTGTACCTGCTCAGTGAAGAAGAATGGGGAGAGGGGGAGAGAAAGAAAAAAATAAGGAAAGGCAAGGAGTAAAGAGAGACCAGAGAGAAGCAGAAATAAACAGACATTCTGGTAACTCTTTTGTTTACTTGTAAAACCATTAATCCCAGCATGAAAATCTAAACCTCACAACCTCATGGGAACCTACTGGTTTCCAAGCAACCTTCTACAAACATCACATCAGTATAGCTAGGGTCTAAAAACAATTTTGGAGGGTGAACACAATTCAATCTGAAGTAGCAGTTAAATAATTAAATAAAAATCATAGATATCGGAACTCATCACAGAAAGCAGAGTTCCAGATTATTTTGTTTTCAGTGGCACACGGGGGGATGGGGGGTGGGAGGGAGATAGACAAGAACTCAGAGCCCTTCCTTTGGTAGGTATATTAGTCAAGGTTCTTCAGAGAAAATGGAAATGATACAGTGACTAGATACTAAAAGAGAATTATTAAATTGACTTACTAAACCAAGGTTGGCAATGGCATGTCACACCACAGACCCAAGAGCCTGGTAATGCTCAGTCTACAAGACTATGTGTCTTATCAGTCTCAATCTGCCAAAGGTCTGAAAGATTCATGAAAAAACATTGATCTTCATTCAGTCCATATTTGAAGTCTAAAGAAGCTAAATTCCAGTGTCAGCAAAGGAATCATCATCATCATCATCATCATCAGCAGCAGCAGCAGCAGCAGCAGCAGCAGCAGCAGCAGCAGCAGCAGTAGTAGCAGCAGCAGCAGAATGATGAACTCCTCAACAAGTGGAAAGGTCAGCTGAGCAAAATGGTGACGTTTTCCTTCTCTCATGTCCTTTGATCTGGACCGCCTACATTTAAGGTGGGTCTTCCCACATCAATTAAGGGAATGAAGATAATCCCCCACAGACTTGCGCAGAGGCCAACCCAACGAAGACAATCCTTCAGGAAGACTCCCCAGGTGATTCCAGGTAATGTTGAGCTGACAAGTACAGCTAACCATCAGGGTGGGCAATCATTCTACCATTGGTATATAACAGCCCTGGAGATCTCCCCCTAACACACACACACACACACACACACACACACACACACACACACACACACATTTTTTTAATTAAGAAAATATTTCCATTCATTATACACACCAATTAAAGATCCCCCTCCTCCCTCATCCCACCCACCCCCAGCCTCCTCCTCCAAACCCACCCCCCACTCCTCCCCAAAAGAAGGCAAAGCATCACATGGGGAGGCACATCCAGTAGAAGCAAGTCCAAGTCCCTCCCCTTGCCTCAAGGCTGCACGAAGTATCCCATCATAGGTAGTAGGCTCCAAAAAGCCCACTCATGCACCAGGGATGGATTCTGATCTTACTGCCAGGGAGGCCCCCAAGCATATCAGGCTACACAACTGTCTGGCCATGCAGAGGGCATAGCCCAGTCCCATGAAGGCTCCACAGCCATTGATCCAACTTTTATGAGTTCCCTCTAGTTTGTTTGGTTATCCCTGCAGGTTTCCCCCTCATGATCTTGGTGCACTTGCTCATAGAACCCCTCTTCTCTCTCTTTGACTGGACTCCTGGAGCTCTGCCTGGTATTTGGCTATGGATCTCTGTATCTGCTTCCATCAGTCACTGGAGAAAAGTTCTGTGATGACAATTAGGGTATTCACCAATCTGGTCACTCGGGTAAGCCAGTTCAGCTCAGTTACCCTCTCCACTATTTCTAGTAGTCCAAGCTGAGGTCATCCTTGGGGATTCCTGGGAACTTCCCTAGCACCTGGTTTCTCTCTATCCCCATGATGTCTCCCTCTGTCATGGAATCTCTTTCATTGCTTTCCCACTCCTTCCTTGTTCCATCTCAGCCATCCATTTCCCTTATGTTCTCATCCCCCATCCCTTACCCTCTATTACCCTCTCCTCATCCCTAGTTTACTCATGGAGAGCTCATCTATTTCTCCTTCCCAGGGCGATCCATGTGTCCCATTTTGGTCTTCCTTGTTAGCTAGCTTCTCTGGAGTTGTGGGTTGTAGTCTGGTTATCCTTTGCTTTACATCTTGTATCCACTTATGAGTGAGCACATACTTTTTTCCTTCTGAGTCTGGGTTACCTCACTCAGGATGATATTTTCTAGTTCCATCCATTAGCCTGCAAATTTCCATGATGTCAATGTTTTTCTCTGCTGAGTAGTACTCCATTGTATATGTGTACATTTTCTTAATCCATTCTTCAGTTGAAGGGCATCTAGGTTGTTTTCAGGTTCTGGCTATTATGAATAATGCTGCTATGAACATAGTTGAGCATGTTTCCTTGTGGTATGATTGAGCATTCCTTGGGTATATGCCCAAGAGTGGTATAGCTGTTTCTTGAGGAAGATTGATTCCCAATTTTCTGAGAAACTGCCATACAGATTTCCAAAGTGGCTATATAAGTTTGCACTCCTACCAACAGTGGAGGAGTGTTCCCCTTGCTCCACATCCTCTCCAACATAAGCAGTCTTCAGTGTTTTTGATCTTAGCCATTCTGATAGGTGTAAGATGGTATCTCAGGGTCATTTTGATTTGCATTTCCCTGATGATTAGGGATTCTTCCTTTGAGAATTCTCTGTTTAGCTCTGTAGCCCATTTTTTTATTGGATTATTTGTTATTTTGATGTCTAGTTCCTTGAATTCTTTATATATTTATATATTTTGGAGATTAGCCCTCTGTCAGATGTGGGGTTGGTAAGAATCTTTTCCCATTCTGTAGTCTCTCATTTTGTCTTATTTACTGTGTGCTTTGCCTTACAGAAGCATTTCAGTTTCAAGAGGTCCCATGTATTAATTGTTGCTCTCAGTGTCTGAGCTACTGGTGTTATCTTTAGAAAGTAGTTTCCTGTGCCAATGTCCTCAAGACTACTTCCTACTTTCTCTTCTATCAGGTTCAGTGTAAATGGTTTTATATTGAAGTCTTTGATACACTTGGACTTCAGTTTTGTGCATGGCAATAGATATGGATCTATTTGCAATATTCTACATGTTGACATCCAGTTATGCCAGCACCATTTGTTGAAGATGCTTTCTTCTTTCCATTGTATAATTTTGACTTCTTTGTCAAAAATTAGGTGTTCATAGCTGTGTGGGTTAATGTCAGGGTCTTCAATTCTATTCCATTGGTCCACATGTCACTTGTGCCAATACCAAGCTGTTTTTGTTACTGTAGCTCTATAGCAGAGCTTGAGGTCAGGGATGATGATGCCTCCAGAGGTGGTTTTATTTTCCAGGATTCTTTTAGTTATCCTGGGTTTTTTGTTTTTCCAAATGAAGTTGAGTATTGTTCTTTCCAGGTCTGTGAAAAAATGTGTTGGGATTTTGATGGGGATTGCATTGAATCTGTAGATTGCTTTTGGTAAGATTGTCATTTTTACTATGTTAATCCTACCTATCCATGAGCATGGGAGATCTTTCCATTTTCTGATATCTTCTTCAATTTCTTTCTTCAGAGACTTAAAGTTTTTGTCATACAGGCCTTTCACTTGCTTAGTTAGAGTTACCCCAAGGTATTTTATTGTAAAATAAAGGCTATACAAGGCTATTGTAAAGGGTGATGTTTCTCTGATTTCTTTCTCAGCCCATTTATCATTTGTATATAGGAGGGCTATTGATTTTTTTTTTAGTTAATCTTGTATCCTGCCACATTACTGAAGGTTTTTATTAGCTGTAGGAGTTCCCTGGTAGAATTTTTGGGGTCAGTTATGTATACTTTCATATCATCTGCAAATAGTAAAAATTTGACTTCTTTCCAATTTGTATCCCCTTTATCTCCTTTTGTTGTCTTATTGCTCTAGCTAGAACTTCAAGTACTATATTGAATAAATATGGGGAGAGCAGACAGCCTTGTCTTGTTCCTGATTTTAGTTTTGAGTTTCTCTCTATTTCATTTGATGTTGGCTGTTGGCTTGCTGTAAATTGCCTTTATTATGTTTAGGTATGCTCTTTGTATTTCTGATCCCTCAAGACCTTTATCATGAAGGGGTGTTGGATTTTGTCAAAGGTCTTTTCAGCATCTAATGAAATGATCATGTGGGGTTTTTTTTCTTTCAGTTTGTATATATGGTGCATTATATCAACATATTTTCATATTTTAAACCATCCTTGTATCTCTAGGATGAAGCCTACTTGGTCATGGTGGATAATTTTTTGATGTGTTCTTGGATTGGTTTGTCAATATTTTATTGAGTAATTTTGCATCAATGTTCATGAAGGAGACTGTAATTCTCTTTCTTTGTTGCATCTTTGTGTGGTTTGGGAATCAGAGTAACTATAGCCTCATAAAAGGAGTTTGGTAATATTCCTTCTGTTTCTATTGTGTGGAACAATTTAAAGAGTATTGGAATTAGCTCTTCTTTGAAAATCTGGTAGAATTCTGATTGAAACCATCTGGTCCTGGGCTTTTTTTTTTTTTTTTGGGGCTGGGAGACATTTAATGACTGTTTCTATTTCTTTAGGGGTTATTGGTCTATTTAAATTGTTTATCTCATCTTGATTTAAATTTGGTATGTGGTACCTATCCAGAAAATTGTCCATTTCTTTTAGATTTTCCAATTTTGTGGAGTACAGGTTTTTGAAGTATGACCTGATGATTCTCTGGATTTCCTCATTGTCTGTTGTTATGCCTCCCTTTTCATTTCTGATTTTGTTAATTTGGATTCTCTCTCTCTCTCTCTCTCTCTCTCTCTCTCTCTCTCTCTCTCTCTCTGCCTTTTGGTTAATTTGGATAAGGGCTTGTCCATCTTGTTGATTTTCTCAAAGAACCAACTCTTCGTTTCATTGATTCTTTGTATTGTTCTCTTTGTTTCTATTTCATTGATTTCCACTCTCAATTTGATTGTTTCCTGGTATCTATTCCTCCTGAGTGAGTTTGCTTCTTTTTGTTCTAGAGATTTTAGGTGTGCTGTTAAGTCACTACTAGTGTAAGATTTCTCCAACTTCTTTATGTGGACATTTAGTGCTATGAATTTTCCTCTTATCACTGCTTTCATAGTGTCCCATAAGTTTGGGTATGTAGTACATTCATTTTCATTGAATTCTAGGAAGTCTTTAATTTCTTTGTTTCTTCCTTGATCCATTGATGATTCAGTTGAGCATTATTCAGTTCTATGAGACTGTAGGTTTTCTGTAATTTTTGTTGTTGTTGAAATCTAACTTTAAACCATGGTGGTCCAATAGAATACAGGAAGTTATTTAAAATTTTTTGTATCTGTTGAGATTTGCTTTGTGACTGAGTATGTAGTTGATTTTAGAGAAGGTTCCATGGGGTGCTGAGAAGGTATATTCTTTTTTTTGTTAGGGTGGAATGTTCTGTAGATATCTATTAAATCCATTTGAGTCATAACATCTGTTAGGTCCCTTATTTCCCTGTTAAGTTTCAGTCTGGCAGATCTGTCCAGTGGTGAGAATAGCGTGTTGAAGTCTCCCACTATTAATGTGTGATGTTTAGTGTGTGATTTAAGCTTTAGTAATGCTTCTTTTACATATGTGGGTGCCCTTGTATTTGGGACATAAATGTTCATAATTGAAACTTTGTCTTGGTGGATCCTTCCTGTGATGAGTATAAGTATATAAGAGATCCTTCCTGGTTTTTTTTATTGATTTTAGTTTGAAGTCTATTTTGTTAGTTATTAGGATAGCTACACCAGCTTGCTTCTTAAGTTCATTTGATTGGAAAGTCTTTTCCCAGCCTTTTACTCTGAGGTATTGTCTGACTTTGAAGATGAGGTGTGTTTCTTGTATGCAGCAGAAGGATGGATCCTGATTTTCCATTCTGTTAGCCTGTGTCTTTTTATAGGTGAATTTAGTCCATTGACATTAAGGGATATTAATAACCAGTGATTGTTAATTCCTGTTATCTTTTGGTGGTAGTGTGTACGTGTGTTTCCCTTCTTTGGGATTTACTGCTGTGGGGTTATCTATTGCCTGTGTTTTTGTGGGTGTATCTGACTTTCTTAGGTTGGAATTTTCTTTCTAGTGCTTTCTGTATGGCTGGATTTGTGGATGGATATTGTTTAAATCTGGTTTTGTCTTGGGATATCTTGTTCACTCTGTCTATGGTGATTGAAAGTTGTGCTGGGTATATTAGTCTAGGCTGGCATCCATGGTCTCTTAGTGTCTGCATTATATCTGTCCAGCACCTTCTGGCTTTCAAAGTCTCCATTGAGAAGTCAGATGTTATGCTAATGGATCTGCCGTTATAAGTTACTTGGCCTTTTTCCTTTGCTGCTCTTAGTATTCTTTCTTTATACTGTATGTTTAGTGGTTTAGGTATTATGTGGCATGGGGACTTTTTGGGGAGTCTAGTCAATTTGGTGTTCTATACACTTCTTGTATCTTCATAGGTAGTTCCTTCTTTAAGTTGGGAAAGTTTTCTTTCACGATTTTGTTGAATATATTTTCTGTGCCTTTGAGTTGGTATTCTTCTCCTTCTTCTATCCCTATTATTCTTAGGTTTGATCTTTTCATGGTGTCCTAGATTTCCTGGACATTTTGTGTTATGACTTTTTTGGCTTTGGTGTTTTCTTTGACTGACAAATCTATTTATTTTTATTTTTTATTATTATTTTGTTGTTGTTGTTTTTTCAAGACAGGGTTTCTCCATGTAGTTTTGGTGCCCATCTCACTCTGTAGACCATGCTGGCCTTGAACTCACAGAGATCCACCTGGCTCTGCCTCCCTAGTGCTGGGATTAAAGGCATGCAACACCACTGCCTGGCATTCTTCATTGTTTCTATTTCACTTTTCAGGTCTTGAACTGTTTTCTTCACATGTTTAATTGCTTTTCAGTGGTTTTCTTGGCTTCCTTTAAGGGATTTATTGATTTCTTCCATTTTTTATTTGTCTTGTCCTCAATTTCTTTAAGGGAATTTTTCATTTCCTCATTAAAGAACTCTAGCATCTTCATGAAGTTATTTTTAAGGCTGCTTTCTTCTGCTTTTTCTACATTGTGGTGTTCAGGTCTTGCTGTTGTAGAAGGGCTAGGTTCTGGTGCTGTCATATTGCTATTTATGTTGTTGTATATATTTTTGAACTGGCATCTACCCATCTCTTCTTCCAATAGGTGCAAGAGGTGCCTGTGTCTGAGCAAGCTGCTATTGGTCCAATCTGTGCTTGCTGTGTCTGTGTCTCAGGGGGCCCCTCTGGGTCCAATCTTAGCTCTTGGTCTAATTGCAACTGGCAGATTCTGTATCTCAGGGAGCTGCTCTTGGTCTAATCAGGGCTCTTGGTCCAATGAGAGCTGGCAGATTCTGTGTCTCAGGAAGGCACTGGTGTCACAGGAGGATGGGTATTGGGATAGGGCATGGGTCTTGTAGATTGCTGGGTCTGATGGGGGTTTGGGTATGAGAACCTGCCCACAGGAGTCTTCCCTGCTGGCTGGCAACTGGGGTAGAGATGGGTGGGAATTCCCAGGGACTGGTTGTGTCCCATGGCCTAGATCCTAGAAGCAGGACTCTGGGTTGGAGAAGACTCATTCACCTCTTGGTCCAATGAGAGCTGGCAGATTCTATGCGTTAGGAAGCCACTGGGGTTACAGGGGGATGGGTATTGGGATAGGGCATGGGTCTTATAGATTGCAGGGTTCAATGGGGTGTTTTGGTGGGGGATCCTGCCCTCAGGAGTTTTCCCTGCTGGCTGGCAACTGGGACAGAGCTGAGTGGGGGTTCCTGGGGATTGGTTGTGTCCCTGGGCTTATGTCTTAGAGCGCCCTGGAGATATTAATTGAACAGATGATAAATGAGAGCAATGGGACATTATATCCCAGCTATCTTAATTTAGCAAATGACAAAATACAGAAATGGGAGATGGAGAGATGGAGATATGGCTTAGCAGTTAAAATCACCAGCTGCTCTTGCAAGGGACACTGAGTTCAGTTCTCAGCACTGATATGGCAGCTCACAACCATCTGTAACTCCAGTTACAGGGAATTCCTATGCTCTCTCCTGGCCTCAAGGGCACTAGGAACACAAGTAGTGTACATATGCAGGTAAACACTCATATACAGCAAATAAAAGTAGGTAAGTTCTCTTAAAAATATGTAAGTGGATATTATTTTCCTTTCTTTGTTATGTGTACCAATTTGTGTGTACATGTATGAATGTGTATGGGTGTGTGTGTGTGTGTGTGTGTGTGTGTGTGTGTGTGTGTGTGTGTAGGACAGAGGAAAACCTCGGGTACCACTCGAGTTGCTGTCCACCTTACTTTCTTCTAGACAGGGTCTTTCATTAGCCTGGAACCTGTAAAGTAAGGTAGGCTGGCTGGTCTGTGAGCCTCAGGGATCTGCCTGCCACAGCAAGGGCATTGTGGGGACTCAGCCTCCAGGTCCTGCTTTGTTTTTAAATGTGAGTTCTAAAGCTATCTTCCCAGCTCCAGTGTAAACCTTCTAAACTAAATCTGGGGAAAGTTGTTCTGAACTACCTTGCTGCTTTAGGTAATTCTTACTACACATCAAAAGGTCTACATCTTCTTGATGTTTTGAGCAATTTCATTTCCTTCCCTTCCTCCTCTTCTCCCATCTCAGTTTTCTTTATTTGAATAACAATTTGGCTTAGGGTGCTAAAAATACCCTTTGTGCACTCTTGGGGTCTTTTTCGTTTTTAGTTTCATTGTTACACCTAGCCCCAATTTTTGTGGTGAGACTAGAAAAGGCTGGTGTGCCGGTAGTAAGCACATTTGCTTGAAGCTGGTGTGGGATTATGCAAGCCTCGCTGTGAGGCCACAGTTCTGATTATTTCCACAGTCCCATTCCTTAATCGCATACTCTTCTGGAATTTATTTCTGCCCATGCAGAATCTGCGTATTAAATGCTTTGAGTTGCTATCCTTAGACAGCCTCTATTTTTAGTAACAAACTGTCTCTCGGAGGTGCATACAGCTGCTCATTCACACTAAAGCCTTTTCCACAAAGCTCACATTCTTCTCCCTCCTTTTTAAGGTCCAAAGGGCCTCTGAGGAAAAACACAAACAACACAGGTTATATTTAGTTTTCTATTCCACTATCATGAAGCTCTACATCCAGAGGAAGTTATAAATATACTACAAGGATTTTCAATAGTGTTGTAACACCACACAAAACTGTGGCAAAAAGCCGGGGGGGGGGGAGGGCGGGGGCTTGCATTACAATAAGAAGTCACATGAATGCAACCTTTGGAAGACACTGCCCAGTATGGGGAACTAATATTCACACTTAGTATCACTAATAAATGCACAAGACATATCAGAAGCTCTTTAAATATTCATAGAAAGTGGAAGGAATGGCAAAAGATAGCAGCTACCACACGCTGAATGACTGTCGAGTTATATAACTATACATGGAGAGCATTCCCTGAAGCAAACTTATGGAAAAGGTGAGAGATGCAATCTCCCAAACTGCCCAGCACGTTCCCAGCAATGCTGCCTGGTTGACCTTTGCATGTTATCTCAAGTACTTCCTCTTTTATTAACACTGGAGCCAAGAGAAGTGTTCCATGGGCTTGGAACTCCAGGCCCGTGAAACCTCCAGGACACTGCTGCCAGTCACTTAGTTGCCCTGACACCAATCCTATCTCACTCCTCAGCAACTGAAACTCATTTCCAAACCTCTCTGCCTGCAGTACCTGCAACCTGTCCAACCCCGCCTCAGCACCTCTTTTCACCCTTCTCAAAAGGATGCAAAGAGTACCGACCCCCATCTCAACAGCTTCTCAACTTAGTGTGGGTAGTATTATAGTGCAGGCACATGAGGGCTTTGCAAGGTGGACAGTTTTATGTGAATCTACAGGCTTCTATTTTCACCCTCAGGGAGTGGATGGATACCTTGAGGTCTCTTCTCTATTCCCCGCCTCCTCAAGACATAGCTTAGAAAACAGCTCTCCAACACTGGTAATGGTAAAAGAACCCAGCATCCGGAAATGATCTACAATGTAAGGGTGGTTATCTTGTCAAGACAGTACCATTTTTCATCAGAAAAACAAATATTTGGTCAGACAATAATCATCCATCTTTCTCCAGAAACACTTGCAGCCTTCATTTTTTTTTTCTTTCCTTTCCTTTTCATTCTTCTATTTTTGTCTTGTTTTATACAAGGACCTTGTTTTTCAAGAACAAGCCTTGTTTTTTATAATTGGCATTGCTGCTTCATGAGCAATAAATGGAACCACCTACACTTTGAAAGAAAGCCCACTGACTGGTGTTCACTGAAGCCAATGTGCCAACTAAGACATCTGCATTTCACCACACAAATCTTAAGTGTCCCAGTGTGAGCTCAGGAAAGTCAGAGCCCTGCTCTTCTGATTGGGTGCCTTGTTGCCTCCGAAAGATGAAAAGACACAGATTCAAACTTCTCTCTTACACAATCCAGCAGGCAAGGAGGGAGTCAACCTTTGTTCTAACCCACATATTAGCAGGCACATTGAGCAAGACCTAAGATCTAGTTATCACAGTCTCCCTAAATGCAGCAGGGATTACGTATATACAGCCAAGGTCATGTCACAGGGCTGGGGATAAAGCTTCCCTGGTTTCCTGTATGGCACTTATGGCACTTGTAAAAATGTCTCTTGACATTTCCAAGAGCTTCATCCCATGGATCACCTGCTCAGGAAGAGGAAGCAGATAACAAAACTATGTCCTTTGATGGCAGGGCCAGTCTTCTATGCTAAGCCCTTCAGTCCAAGCACACTCAGTCCTGACCTCTCCATGCCCCCTCATCATTGTTTGAATGCCAATTTCTACCTTCTTAAATACATCTATTAAATTAATATCCTGGCAAGTGCTTAACTCAATGCACATTGAGCTACCTTCCACCTGACTTGGCCCTATGCTTGTCAAAAAAAAAAAAATTTTTTTTTAATGCTAAGAAAATCAAACTGTCTTCCTTTAATTCTTTTTATAACCTTTGGGGAAACCACTGTTTATCTCTGGAAGCTCAAGTCTGCTTAACTGAAAACCAGCCAAATCTGAGGTCCCACCATAAAATGTTGTGGAGGCCACACTGCTCGTTCTTTCTCGTTCTTCATGTTCTCATTCCCTGCCCACACTACAGTTTGGAAGCGGATGAATGAATTCACAAGCATTACCGTTTGCACTTTCACACAGTGTTAAAAGGCAGGAGGATCGGATTTCAGAGTACTGTGAAGAAGCTGGCAAGGACTTCAAAGCGATTTTGAAGTATCTATTACTTTATTAAGCAAGGGTAATAATGACCTACAAAGCACCAGCTACTCATGTTTTCCTGTTCGGGTGCATTTCCTTGCAAACACCACAGTCTCAATTTTCCTGCTTAAATACCAGTTTGTACACTGCTTTTAAAATTATAGATCAGACAGCAGTCACAGACAAAGAGCCGAAGCCACCAGCCTAAACAACTTGCAGTGCTATATGAGCTACAGTGGGCCAAAAAGTCTACTGTAGAATACTTTGCCTCTTGTCGCTGTGCCCGTGACAGTGTCTACCCTTACTCTCCTAGCTCCTTCATTTCCTCCTTCAACACACTTCCGCCATCATTGTGAAACCCGACGTGAGCCCATTACTACTAGCAAGCTCCCATAGCAATCTAGCAGACATTTCCGTGAGTAGTCAACAGTTGTTTCAATACTTGTTAACTCGAGTGCAAACACTGCATTTCTAAATTTAATGTAACCTGGGCAGACCTATACCAGGTAAAGCAGCAATGACAAATTTTCGATTAATTGTAAAGTTGGAGAAATGAATGCATCCTACTCTAGTGCTACGCTAGTGCCTTAGGAGTCGACTTTAAGGCAGTCTAAGCAGGCGGCTCCATTACGCCTTACAGACTGTAAGACGGATGGTGAGTGCTGAGGTGTCAACTGAACTGCCATTCCTAAAACTTGACCTTGTCACTTTTAACAAGGCCCATTCTTACCAAGTGATCCCTTGCACTTAAGACATGTTTGTCAGCAGCTAATGAAACAATATCCCAGTCGATATCACTTAGCTCTCACAGTCCACACTGAGTTTCAGGCATGGAGGTGAATGACATCCAAATCTCACAGTGATGGTGCCTGCCTTTTTAAACAATGGATATGTTCATATTTTGTCCTATCAGGGGCTTCATGTTTCTATCATGAAAACATGCTTTATGGGTTGTAAATGTGAAATCTAATGTTGCTCTTCCCATTCATGTGTAAAATAGAAAACCTTTAGGAATTTGAATCTTTCTCCCACTCAAAAATAAAATAAAATGAAAGTGACACAGAACTCAGAAGCAGCATGAAGCCAAGGCAAAACTTAGAGGTCTGTAGATGTAACTAATCACCTGCATATTGAGAACTCAAGCCAAGGTCTACTTGAGAATGGTTGGGTGTGGTAGATCACACTGGCAAAGGAGAAGTGGCCACCGCATGTCCCCAAAGTTCCTATTCTCATGACAGAGCCACTTACCACCCTTGCTCACTTTGATTAAGGTTAAAGTCAAGATTAAATGCCTCCTTTGACAATACCAATAAAGCTCATATAATAATTAGTGTCTAGCAAAACTCCACCTGGGGCTCACCAAATACTGGTGTCGAAGATCTGTGGTTACCCTCCTTGCACTATGTTGCTCTTAAGTCAGAGAAAACTTTTCTCACGTTCAGAGCTCACCCAAATCCAAAGGTGGAAATTCTGACACAAGCAGAAGCCCCAAAAGCATTTCTATGTGTGAAGGGATAGGAGGAGGAACTCAGAAAAAAAAACAAAATGGGAAGAAGTCAAAAGTCACATTTGTTAAGAGAGACTTATGAAGAAATAGCACCGGTGACTTCTTAAAATAATTATCCATCCAAATGAACAACAGCTTTCAAAGCAGGTCCAGGCAAACTTCCATAAAAGTGTTGGAGAGTGAAACAAAACACAGGGTATTTTGTCCTTCCGAGACCAAGGTGAAGCTGGGCAGTGGTGACACACACCTTTAATCTCAGCACATAGGAGGCAGAGACAGGTGGATCACTGTGAGTTCAAGGCCAGCCTGGTCTATGAACTGAGTTCCAGGGCAGCCAGAGCTGTTATATAGAGAAACCCTGTCTCAAAAAACCACAAAAGGAAAGAAAGAGAGAAAGAAAGAAAGAAAGAGAAAAAGGAAGAAAGAAAGAGAGAGAGAGAAAGAAAGAAAGAAAGAAAGAACCAAGGTCCACTATAAAAATAAATTTTAAGAAACTGCAATGTCAAATTATCAGTCGTCTCTTTTATACATAGAATTGAAATGCTTTTAAATCCCTTAAAACCCCTAATTTGGAGATGCCTTCATCTTAGTGCCTGAAGCATACTGACAAATCTAGCCCATTCATTTAAATAGCGTACTCTAGTTGAATCCCACACAGTGGCTAGCATGATCTTTATTGGTTCAACTCAGCCTCAAACTATCATTGGCTTTTGCAACATCCCATGACAAGACATGCCAAATACAAAGGAGTCAGCCTCTGAAGAGAACTCCAAAATAGCCATCTCAAAATGACTGGGTGGCAGATAGTACAGTTGGTGCATAGCTTCCCAAGAGACCTTTCTTGTGAATTCCCAAAGTCTATTTCACTCTATAGCCAGTGTCTCTCCTAGTGCCACAGCTTTACACATCAGTAATATGCCCTCTGTCTAGCTCCATCACCATTACCCCTGCCCCACAGAGGGTTTTTTCCTTTTTTGTCTTTCTCTTGAATCCACGATCAAATACTACATTTTGGAGGAAGTCCTTCCTGATCAAGCAGCCTAACTTTATTCAATTCCTAGCCAAGGTTGATTAGTCGTTTCTTACAGAGTAATGTTTGTGTATTCCCCATAAACATGCTAAAACCCCTAACCTGCTATGTGACCGTATTAGGTAGGACCTGCATGAAAGTGATTAATGTCCTCATAAAAGAGACATGGAAGGACTCTCTTGACTTCTCTTTCCACAGCATGAGACAAGAAGCCCATAATGAGCAGCCCCTAAGACGGCCTTCATCAGGACTCAGCCATGCTGACACTGTGATCTTGAACTTCCAGCTCTGGTCCTGTGAGTATTAAATTTGTATTGTTTAGAGGCCGCCTAATTGCTAACATGCACAAGTCATAGATACAGTCTTAGTTTTGTGTGAATGATAAAGCAGGGAAGATGCTTGGGGGATGGACCCGGGCAGGAGGTCCAACTACAAACAGGATGAATGGGGAGGATTCCAAGCAGAAAAGAAATACTTAAGGAAGAAAAAAAAAAAAAAAGGATTACCAAGGCATGAAAAACAAGAGAGAGAATCTGAAAGGCTCAATTGGAATAAGACCTGCAAGAGTCCTCACAAAAGTCTTTGGCATTTCAATGTTAAGCCTAAGATTCTGTTTCTGGAGCCCTTGGGGTGGCTCCAAAGTCCCCTGCACATATGTATGACTAAATATGAATCACAGTGTAGCATTCTTGGTTTTTTTCATTTCACTGTCTTCCTCAAGACAGTGTGAATTAGGTGAAGCAGGACTTGCCTCTTTTATCAATATATACCTCAGAGCATTTAACAAAATTCCTGGCTGAGAGTTAGAAGTCAATAAATGTTTGCTGAATATTGAATTCATCTTCATTTGGCTAAATAATTTATCCCATCTAAATTCAGAAAATAGCTTATACTAATTCAAATCAAATGATGTGTGTGTAGATATACTTAAGTCTTAAAATATAAACACTGGGCAAATTTCCTCTGAAGTAAAGAATTAAATACTTCATTAAAAGTTACAACAGCAGACCCCCATTGCCTCTTTTGGCACTTCAGTCTGGGTCGTGGAGAACTCACCAAATAAGGATTTGAAACTGGGTAACCGTTTCCCGTAAGGGAGGAACAGCCAGTGCTAAGAGAGATGGCAGTCTTGGGTAAGAGTTTCCGACTAGCACACACCGTGCTAATTTGGCTCTAAAATTATTAACATGAACGAAGGGTAGAATTCAAGTCACCCACATGCCCGTAGACAAGTGAGATCACACCACCATCTCCCTGGGTAACTATGGTATAGAGGTGGAACTTTCTTCCTTGTGTTAAGTTACAGGCAGGAATGTGGAGAATGTCAGTTTCTTCCAACACCAATCATGGTGGAGAAGTTTCTTTTTCTCTTATCCTCTCTCCCTTTTGACTATTAGAGCCCCAAGCCAGAGAAGCCAGCTGTTATCCAGAATGGCTAGAGAAAAGGCAACTAACCACTGGAGATCCTAAAAGGACACCAATTTCCCTGTTGTTGAGACTCCTGGAAAAAAAAAAAAAAAAAAAAAAAAAAAAGGATCATAAGGAAATTTCTTCTAATCCATAATAATCTACTCTAATTACATTCTGTACAGCATGCCCAGACCATTCATGTGGTATCATTCAAAACCTAACTGTGGTCTTTTCACAGTTTTTCCAAGAGCTTAGGAGGAGAGAGGATGGCTTGGGGTCCATTACACATGCTCCATAACCAGGAGTTGTACGGTAAGGGAAGACCAGCTTCCTATTAATAGTACATGGTCATTTAACAGTTGTTGCTCTTAATGGTAATCCTTGTCAATCCCCAGAGGAATAAGATGCCTATAAAGAGCTGTTATACAGATACCCATCCACACTGTTCTTTTTCTCTCTCATTGCTAATCCATTCCGTACATCTTGTTCCATTCTGTAGTATGAACATGTCTTTGTTGAGTCCACTATGGTGATACAAGCCTGTAATCCTACCATTTAGGAGGTATAGGCAGGGGATCAAAAGCTAAAAAGGGAACTGTGTCTAGTTGGAAGAACTACGTATTCTAGTTTTATTTCTGTTGCTATGCTAAAACATGCTGACCATAATCGACTTCAAGAGAGAAAAGAATTACTTTTCTTACCATTTCAGATCATAGTCCTTTGAGGAAAGTCAAAGCAGAAACTTAAAGGCAAGACTAGTTGCTTTTCCACCTACGGCTTTACATCCCAGCAAAGAACTCACTTCACAGTCAAAGAATCGGGTCAAGAACTATGGAGAATGCTGGTTTCCAGCTGATGCCAGCTGACACAGCTCAGGGCCATGTGGCGCCACCCACAATGGGTTGAGTCTACACCTACACCCATCAACAATCAAGACAAGCCCCCACAGACAGGCCAACCTGATCTAGGCTATTCCTCCAACTGGGGCTCTATTCTCAGATGATTCTAGGTTGTGTCAAGTAGACATTTAAAATCAACCCGCACAGAATATTTATTGTTATGATATGGCCTGAGGGAGGCCTTGGCAGATTGGGCCAAGGCGCCCCAGAGTGGGTGAAGGAGACATGCCATGCAGATGAGGCGGTGGTCAATGATGGAAAGTCACCCACACCATGCAGACACATGTCCACATGGAAAGTTTATTTTGGGGGAGAGGGGAGAGGGCATGGAGGGAGGGAGGGAGGAGAGAGAGAGAGAGAGAGAGAGAGAGAGAGAGAGAGAGAGAGAAGAAAGAAAAGCAGAGGTGCGTGCAGCCCGTGGAGAAGAGAGAGGGAGAAGGGAAGAAGAAGAAAGAGGGGGAGGGGTTTTTCCTCTTAAAGGAGGCATTATGTCAGGACACAGGGCAGGTCCCCAAGGGACAGGCCAGAATGCCAACACTTATCCCCCAAACATAACAGAGTGTATTTATTAGCTACATGAATAAACCCTCTTAGTGTTGACTATAGGTTGTCAACACTGAAAGCCACTGATTTAACCATTCCCTATAAACTCCTATTACTAAGCTATCTTGGTTAAGTTGTTTCAGTCAAGCCATGGTTTGCTTGTTTTATTAACTGATTATCAATGACCCAAATGTAGAGTTTCTTTTGTAATCTCTACCTAGCCTTCTTGAAGCTGACTACGCAGCTGAAAAACAGCTTCATCAAAGACCATAAAAATATTAGCATTATTTGACTGGACACTTATACTGTTAGGAAATCAATATTTAGAGCTAATGATTTATAAATGTGTTCATAAAAATAAAATTTGTTAAAAGGTTACCTATTACTAAGGAGTGAATAAGTCAATTAAAGCACATTCTAAAACAAATACATATTTTTACATTGTCCAGAATATGTGTTGCCTGTGCTGTCCAATCACTTTGCTGACTATGCAGCAGGTAGCAAAAAAAGATGTCTCTTCCTTATAAGAGTTTATACAATTCAAAATATATGCTCTTGACATTTTTCAGCTATATAATAAGAGCATGGAAAAACTTTTCTAAAGGACAAAAATTATATAACCTACTTCATGTGGCTACAGAAATATTACTGAGTCAAAAATCTCGTAGAAATCATCTGGGTGTTGAAACTGAGTCATTTTTTGGCTCCATATTACTTTATTTTTTAATTATGTTTAATAAACTTTAAAAAAAAACAAACTGTGTATGAGCTACAGCACATATGTGGAGGCCAGAGGACAATTTGCAGAATTGGGATGGATTCTCTCTTTTCACTGTGTGGAACCCTGGGATGAACTCAGGTTATCAGGTTCATTGGGAAGTCCACTCACCTGCTGAACCATCTCACAGGCCCCAGTAAGCAATCGTTATACTCAGAAAATCAACCAGCCGAGTAAATAGAACAGCGAGGGACGCCCACACTAGAGCTGCAAGAACACTTAAACATTCTATCCAGAGTCTCTGCTCCTTTGAAAGCCTGGGCTTTTCAGTCCCCAGAGCCCCTTTCAGCGCTGCTTTATCCAGCAGCCAAGAACAGCAAGCAACTCCTGCCGTAACTTGTGGCTGCTCATTGTCAACTATGTTTGGGATGGTAAGTTAACGAACTGATGGTAAGTGTAAACTGTGTGTTGAGATATTACATATTTTAATACCCATGAAATTATTTGTATAATGTTACTTGTATACAAAATAGATTGAGCATTTGTAAATACAATACATATATGTGTCTGTGCATGCACACATACAGGATAATTGTAGATATGTATATATATATTATATAACCTACTTCTCTCCATATATATATATATATATATATCCACACGGAGCTGGATACTGGATATTTTCTACAACATTTTTACTGTCAATACTGGCAATGTTTGAACTAAATATTCTATTTTTTTTAACCAAATTCATACTTAAATTCTAGGGAGAAAAATATCATGTCATATGTCCTGATTTTTGTTTGAAAATCAAGGCTGTGTGTGTGTGTTAATATATAATGTATAAGTAAATATTCGTGATGTAATCTGAATATAGAGTCTTACTTTTAAAACCTGAAATGGCTTACCAAATGAATAGTCACATCTAATTACTCTGTTGTTGTTTGCCTGTATGTGTATGTATTTTAAATATGTATATAAAAAATAACCTGAAGAGGAGGAATGTAACTTAAAATAATAGCACTCAAAATGAGCAATAGTGATGATATATGGATGAAACACAGTGGCACCGTTTTTAGTAGGTTTGGGGGAAGTAGAATACAGGGTAGAGAGAAAATTGGGTATCATTTTTTTTTCTGAAGTGTTTAGAATGGATTAATCAATACTTTGAAGAGAAAAGTAAATCTCGGATGCTTTGTTCATATGCAAAGCAGATTATGTTCAACATTTTGGTCTAACAGGAGCATTAGCTTTCTGGGCAGGGTCTATGCTTACAGGAAAGGAGAAGCTGGCATGCCATTACTTACTACAGTCTGGATCACTGCTCCAACAATTCTCGAACACACAGTTACAACTTCTTGCTGCCTTCTCACCGAGGGGCCTCACGGAGAGAGGCCATTCTGGAAGAACAGGGAGGGATTAGGAACCACTGTGGCAAGTGTGCTCGGAATTGGATGCTACAGAGAAACCAAACTTGTTCAGCTTCAAGGACCAACAAGTTTATAGACATGAACCAGCCAGGCTCAGGGAAGCATCGTGGGGTCAGAGAGTTTGCAGAGCAGGTGCCACAAGGGCCTCGATTCACAGGAGACAGCTGGCAGGAAGGAGGCTACCCTCCCTCACAAGTACAGGTTCCATTTCCCTGAATAGTTTGACCTGCACCATGCAAGGAGCACCGGACAGAGGGAAAGGATCAGCACGTGGATTGTTTCCCCAGCAAGTTGTATTCATTCATTGTCATGACAAATACACATTTTTCCTGTGGGCCAATACAAATTGCTTTGTTGTGTTTCTTAACACAACCCCAATACCTACTAAAACATACTTATTGTGGGAAACAGGCCCATAGCTAGAAATGATTGCTGCCTCAAATCTCATATAACAAAACTTTAATGTTCTGGTATGTATCTATGCAGCCAGCTGTTACTCTTCTAACAATACATAACTTTTTTTTTTTTTTTTGAGATCGCTATGAAGGCTGTTTTAGGACTTGCTTCTTAAATTTGCAATAACGTGATCATTTGGCAATGCCATTAAAAAATTTAAAACAGGCCAGGTGGCGGTGGTGCACGCCTTTAATCGCAGCACTTGTGAGGCAGAGGCAGGCAGATCTCTGTGAGTTCAAGGATAGGCACCAAAACCACACAGAAATATCCTGTCTGGAAAAAAATTTAAATATGATTTGTTTTGTTTTACTTACTTTTTGACACAAGCTTTCAGGACGAATCTAACTGGCCATGAGAAGAGGATTGGCTAATATGCCCTCAAACCTGTGAGTGTTACTTTATACAGCATCATGGACTTTGTAAGTATAATGCAATTAAGATGTTGAGATGGGGAGATTGTCCTGGATTATCTAGGGGACCTAAGTGCAATCACAAATATCTTTGTAAGAGAGGGGTGTTGACTGTAGAGACATGACATGAAGACCAGGGTGAGGTAGAATGTGCTAGGTTTGAAGATGAGGGAGTGTCCAAAATAAGGAATACAAAGAATATTTCAAGAGCTAGAAAACACAGAAAATAGGTTCTTCCCTGGAAAACTGAAAGGAACATGGCCTGTTTTGACACTCTGATTTTGGCCAGTGACCTTTGGTACTGTTAAATAATAAGTGTGCATTGCTTTAAGACATGAAGTTTGTTTTAGCATCTACAGCAAAGCAAGATATATGTTTCTCCATGCCTATTTATGAATAACAACAGCTCATTCCTTAATTGTTTAGTAACTGATAAGGTACTTCTAAAACAAAGAGTGGCCACAGTTGGCCAGTCAAATGCCACTGTCACTGCATTGGCTTGGAAGTATCAACACAACACAAGGCAGAAGTCAATAGAATCCATGAATCTCAACACTTAGAAGATCTTCTCTTCCCTCAGAAGCAGTAATAAATTGAAACACTACAAATTCACCCATCATTGTACTGGATTGCACATCCTTGCACCAACTCTTGCCTGCCTTGCTACCTCAGGTAAAGTGGAGAGGGCAAAATGATAGTGCTGTCCACACATCAAGAGCAATATGTAGCCGGGTGGTGGTGGCACATGCCTTTAATCCCAGCACTCGACGGGCAGAGGCAGGTGGACCTTTGTGAGTTTGAGGCCAGCCTGGTCTACAGAGCAAGATCCAGGAAAGGTTCAAAGCTACACAGAGAAACCCTGTCTTGAAAAACAAAAACAAAAACAAACAAGCAAACAAAAAGAGCAAGTAAAACTCCGCCCACTCATTTTTTCAATAAGAGGGCAGGAAAGCCAATATAGAACAAGATTAGCCACTGGGACCCATTCCTGTTGTGGGGGTCTAGCTTACTTTGAGTTAGAACTTTGAGAAAATTGTTCAAGGTATTTAATAAACAGTGCTTGGCCACATCCCAGGCATTTTGGGCTCTTCTCGGAATGTTGATTGGTAGAAAATAGGTTGGTATTAGGACTAGATGAACCCATTTTGACACTTCACACTGCCCTTGGTGATTAGATTAGTATATGCAAGCCAAATCTATTTACTGATTGCCTTGCCTATACTGTCAAAATATTTAGACATTACTGCTTAATAATGTATAGCTTAGAAATTGTGCTGCCGTTTTAGACTATATATGTGACAAGAATCTTTTTGGTGAGCAAAATGTGTAGAATGTTTGCTGTTCAAATTCTAAATTGGAGACACTATTTTTAAAGGGAGTATTTAAAGAGAGCAACCAGGATAATACCAGCTGCTATGGTACCTGTCACATTTATAATAGTTGATGTCTTATGGTATTTCACCAAATGTTTAACCAAGGATCATTCTTCTTTTAAAGCTCCTCATTAAGTAGAAATACGTGCCTGCTTTGTTGACTCTTTCACTGAGCCTTAGTGAACCGTATAAAGTTTTTCAGAAAATATTAAGACATACTCTTGTGTATAAGCACCTTCCAGAATAAACCGGGAACATCTCTAAAGATCGAGACACTCTGTGGAAAGTGCTGATTGCTGCCTGTGAACAGAATTAACGAATTCAGTCCACAGGTGCCACAGGTGGGAAAGAACTTACCAGTGAATATTCCCTACCACCCTAAACCTGTGTAGAAAGTGCGTTCACAGCCCATCAAGGTGTTGACTTTGTGTGATTCGCACTGCAAGGGCTTCCTTCCTCTTCATCTTTGAGGAGGAAAGTGTTTGACTTCTAAAAGCCAGAGTGGAGGGTTAGAAAGACCCTCTGTGTACAAGAATTTTGGCCCAGAAGCTTGGAGATGTGAGTGAGTCTATGGCTTTGTCCAAGGTTTCCTTCCTGATTCCTTAACATCTTGCCTTCGTTTCTGTAGAACATTATTGTCTTGCCTTTCTTGACTGTTCTAAATAAACTGCTGGGAGTCACAGGACTCAAGGGCCTGCAGAACAGGTCTGCCCAAAACTATCCACAGTATCCAATAGGAGACCACAAATAAGCCACTTATTTCCCTATATCTATGCTGGAACTTCATGAAATGCAGACTCAGATGCCTCTACCTACTTCCTTCCTGCCTCACCAATTGCTGCTTCTGGCCTCAGCAAAACCAAAGCAGAAGGGACAGGAAGAAGCCAAATGTAAAGTGCCCATGTACTAGATGCTACTCAAGAGTGATGGGGCTCTCTGGGGCTAAGGGAGTTTCCAAACTCTTTTTTCCCTCATCCGTGCTTCACCGAGGGGGGGCGGATCTTCAAGACCTACTGCTTGCACATCCTGAAGATGAGTTTTCAGGAGTGGAGCCTCCTGTACCAAGTAGCATCTGTTCTAGAAGGACCTTCCAGGTTTGCTTAGATCTGTATATGGCGCTTGGCCAGTATGCTAGCTTCTGGGGTGGAACACAACCCTCTGAGTGATATTAGACATAGCAAACAGGAGAAAGTACCCCCACCACCCCAAGCTGTAAAGAAATAAGGATTTCCGGTAAAATTTCCCACAACATCCTCCGGACAGTTCACCTTGTAACTTCCTTCTTGGCTCTAATGGGGGAGCTTCACACATGCAGACAAATCACTCACAAATACAAACAAATTAAATTGGCGTGATAACATTCAAATGTTTAGCTCAGCATTTAGACCTAGTTCACTGTTGATGGGGAGAGAGAGACATTTTCTTCAGTGTGTAGGCGATGGTAAAGTGCCCATGCTCCTGTAAACAGACTCTCACCTATGCTCCCATAAACAACCCTAATGAAACTCATTGAGGGACATACACACACACACACACACACACACACACACACACACACACACACACACACACACGGGGGGGGGGTGGAGGGAGAGGGAGAGAGAGAGAGAGATAGTTATAATTAGGCACAGTTGGGAAGAAGAGAATTAATGAGAGAGAGAAGACAAGAAATATAGGGGGTGTATGAATATGACTGATATTATGTGCATGTATAACATGTATGAAAATGATGGGACCCATTATTGTATATAATTAATTATGCTAATATAATCGATTTTTAAATGTGAAAGAAGGCCCCCAGCTTGACATTTTTGTTGCATAAGTAGATCAATTATATTCTTGTAACTAAATTGTAGTAAGAGAATATCTATACTAACAAAGAAAAATGCTGTGTGCACTTTAAAATAGCTATTAAAATATCCATTTTCACATACACTACAAATCATCCTTAGGTATTAGAAGAGATCCTCATCATCCTTATTAGGGAATGAATTATTGACTTGCTATTTTTACCTGAAAACAATAAAGCACTAATTCTTTTTAAAGTCATTTGAGATATTCCAATTCTTAATAATTAATTTCTATAAAAAATCTTCATAACAACATATTAGTCTTATTTATGGGTATAATATACATAAAGTACCAGTCATGGAAAGTATTTTTACTTAAAGTTATTTTTGTTAAAGTTTAGATGCTTAACAAAAAGACATAACCTTGTAAAGTATTCTGATCTTTGTGTGTGTGTTTGTGTGTGTGTGTGTGTGTGTGTGTGTGTGTGTGTGTGTGTGTGTGCGCGCGCGCGCGCGCGCGTGTGTTTGTGCATAGGCACTCTAGTGTTTACGGTTGATAGTGATGTTTCTTTATTTCTTTCCACCTTACATGAGACTCATAAAATGTTTTCCAACTGAGTGGTACTCTCATTTTTTATAAGCTTCTCAATTAAATGACTATGGTGTGGTGATATTTTAATTGTGCTGAAATGTGATTTTATTTGTATGTTAATAAATAAAGTTTGCCTGGAGATCAGAGGTCATTAGCAAGCCATAAACAGGAGTCAGGAGGTGGTAACACATGCCCTTAATCCAATCCAATCTGGCAGGCAGAGTCTCTGAGTGGTCAAGAATACATCCAAGTGTGGTGACATGTGCCTTTAATCACAGTACCAACCATAGAGACCTGAAGGTCTGTATAGACAGGCAGTGATGAGGAAGTCATGTGGCTGGGCTTAGAGCCAATGAGAAAGCAGAACAGAAAGGCAATGAAAACACAGCTTACACAGGAAAAAGCTCTCTGGGGAAGTGATGGTGGCGAGGTGGTAAGATAAGGTAGTCGATAAGGTAGTCATGGCTCTTCGCTAGTTCTCTGATCTCTTTGGCTATTACCTCTGTATTTGGCTCTGTGTTTCTTATTTAATAAGACTGTTTAAAAAATCGTCTACACTATGGGGTGTTTTTAGTATAAATTCTGTTTGAAATTAACTCTCTTGTCTCTGTGTCCTAATATTTGACTATATTGTGTGTGTTTCACAGGGGAAAATATGTATGTATATTCTATCTTCAATGTCACCATGCTCTAGTATCTGGTGAACATTTTCAGCATCCTTGTGGACACAGGTCCATGAAAGCTCAAGTCCATTTTATGGAGCATCATAATATTTGTGCATAGTCTCCTCACACCCTCTCCATAATTTAAGTCACTACCAGGTTACTTACAGTACCTAATGCAATGTTAAAGGTAGGCAAACGGTTGTCATGTTGTATTTTTAAGGGCTGTTTGTTCATCTTGGGGACAGAAGCATCCCTCTTAGCTCTAACTATATGGTACATGAATAAGACATGAGTCGAACAATGCTCAAAGGGGTGCTGAAAAGAGATTAGGGATTGTGAGCAATCAGAGGTTACAGCTTTGTGTTCTCACACAGAACTTCATCTGGCTTCAACATAGTGCTTGGCATTTGGCAAATTCAAAGTTTTCTTTTTGGAATGTTCTAGACTTTTTTTTTGCATTTTTCTTTTATTGAAAATGGTTTTTATTTCATACAATATATACTTCTGGGCATGGAAACTGCCCTTAAGAATGGTTTGTTTCCCCAGTGAGACTCCCTTGGAGAAAACTAAGTTTTCATCTGCTAGTGGCTATCTGTTGTAAATAGTTTCTGGCTTAGAGATGGGGGCGGGGGGGTGTCCACTTCTCCTTTCAGCTCTAGGACCCCATCTGGTACAGACCTGTACAGCCCTGTGTATGCTGCCACTGCCTCTGTGAGTTTGTATGTGCATCAGTCCCACTGTGTCTAGAAGGTCTTGTTTCTGTGGTGTCTCCCATGCCCACTGGCTCTTATACTCTTTCTGCCTCCTTTTCTGCAGAGTTCCCCAAATCGTGAGGGGAGGGATTTGATAAAGACATCTCCTTTATGGATGAGTGTTCCAAGGTCTCTCATTCTCTGCATATTTTCTGGCTATGGATCTCTGTATTTGTTCCCATCTGCTTCTTCTCTGATGATGGCCGAGCAAGGAACAGATAGATCTATGAGTATAGCAAAATATCATTAGGAGTCATTTTATTGCCGTGGTCCTTTAGCAGAACAGTAGTATTTAGCTTTCCCCTAGGTCCCTGACTTAGCTAGTCTCAGGCTCTTGGCCACACACACAGTGTTGGATGTGGGTTCCATCTCATGGAATGGGCCTTAACTCAAATCAGATCTTGGTTGGTGACTCCCACATGCTTTGTGCCACTATTGCAACAGCATGTCTTGAAGGCAGGCCACTCTTGTAGACTGAAGGGTTTATAGCTGGGTTGGTGTTTACCTTTCTCCTTTGGTAGCATGCAGAGAACCTTCCAGTATAATGAATACTATAGGGGTGAAATGTTATAGGAAAGCACCAGCTCAACTTCTCCATTTTCTTATGCTTTCAATCCATCAGTAACTGAATGCATAAATGTGGAACTTAGGAATGAGAGGGTTGACTGGATACACTAATGAGATTTCCCTTGTTATTTGTGTTCTTTAGACATTCTACTTTTTTACATTACTTTTTATTACCTAGGTCTACTGTGAACTAAGAAAACACACAAGAATCTCTTCTTAAAATATATGCCACCCATGCCTTGTTATATTAAATATTTTTCTGTGTGCATGTAGACATTCTGTTCTTCGGCATTAGTATGCTCCAAACTGTTAAAACCTCATTCTGAATCATATTCTTCATGACATCAAAGGATTCATACAGTTGTTAAGATGCTCAGTTGACAGGACCTATTATAATTGTTTCCTTCCTATTCATCGTTTCCTTGCTATTCAATTTTAGTTTATAAAATCTGTTAATTACACTTTAAACACACTTTCAATTCTATGGATTGATTTATCATCTATAAGTGATACAATTCACCTCTTTACCCAAGAGATCAAAGAAGTACCATTCAGTTCTGCAACACCGTTATTGGTCTACACTGACTCCATTGTGTGTGTCTATCCTCTAGCTGTCCCTTCAATCTGGGTCCAGCCTTCCTTCATGGGTTGTGTTGATTAGAAATGAAGACACCTTTGCCATCCTGTGAGAATGCCATATAGAACCCATGATTGTGAGAACTAAGAGGAATGTAGCCAGTTTGGAACCTTAGGACTTTAGCTTTGGAGCAACCAGATAGAGCTAGGCTGAAAGCAGAAGCCTAAAAACTGTGGAGATAGCATTGCCCGCAGGCAGAAAGAGGGTACCGGCAGCATGATAATGGTAGAGCAGAGCAAGCCAGGCTTGCCAGCGAACATACCCAACGTGCCCTGAAGATGCAAAAGAATCAGGGCAGAGCCTTTCAGGGGCTTCCTTGATTTGGTGAGGAGACTGAATCACTAAATAGTTCCAGTAATAATGTGGTCATGGTGACCCTGAGGTTAGATGAGTTTTGGAACATTTAGACAACATCTAAAATTAAATGTGACTTGATGGCAAAACACATTTTCCATAGATAAACAGTGAGGTTTCTTTGAGCAGAAATTTGGGGGGGGGGTCATTGTGCACATATGGAGCTCTTGTATAGTAGATACAGATGCACACATCTGCCTTTGGTAACTGAAGTCAGGATTGAATAAAGAAGAAACTGTTTATCCAAACACTAATTCATTTGAATTGAATTGAACCTCATTTTACAGTCTTTGTCTTTCTGTCCTATTCTATGATGTACACACATTACACAGATACACATGTACACACAGACTCACTCACTTACCATGATACATTTTCCCACAATGTGTCTTAGGTTCTCTCTCTCTCTCTCTCTCTCTCTCTCTCTCTCTCTCTCTCTCTCTCTCTCTGTGCATGTACATACACTGTGTGAGTGTGAGTGTGAAGTTCAGAGGCTACCTTGAGTATGGGCTTTAACCTTCCACCATCCTTGAGACAGGTTCTCTCATTCACCACTGTATTCTACACCACGTATTTCCCAGGATTTTTCTGCCTTTGCCTCCCATTTAACTGTGGGAAGTTTGGGATCACAGCATCTGGATTTCTGTGGGTTCTGGAAAACCAAATTTGGGGCCTCACACCCACTGAACCAACTCCCTAAGGCCTGTGTCCTGGAATTTCTTGTTCCCCCTTTAGCTGTCCCAGTGGCCTTCCAATAAAACCTAGAAAAACAGCCATCTCATCACAGACACTTCTCTGTCCAGTCCCACCCCACTTCTTTCTCCTTTGAACTATCCTGATGTTTCATCTCTGTCTCTCAAGGAGCTTATCTCTTTCTTCCCCATGCGACAGTTGCTTATGTTATTGTACAGGGAGAATAAGAAGAAACAAAGCCCATTGGCTGTAGAGGCAGACACATCTGAGGATGGAACCCAGGTCCATCTTTCACTTGGTGGGTGGCCTTGGGAAAGCACCAACTCCTGGGAGCTTCCCCTTTTTGTTTTGGCAAAACATAGAATTGTTCTCTCTCTTAGAACTGATTTGAGAATTCGCAATAATATACATAAAGCAGCGCTTGGTCGAATGCAAAAGGAAAGAAAGCAATGAGTATCATTATTTGGATTGTTACTGGTGATGTTATTTTAATTATTTCTTATATCCTCTAATTATTTATCCACTTGTTTGGCAGATATGTCTTGATTGCAAGTTATATACCAGGCAGCAGGGACCACATGGAAACAAGCACAGGGAGCTTTGGATATACAGAGGGGAAGTGAATAAGCAAATACACGGAGACAGATAACTGCAGATGTAGACAGTGCTGTAGAGAAACTGAAAACAAGATGTACAGTGGAGAGTTGTAGGAGGTCCAAGGATGAAGAGAGGTCCACTCCCGGGAGCGTTTGAGATGAGAACAGGCTAGGAAGGGAACACCTGTGAGGGGCTCTGAAACCAAAGTGCTCCACCCCTGCAGGGCCCAGCTGGCCTGATGAGCAGCGTGGGGTTCTATTCCCACTGGACCTGGGGGGATCTCTGGGAAAGCATGGCTCATTGGGTGTGCTCTGCATTACGTCTGCCATTGTGTCTGCCTCCCAGAGAGATGTCGCCCAGCAGCTGGCACTCAGGATTCTGTGCAAAGCAGAGGTGGAAGGAGGAGGGGGGGGGGGGGGAAAGGGAAGGAAAAAGAGCTGAAACGGGAAGCGGTAATATCAGAGGAGACATCCAGACGGATGGATTTCATGGTTTTCGGGGACTGGAGTTCACAATGAGATTGGCAATGGGGGTGAGGGGTTTCCCCCACTCCTGTGAACATTTGTTGTCATTACTGATCTCTTTCCTGGGGTGGACCCAGATGGTGGTGGGGTCTGGGAAACCAGGAGGTCTTGCTCATCAGTATCTCTGGCACGCGTCACTGGCAGCTCGGTGTCTCAGGTCGCAGATAACAACTGTCAGATGGTCTAACTGTGAAGCAGCAAGCTTTCCTTTACACAAGGAGGCAAGCCAAGCTCCAGAGAGGCTGAAGTCTGGACAAAACACCCAGGCCTGGAAAGAATTAAAAGGTCATGTGTAATTGAATGAACGAAGCACCTCGGGGAAATGGAAGGGGTTAAAGTGAAGTACACAGCGTCCCTGGCACCCTTGATCACACAAGCAAGAGAGTCATCATCCATCTTTAGAAAGGAAAAAAACAAAAAACAAAAAAACCAAGAACGAGGAGAGAAAAAAGTGACTGTTACCATGTGGAAACTAAAAAGTGATGCTGCCAAGGTTGACTCAGCCTAAAAAAAAAAAAAAAAAAAAATGGAGAGAAAGAGGGTTGGGAGGCAATAGGAGCAGGTAACAGGCTAAGAACTGCTCAGCACAGTGTTTCTCCAGGACCTCCAACTCCTTGTGGTCTGGGAGACATTTCTTCTCTCCAGGCAGGGCAATAGAGTCTGATTTGGCAAGGTTTCTCTGTACACCCTCTGCTCTTTAAAAATGGAAGAAAGGGAGGGAGGGAGGGAGGAAGGGAGGGAGGGAGGAAGGAAGGGAGGAAGGGAAAGAAGGAGGAAGAGAGAACTTAGACCATAATGAAGAAGAAAAGCAGCCTATCCTTAAATATTTTTTCTTTTAAATTTTTAATCTTAATTGGAAAAAAAAATCACAGAACTCAAGCCTAGCCAGCCACAATAACCTAAATAAATGGTCTAGAAGATGTCCACTCCTGGACCAACATCTTCAAACAATTGCTTGCACTTCTGAACAAAACAGCAGCATTTGGATGATCCAGAAGTGTGAAGGTGCTAGACTTGGGGACCACATATATATCCAACATAAAGGTAAAGGAGTTGGATTCAGTTGGAGTTTCTACTAATAGCTGTTCTTATGGAAGAAATGCAGTAGTTGGAATGAGAGGTAGAACCAGCTTTGTTATTGCCCACATTCACTTTCCCCATGGACAGGGGTTGGGTGGGGTGGGGTGGGGGAGACAGCAGATCAGGAAGTCTCAGGAATGCATTCTGAAATGCAACACACCCATGACAAGATCCCGTCTTTGGCTTAATTCTGAACTTGCCTTCAGCACACAACTTTATTTTACCAGAAGGCAGAGGCAGGAAGAGAAGGAGGGGGCCTTCAGTGGGGAATTGTCCCTCCTGGAAGGTCATTTAACTTCACCATTTGTCACGGGTAAGAAACTCTGCCTGGTCTTTGTGAAGATGTTTAGAATTGAGTTCCAAGGCTAGACATACAGTGTGTAAACTGGGCGCGAAGTACAGCCTGCTCCCAATAAGCATCAAACGGCCCTGTGAGCAACAGCATCCTTGAATACAGACAGGAAAACTACAGCTCTCAGAACTTAAGTTGTTTTCCCATGTTCTCAGCGAATTAGCAATCTCTAGGTTAGCCCAGGGCTATTTAATTCCAATGCCAAAGTCATTTTCTAAAATAAAAACCCATTTTCTTGTGACCAACCAAAAAAGCTTTAGGAAGGATTTGGGAAGACACCTCAGTTGGTAAAATTTTTTCCTTTGTAAACATAAGGACCTAAGATTGTGTGATCTCACCATAGGGGAGGTAGAGACTGGTGGATTCCTGGAGTTCATTGTTCATTCATCCTAGCCTACTTGGCAAATTGAAAATCAGTAAAAGACCTTGTCTTTAAAAAAAAAAAAAAATCTCTGGGTGGCATGCCTTTAATCCCAGCACTCAGGAAGCAGAGCCAGTTGGATCTCTGTGAGTTCAAGGCCAGCCTGGTCTACAGAGTGAGATCCAGGACAGGTGCCAAAACTACACACAGAAACCCTGTCTCCAACAAACAAACAAACAACAAATCAATAAAAGGTAGGTGGTGTCTGAGGAATGACACCTGAGCACCAGTCATATATGGAAATAGAGGTGTTCTTGCACACACACACACAGAGACACAAATGTGCACATGTGCACACACAAAGCTTAAGCAGTAGATTTTTATTTCATGGTTATCTTTAGAGAAAATCTTCAGTTGTTGGTTGATTGCATTTACATGCTCCTAACATGTTCACACAGAGAACAAGCATACAGAGATCCGAGGTCCTACCTGAAACACAGTCGTGTAGCTTTTGAGAGAATATATTTTAAATTTATAGTCTATGAGGAGTTGCACATTTCTCCACATCTCTGACTGAGCTCATCTTTGTGACTTGAAACATCAACTCCTGACCAAGGACAGAGAAGAGTAAAAGACAGACTTGCCATTAATAGCAGCAAATGTGGCCTGCTATGGGCAGAGTAAATTCCTTTTCTGATTTAGTTCTTTTCAAGCCAACACAAGTATGAGAGGCTGTCTCAGTAGGTCAGAGTCAAGGCTGTATTGCTGGTGGGAAACAGTCATCCACAGAGGATGACGTTGGGAGGTTGAGTCAGGCTGTACATGATATCACCAATCAGTCACCTCCACAATTTTCTGTTCCAAATTTTGAGGAAAAAAAATCTTAGATGTGTTTATCCAGATAAATTAAAATGATGCAGAAAAAATATCTAGAAGAAAAGTGTTTCACTTAGTAAACATACAAATTCAATACCATTTAAAAAGAAAAGTTTGGGGTTTGTTTGTTTGTTTGTTTTTGCGTATTACATACAAGGGAAAGGATGACCTCTTCGTGATTCTCAGAGCCTGTTCCTAGAAAGTTTTAGCTCTGGTCAGATTCTGTCACTAAAGCAACAATCTCTGAAGTGCCACCAAGAACAATCTGTTCCCCATGCCAAAATGTCACTCCTGTCTTTGGGAGACTTCTTTGTGGAGGCAAATGTTCCCAGGAACTAGTACATTAATTTCATAGATCTTCCCAAATATAAAATTATCATGTTCTCTCCTTTCCAGGAAGACCCAATCTCATGGAAACATTTGATAGCATGTCAACCCTTGACCAATTCCTAGCCATAAGTGGAGAAGTAGGCTCAACTTCCTGTCCTGCTCTGTCCTAGGCCAGTGCCTGATTCTATAACACAAACTAGAGAGACAAAATCATATAATTAGATGGTTTATGAATGTGCTCATGTGTGTGCAGACCAGGAGTCAGCACTGGATGTCTTTCTTTCTCTTCACTTTAGTTTTTGGGTCATGGTCTCTCGTTGAACTTGAAGCTTACAGTTGGTTAGACTGGCTGACCAGAAATCCCTTGGGATTCTCCTGCCTCTGCCTGAGATTACAGGCTAGTGCCACCACATCTAAAGGGTGCTGGGGATCCCAACTAAGGCCCTCATTTTACACAGGAAGCACTTTACCCACACAGAGCCATCCTCTGGCTCCAAGGATTACTTAAAGGAACCATTTCTTTGTCATCACAGAACCTTCAGTAGATACCATAATAAACTATAAACCCTTTCCTCAGGAACAGAAAACACACACCACGACATAGCGCCTTTGATTTGGGAGGTGTTGACAAATTTCAGAGTCCTGAGTTGAAAAGAGTTAACTCTCCTCACCTCCTGTCATCAAATAGTCAGAGGGCCAGAGAGAACGTTGCCCAAAGTTTGTTACTAGACCAAGATGAGAACAGAAGAATTCACATGGTCAGGAAAAGAAATTAGACTCACAGCGGTCAGACACTTCTGCAAATAAAAATGGGAAGATTGCTAGACTCTGGGAAAAAGTTTGTCTAGCTTGGCCAAACCCATTCTGTTTTTCAACAGATGAAGTAAACCAGACTCTGATTTTTTTTTTTCTCACATGTGGGGCATGGAATCCTGAAGATTGGAGTAGATACCCTGGATGGGGATAAGAGAAGGATGTAAAATTAAGTAAAGAATTTAAATTTAAAGTAGAGAATGCTACGGATGGGTTTTTTAAATGCTATTTTAAATGCACCATTGTTTCCTCCTTGCATTGTGTATGTGTGTGGGAAGGGTCGCTATGGGCAAGATAGGACAGGAATAGGGGCTAGGATGAGGGCTTTGAATGCAATGCATGGGTAGAGCTGGGGTATGTGTGTGTGCATTTACATATGTTTGGCAGGGAAAGCTGCATTTACCTCAATGGGGAAAAACCTTAAGAATTGAGCTTACAAGACAGCAAGACTCATTTCTGTCCTAACTTAACCACAAAAGGACTAGAGAAGGAAGCTGGACTCAAGGGTAAGAAACTGGCAAGATACAGCAGACTGGATTTGAAGTATGAAACATGGAATTTTCCAGATGTTATTAATGTTCATCAGGATTTCAAAGGATGTGTCTTTTTTTTTATTTCAGTTCCCATGCCTTTCCATTAATAATGGATCTGAGTTAGAATCCCATTTGACAACTATGAATCCCTAAAGTAGTGTCATGGCTTCTCCATACCTTGAGCTGAAGGCTTATTTGGAAAACCCTTGAACTGCTTCATTGCCGGCAACAGTAGTATGACAAAGATTTAAAAGAAAAAAAAAAAAAAAGATGAGTTGGGGGTGCTACCTGGGTGCTCACAATATCTGATCTAGAAAGAACTTCTGAACACACAAACAAGCCTGGTGACCTCTGCCTCTTGTCTTCACAGGAGAATAAGAAGTCACACCTGATGACAAATAGAAGAGTCTACCCAAAAGAAGGCATGTGGGAGTCTCCAACGCTTTGGACCCTGGAAACATCTCCTGCAGGACATTCCCGTCATGCCTCCTCTACTTTTCTTCATTTCAGCCTTTGGGTCCTTTAGTGAAGAATCTGTCTTCTCTATATCTGGCTGGTTATCTAACTGACTTTAGCAACTTCCCAGAAGTTGACTTCTTAAATCCGTATATTAGCTTTATACTGGGTCCAGGCAGGTATCCCCAAAACTGGCTGAGAGGAGGGCATGAAGACATTTTTTTTTTGTTGTTTTTGGTTTTTTGAGACAGGGTTTCTCTGTGTAGCTTTGGAGCCTATCCTGGAACGCACTCTGTAGACCAGGCTGGCCTCAAACTCACAGAGATCCATCTGCCTCTGCCTCCCGAGTGCTGGGATTAAAGGCGTGTGCCACCACGCCCAGCCAGGATACATTTTAGCTAAGCTGATATCAACATGACTTTAAAATAAAGCCACAGAGCAGTTTCTCTGTGGTACAAATCTCCTACCTCACCTACAGCAACTCCTCTACAACACTGAATATAGAAGTGTAGAGAAAATGCAGAGGAGTTACCCTTCCAGTCTCATCTAATGCCAGAATAAAGCAATGGTTTGTTTGTTTGTTTAATAATCCTCACATATTTTATCTTCATCCTCTAGGCAACCAGATATCTCCCCAACCAGAATGGATACACCTGTCCTCAATTCTGTAGTTGGTGGCAAGTTAGCAAACTGTTGCTTATACCTAATCTTTATTGAGGTCTTCCTATTCTGGATGCCATGGTCTCCTTTGAAGTTACCCTGGCCTTCAAGGAAATCCAACCTCTACTTGAAAAGAAAGCCTTTAACTGATTTCTACCATTTAAAATATTTTGTTCTGTAAATATTGAGGCAGCGAGCGGAAGCACCGTCTTAGCTCTACTTCACTTCGAGTTACTTGACAAACTATAAAGTAGTATTTTAGTTTATACAGAAAGCTGCTTGGAAGGGTCTTCGCCAGTCAATGGCGTGGAGATGCATCAAGGACTGTGAACTTCATCCAACAATGTAGTAACTGTGGTTACTGTGGCAACAGATTCAGCATCTACTCTAACAGTGTTTATAACAGGAGCTGGAGAATTTCAGAAGCCCAGGGCAGGGGTGCTGCCTCACAGCCCAGTTCTCCCACTTGAGAAACATTGGGCCAGGTAGTAAGTACTGTACTTCATAGGCCATTGAGACTGTGATAGCCACTCAACCGTGCTGCTGAATAGTACAGGCATTGTGTAATTGGACTAGCACAGTTACACCCCAATGAAACTTTGGTAATAAAAATATTGAACAGACTGGATTTGAAACTTCCATCCATAGGTGGCCAACCTCTGATTTGTAGATCATGGGGTGCTAAGACTGTGGGGATTCATTAATAAGATTCTCATCTAACATCCTTTATATTTTAAATATTTTATTGTTTTTCTTTCTCACTACAAAAGTGAGATCTAATCTTTGCAAAACTTTACAGAAAAACCACACAAAACGCAATCGGACATATTCATTCTTAGTATTTTGGAACACAGTCTTTCATTTGTGTATGAGGGGTAGGCATGTGTGTACGCATGTCTGTGTGTATGTGCATCTGTGTATTTTAAAGTGTTGTAATATTGTGTAATGATGTATATGGATCTTCCAGATACCTTTATTTTCATTCAATTTCTTCATAAATTTAGGTAGATTTAACTGATTTTTATCTTAAAAATCAGCTTTGTTATCAGGGCAATGAAGAACTCCAACTATTTAATCTCTTCTCTGACTTTACAATTGGGAGACATTGGTCTTTGAGATTCAGAGCAGCCTACACTCAGAAGGAACAGAAAGGATATTGTCTAATGAACTCTAGTAACACATTCCTATAAAACTGGGGTTCAGGTTACCTTACATGTGTGGATGCTAGGAAACCACTTCGATATTAACAGAGTTTCCTGTGGCCCTTGTTAAATCTGTATAATAATTCTGGGAATCCCATCATGGCTGTTCCCAGTTTAGGCCTTGAGCTGCACTGGTCATCTATCAGAGAAGAGAGATTTCTGAGTTGTGATGAGCATCAGTCATCCATTCTCAAGTGGTAAGGACTCATTCTCCAACCCAGATGACTCTGGCATCGGCCTCCCCACTTTTCCCATTGTCAGCATTGGTTATTTTTCTATTTATCAGTTCCCTTATCAGACAATATCAATAGTTCTCATTTAGGATGGTTTAGTGGAGGTGATGTGTAAAAGTCAATCCCCACAAACACAGCTCAAACTGCGTGCAGCTTTCACATTTAACTCACTGCTGTTAAGCCTTCCTAAAATAAAGCCAGATGTTTCTATTCTGTTGCTAAAAAGAGGCGAGATAAGCAAGAGAAGCAAGAAACTACCATAGACATGAATGGACTAAACTAGACATAAAGAACAAGACCTTGTCTCTTGCAAGTTATATGCTGCACAGAGCCGCATTTTTAACCTCAAGTGCAATCAGATATTTGTTCTGCAAAGTCATTAGTACAAGGCAGTTGGAATAACGCTGAGGTGTGTGTGTGTGTGTGTGTGTGTGTGTGTGTGTGTTTTACTAGGGATCAAACTCAGGGCCTCTTGCATACTAGGTAAGCACTCTGTCACTGAACTGTAGTCTATTTCAGTAGTGTTTTCGATATTTGAAACATAGTTTTCAAGCACCTGCAAATGAGAGGTTTAGGAGGCTATCAGTGAGAACATAAAACATGCCAGCAAACAGTGCTCAGTGAGAAAGTTGTTCAACCTCTCAAGAACCTGTGACCAGACACATACCTGGTCTCGATCTGGGTTGTCGGAAACCAGATAATTGATGCAAATCCTGGTGTATAATAAACACTGATACTGATTTTAATAGTATCAGTGAGCTCCTTACAAATTCTCTTGGCTATTACTTCTCAAAGGTCTTTGTAGGCAACAGTTTACTCACTATACTTTGCCTGTTTGTGTGCAAAGGTAAGAAGACAATTCTGCTATAAATTACACCATTGATGCATTCCAACTAGACGTTCCTCTAATTAATGCTAATTAGTGATGTTCAGATGTGATTTCAATAGGAGATAAAGTGCTATTTATTCTGCAATTCCACTACAAGGGAATTGTTTTGGTTTTTTTGTTTAATATAAATGGAAGAAAGCAATATAAAATGAAGATCAACTACAACTTCAAGCATGTATTAAGTCAATTTTGTGTGCTGCTTTTAAACAACGAAAATATCAATTATCCTGTTAGGCAGCTCTCTCTAGCCTTTGTACCAAATAAGTCTTTGGAGCCTCATGATCATAAAAAAAAAACATTAATGCATTTAAAAACTTAACTTTGAATCTGTTTCCAACATGTCAGTCAGTAGCTTGAGTTAGCCCTGACAAACAAGCTATGAAAGTGATCTTCTCTCTCATGTTTTTAAGCAAGAATACTCAAAGGAGCAGGGAAAAGGACTTGGCTGCTTTGACATTGGCAACCCAGATAATTGTCTCCCAAAGTTCTAGATCTGTGTGTGTGGTGGTTTGAAGGAGAATGTCCCCATAGGCTCAGACCTTTGAATGCTTGGTCCTGAATGGGCGGTGCTATTTGAAGAGGCTGAGGAGGTTTGGTCTTGTTGGAGAAAGTACGTCACTGGGGGTGGGCTTTGAGGTTTAAAATCCTCAGGACATTCCCAGTGTGCACTCTCTCAGTAACATGTGAACGCTCACCTTGCTGCTCCATCTTCTACGTCTGCCAGGTGCCATGCTTCTCCATCATGATGGATGGTGATGGACTTTTATCCCTCTGGAACTATAAGCACAAGCAAATTCTTCCTTCTCTTAACTTGCCTTGGTCATGACGTTTTATCCCAGCAATGGAAAAGTAACTAATACAGTGCTGTTAAGCCTTCTAGTGGCAAAATTAATCCAAAATTTCCATCTGTACAGAAATCAGGATTTCCCAAACTTGCCCATCAGAAAAGCCACATACTAAGGGGGGAAAAAAGAGTACACATTCCTGGAGAGGTCTGGCACTCCAGGAGATATTTCTAATAAGCAGTTCTAATGAGCAGACAAGTTTAGGCAACAAGTCCCAGCAGAGGTTCTCACTCTGACAGTTTGCTAGCATCTCCCAGGGATCATGGAAAGCAGCCCCTGAGGGCCAGTGGACCATCATTTTTAGAGTTGTTCCAGCCATGGCTACTTTTTGAAATCTGCCCAGATGATATGGAGCCAGGTTTGAGAGGCATCTTTGTCTCACTTCTCAGTGTCATCTGTCTACTGGGACAAGTGATTCAGCTCCTGGGACCATAACCTCCATTTGAACAGAGGGATCTGAGTGCAGGTTCAAGGTTGACAACGGTGTCCCAGAAGACACATTCTTTTCCTCTCCTCATTTCTTTTATCCCTTTGGTATCACCAGCCATCAAGCAGCTAAAAATCTTTCTAGAGCTCTTTTGCTTAATACACTCGGCCACTGAAAACAGTCCAAGAAAGAAATAGAAAACTACCTGTCCTGATGAGCACTTACGGAAGTATGGTCACAGTGTCAACTGCCCATACCCAACCAGTGACCCATGTCTGTTCCAGGTCCCCTAGTGGAGGACAATAAGAATGGCCAAACAAATGGAAACACATGAACTATGAACCAATGGCTGAGGGGCCCCCAACTGGATCAGGCCCTCTGAATGGGTGAGACAGTTGATTGGCTTGATCTGTTTGGGAGGCATCCAGGCAGTGGGACCGGGTCCTGTGCTCATTGCATGAGTTGGCTGTTTGAAACCTGGGGCTTATGCAGGGTCGCTTGGCTCGGTCTGGGAGGAGGGGACTGGACTTGCCTGGACTGAGTCTACCAGGTTATCTCAGTCCTCGGGGGAGGCTTTGCCCTGGAGGAGGTGGGAATAGGGGGTAGGCTGGGGGGAAGGGGAGGGGGGTGGGAGGGAGGAGAACAAAGGAATCCGTGGCTGATATGTAGAACTGAATTGTATTGTAAAATAAAATTAAAAAAAAGAATGACGACTACGCACATCCGTGGGTTCATTTAGACAGTTTTCTTTAATTAACGATGAAGACACTACAGTTCTAAGTACCAGACAGAATTGGGGGTAAAAAGCATTGAACACAAGCATAACACTATAAAGAAAGCTTAGAAAAGTGAAACACTTCTAAAGAAAAAAAAATATAAACCTGGCCTGGTACCCATTACGTATATACATAATACGTTATACACATATATACAGTAAATGTTTTGGTAGCAACAGAGACCATGCGTCGGTCTTTTGTACACAGATGAAGTAGCACCGTCAATAGCACCACCATCTTTAGATGATAAACCAAACCACACATAGCAAATGGAAAGCTAGATGGCATTCATTTGGCCCACCCTGTAGCCAAGAGGTATAAAGAAAGTAACTACACAAGAAAGATTATTCTGGAAACTATATTCTTAGGCCAGTGGCAAAGTTCTAAAATGGACTTTAAAAAAAAAAAATGCTAGCACTACAGATGGATATGCAAACAGACACATTTTCCTGGGTAGTGAGTTTGTTCTATGATATGGCATAATGGTTAACACTGGAGAAAGAGACAGCAAATGAACAAAGAGAGGTTTAAATAGCAGGTGAATGGCAAAGGGATAGCACACCGTCTTTTGGTGTAGACATCACAAATGCCAAGTCATTGATAAGCAAGGGAAGGGAGATAACGCCTTACCCAAGTCATACAATTTAAAATCATATTGGCTAATTATAGGCTCTTAATTAAGAGTAGGGCCAAACACCTCCAGCACCTCTCAGTCTCCTTCCAGCATCTATTTGATGCGCTCATCGCAAGTAGTGAGTGACAGATACCCAACCCGTCAGCTGAGCTACACTTTCTGTAGGCACACGGAGACCACCAATGGACAGAGCTCCAATAGAACCTTCACAATCTCAGGCTTGGCTCAGGGCTAACCAAAGGCCCGGTGTTCAACACTTGGTTCTACTAACTACAAGGAAGACTGTCTTTGCTCTCCATAGTTAAGCCCACAGCCCAGCCTGGATGTCCTCCTGCAGACTGACAAGGTTGTGCCTGCTTGTACCCCTGGAAGAACAGCCTGCTTACTACACAGTTCTCAGCAGCCCGTACATATGAGTATAGCATCACTTCCTGCTACATAACCCTGTCCTGGCAGCACTAACCCTCCTGTCTTGTCATTACAAAGAAACTATTTCTTATTTGTTTCCCCCAGTTGTCCTCCACATACCTTCCAAAGAAGCCCTGTCTCCCCAGTGTTGGTGTTAATGTCCGGGTATCTTGTTAGAGGGCCTCTTTGTACGGCCATCTCACCTACAGAGCTCAGCCAAGGCATCTTGAGGTAAACATGGTATCATCATCACCCACAGCCACAGCACATCACAACTGTACTATCCCTCATGGCTCTCACTGTCATCACGTGGTGAGCCGCCTTTCCCTATCTTTAAGTCACCTGTTTTAAAGATGTTTCCAACTACATGGTCTATTGCATTCAGGATGTTGAATCCAATAGGGCTTCCGGACTATAAAATATTGTTTCTTACAGTACAGTGAAATTGTTTCTTAACACTTTGTCTCACATATAAAAGACAGCTAGAAGATGAAAGCCAAGGGAAGACAGGCTAAAACTCTCTACTTCTGGCTAGATGATTCTTGAGCAGATCCACTTTTGTAGTTGCTAGATTAGTCAAGGGTGGCCCTGACCTTTGAAAGTTAGCAAGAAATAGCCATGCATCAGTCCTGATTTGTCATTATTGACCCAGGTGGTTGAACATTAATGAAATCCCCTCATTTCCAGCTGGTTCTAGAGCTAAACTTTTGCCCAAAACAAAGGTATCATCATAGCCAGGGAACATACTTATTCTTTTCACAAAGGAAAATTTTAAACGCTGTCTTAACATGTCTTTAAGAAAGAACGCTCTGAAAGGTTGGTCTCATAAAGAAAAAGCCACTAACATCCACACAAGTCAGAGGTCACTAGAAGCCCCATTAACATAAGCCCTTGGTTGGCCTGCAAATACTCGGAAATAGAGAAAAGACAACTCCCTTAAATAGAAATTGAACATAAGAAATTAGCAGCTGATGCATTTAAAGTAAACCCTTCAAGGAGGCAGAGCGTGAGGATTCAGCCTGGGTACCAGCGACTTCCAGTTCCAAGTCAGCTACATTTCATCAAACCCAGCTCAGGTAACTCTAGAAGAAGCTGAACTAAGCATGTCTACCTTTGCACGATTGACTCAATAAAAAGCAAGAGATATAGAAACTTGGAGACGATTGTCCAGTCTGTTCTTTTCTCTTCTCACTCCAAACGTCAATAACCCCACCGAGGCTCCAGGAGAAATGATAGCCGCCTTTACAGGCAAATGGTGGGGGCTGACTTTGTTTACTGTTCTCTCTTGAGTTACTCAGATCTTTGCATGGAGAGAGAAAGCAGCTTGCTTTCTTCTTCCATTCGCAAAAGTTTGAGTCAGAATGCTTAAAAAATAAATGAGTCTTTTCTTACACATTTGTAAAAAAAAAAAAAAACAAAAACAAAAAACACCAACTTTCACATCAGATTTGCAAAGCCAGTGGGGTTTTCTACTGACAGCAAATGATGTCATTCGGCGAGTTCCTTGAAAACAGCGTATTCTTATGACTAGAGACCTATTTACCTTAGAAACTGATGAGCATGCAAATGATTAAGATCTGCACCAATGAACACTGTACAACAGTCTGTGAGGTACTTGCCATCTGGCTGACTGAGCACTAACACTGGCCTCAGCAGTCGGGGGGGGGGGGGGGGTGTCTATTTATCTCTTTGAATAGAGTAAAGGGTCCCCAACCAGTAGATCAGGGCAACGGTCACTGCAGTGCCTTTCAATCCTTGCTCCTTCCTGGCAGCTCAACCCTTCCCAGAAGTAGAGTTGCTCCTCCCCCACAGCAGGGCTGAGTTTATAGGGACTCACAGGGAGCCTGATCACTGCATTAATTCACTGTCCTTTCAGGAAATTTCATGGCAAGAAAACTTATAATTCTGGAGGAAACATCTTTAGGTATATTCACTGCCATTTCTATTTGATAAGGGAAAAAGTCCAAGACTTTCCAAACAAGGAAAGGGATTAATATTTTCACTGCTGGCTAGATGCCTCAACAGCAGGTCACTATGTTTTTATGTGCTCTCTATAAATTGCATTTTATTAGATAACCACTAAAAGGCCAGCAAACACCAGGGCAAATGGGCCAATTGCATTCATTTAAAACACACATGTAACACTGGAAGTTCTTAAAACACATAAGATAGGTGTCTTAGGGAACATAACATAGAGCCCTGGTTATGACTTAAAAAAGAAAGGAAGGAAGGAAGGAAGGGAGAGAGGGAGGACAGGAGGAAAGGAGGAGGGAGGGAGGGAAGAAGAAAGGAAGGAAGGAAGGAAGGAAGGAAGGAAGGAAGAAAGAAAGAAAGAAAGAAAGAAAGAAAGAAAGAAAGAAAGAAAGAAAGAAAGAAAGAAAGAAAGAAAGAAGGAAAGAAAGAAAGAGTGAGTCTGGAATTTTAATTTCCAGCTAGCAAGAACACACTTGTCCTAACAGCCTTTTCAAGACAATGTATGAAATGAAACATGATGTGTACACAGAAAAAATAGTGGGGGTGGGAGGAAAAAGCTTATAGGAGTGGGGAAGGGGGAGATCAACAGTGTCTAGTTCATTATGAACAGAAAGACATTTCCAGAATTTAAAAACACCCACACTCTTCATTCCTAAGAGAGCTTTTGACTTGAAGGGATCACTCATGTCTCCTTCTCTCTACAGTATATACAATGAAAACCTGTGGTTTCCTTTTCTTACAATTTTGCTTCCATTCAATTACCAACTCTAAGCTGACAATTGAAAACACCCCAGTAGAATAATACATCCTCCTTCCATTTTGAAAAAAACAAAAACAAAAAAAATCCCAAAAAACAAAACCAAAAACAAACCAAAACAAAAAAACCCTAAGATTAAGTTTTAAAAGAAACTCATCTCAACATCAAGTTTATATTACAAGAGACAGTATCAGCAAGTATAACTATCCAGTACAGAACCTTCTATGGCACTATGATTCTTATTATATTATTTTTCTGAATTAGAATTTTAAAACAAGGATCATACCCTAGACTACTCTTTTTAGCCTCATTTTTAGCATTGCTCCACTCTTTACAACAGAACACTGAATACCTCAGTTCCACATCCAAAAAAAAGATGTGCTGTAAGGAAAGTTACATTTTCATTAAAAAATTACACATATAAATCAAAACCTATGTTAAATATTTAATAATCTCTCTCCACCCAATGTGAACAGTTCCGTATGAAATAATTTACAGTGGTGCTTCATGGAACACGCTTTCAGAGTCGATGAAACGTACATTGTAGATGCGACGAGAATAAACCCATTCTCTTGCGGCATGATGGTGGGCACACCAGCTCATCGTGGCCAGCTAAGTCCTTAAGGTTCAAGACGAAGTTTACGCAGACTCATCATCCCAGTGTCACAGTGCTTTCTTGTTGCTTGGCACAATATGGAACGTGCAGTTCCGTCAATGAACTCCTGAGGATTGTACAAAGTAAACAAACTGTAATGGATGCATCGTACCATCTACTGAAGAGGAAGACGTGAGGTCCTGCTTGTGAATTGTGAAATAGTTTGAGTCTGGGTACCCAAGAGTTAAAGGAGGATTTTCTGAGGTCATTTAGGTCTTCATTCTGGAAAGGAAATGGGAAAAAAAAAATACGTTATCACAGGCACCTGAAAATGTGTATTCAATCACAATATGGGAGGCTCAACCCTTTCAGAAGGAAGACTGTATGAGATCAAGTGATGTTATTGGCATAAGTAGTAGTGTGCGCCTACATAAAACTAACACACTGTATATAAGTTTTCTTTCAAAATGCAAGTATTTATTTACAGCAGTCCCAAACTAAAGTAGTCAATACTACAGCAAACAAACCAATGTGATCCATACATTTCAGAGTTTTAGCAATTCTTTGGGGTTATGTTTGAAGCAAAAATGTACATTCTAGTTCTCATTTAAAATATTATAAAACACGGCCGGGCGGTGGTGGTGGCGCACGCCTTTAATCCCAGCACTCAGGAGGCAGAGCCAGGCGGATCTCTGTGAGTTCGAGGCCAGCCTGGGCTACCAAGTGAGTTCCAGGAGAGGCGCAAAGCTACACAGAGAAACCCTGTCTCGAAAAACCAAAAAAAAAAAAAAAAAAAAATTATAAAACACAACGAACAGTTGGAGTCTACACTCAAACTTCCCATTTAGATGTAATAGAAATTTATTGAGGAAAAGCATTACATTTCTTCTCTGCAATTCAAGAAAGCTCACCACAGCGGGGCATTATCTGTCATTCCCCTTCAGATAGGAGACCCTTTATGAACCCCTGAAAACATCTCTTGCTTTCAAGTTTTACATCAGACAGTACCTATTTTTCATGCACTCAGAATTTAATCTATACTTATCAATATTTATAGAGTGCCCAGAACAGTCTGCAACAGAATGGATTATCATAAATACTTGTTGAATGAGAAAAATGGTTACATTAAGTGCCATGGAGTATGCAGAGTTAAATCATGCTGAAGTTTGCCTTCTAGCAGTCTCAGAAAGGCAGGAGAGTTTCATTATAAATAGACAGAATGTGAAGCAAACAGGTGAATTTCACAACAGGTGCACACAGGGAACATTCTAGGTGCACAAAGGAGAGGAAGAGGGCTTCTAGCTAAGAACATTAGTTAAGTACCTCACTGACACATTTGGCTGCCTTTGGAAGAAAAGGGATAATCCGGGGATGTGGAAACAGGGATTGTCACCCTAGTGTTTGTACAAGGCTTGCCACGTAGCAGGCGCTTAACAAATGCGAGCCGAACAAAGGGCAGGCACGCCACAGACTTGCCATTGAAGACATGATAGAACAAGGCTCAGGGCGGTAAGGGACCAGCAATGGGTAGGCCATAAGAAGGACTGCCGAAGACTGTAAAGAACATGCAGAGGTAAATATCCAGATCTAGGGCAGGTACATGGTGGAAACCTCTATGAACAGTCCAGGAGGTCTTTATCTAATTACAGGGATAACAAAGGCAAAGCTTCCAGATAAGGCCGAGGTCCAGCAGACACAAGGACGAGGACAGTGCTTTCTAAAACTCACACGCATAAATACTGACCAACACAACTTGTTTTCCCTCTCTCCCTCGGCTCTCCCTAGTTTTGTTTTTGAGACTGGGTCTTGCTGCATAGCCCAGGATGTCCTTGAACTCATGAGTCTCCTGCCTCATCCTTTCCAATGTTGGGATTATAGGTGTGTACCCCCAAGCGTAGCCTCTATCTCCTTTTTAAGGGGCTGGTTATGACTCTGATCCATTAACATTTACTATTTACATACTGGATTTCAGATAAGTCCAAGTTTGGTAAACAAAGACTCTAATTTTATGAGGAGGTTTCTATTTATTTTAAAATATTAACTCTGCCTCTAAAAGACAAGCTACTTTTTACTTACTAATAAAGACTCCAGCATAGAGATGCCAAAGTAAAAACAAACAAATAAAAATGTCCTGAGTTGCTCCCTTTAACTGCAGTGAGATAGAATTTACTTCATGGGGATAAAAGGCCAGGCCATCCTTCCAACAACCCCAGCTGGGCAATGATACTCACAGCCAAGTTTTGGGGTTCTCATTTACTTTTCAATTTCTTCTGAACTCCTATCAGAATATCAAGAGAGAGCTAGACAGAGATTCACAGCTCTGGGCCTAAAATGAGGTGGGCCACACGCTATTAAACAACCTATGGAAAGAAACTGCCAACTATACAATGCAGAGGGAGTGGGGGAATGAAGGGCATACAGCATGTTTTTCATTTCATATCTGGCTCTCCTCCAGAAGGCTGACGAACAGCTTAGGTTAGGAACAAACTGTACCCAGGTTTATCATCACACGTGCCAAACTGCATCATGGGTATACAGGGCAGAGACTAGGGGACCCCGGGAGGGGAGACACAAAGACGGCCTTGCTGTATGCTTAAATGCACTGCTTTGCACCACCAGGCGCCCCTTTTGTAACTTTACATAAGCATGTCCAAAAAGCAGGAAATAAAAGAAGAACATATACCTTCATCAAATAGCTTCTTCCCAAAGTCATAGCCCACTGCTTTAAAAAGTCTTGGATATAAAACCTATTAACACACACTTCAGCTACAAGTATCACCTACTGGTGTCGCCAACTTACAAGTACAGGGAAAAGTGAAAACGGGAGTTGATGTGGGAAGGACGGAACAGAGGGAGTCTGAAGCGCACACCTGCCTGGCTTTGCACAGTGATGTGAACCTGTGACTGCACAGAAAGACAAGTAGCCACCAGGTCACGACACAGACGACGCCAGTGAAAACCGTCCTTCGCTGTGGTCCTTTTGGAGGCAGCATACTTATTCCGATCATGCAGCCATTGTATGCAGCTGTGCCTGTGGGATGCCTTCTCAAGTTTCCATTTTCTCTCCACAACTGCCTTCTCAATCTCAGGCATAGTCTTTCCCATGGTCTCTATAGCAGCCAGTCTTAGCTCTTGGAAAGCACATTTGATCTTTAGACATAGCCAAAAAAGCTTTCATAGCCAAATATGGTGAATAAAGGGGGGGGGCGAATAAGCAGGGTTGATGATTCCCCATAACTTATTATCTAAAGCCAGAGAGCTTCAAGACTGAAGCTCAAAGGCTTTCACTCTTTTTGTACATCAGGGAGAGATTACAGACTTCAGACAGACCTCTCCAAGGCTTTATGGGACGTACGTTCATCTTTCCACATCCTTATCGCCACACTCTTGCAATCTAAACAGACTGAACCTGCAACACCCAATGTACTGGAAAGGAAAAGCTAATAAGCTCTAGGTGCATATGTCTTTGGAATTTAGGAATATGTTTAAAAAAAAAAGGATAACCGCACTGGATTCTCACCATCATGCAATTCAATAAATATCTTTGACAAACATAAATGTAATGACAGAGACCACAGTAAGCAACAACAAAGACGGCACAGCCATATGTACATGCAATGTCCTTGATCTGCACAGCCTCTACTGGCAGACACCAGTCACCCATACCATGTGGTCACTCTACTTTCCAAATCCAAGAGCTCACTGCTCCTATGCATAACGTGGAAACCAAATGCAACACATTTCCTCAACAGAAGACACTGTGCAAATATCAAGTGGTGATGTTCTGTCATACATTCTCTCCAGTCACATCTCTGGGGAATAACTTCTGAACCCAGAAATGTTATGCACCTGTCATGAGATTTAGTAGCAGGAAATTACACTTTGACAAAATTTCATCACCACATCAGCATCTACTGTGCCCTCCTGTGTGTATCTTCTTGTAAGATAAAACCCACCTAATCCTGCTGCCAGAAAATGAAAAATGTAATTTTAAAGCATTATCAAATAAGTCAACACTTAAGCAATGCCACTTGAGTCCAACAGATTATTGCATTATTGCATCCAGAAAGAATTTACATCTTCCGGAACTGTACCCACTTAAACTAGGCCTAGTCGGGCTGAAAAACAAACACAGCTTTTGCCTCCTTTCACATTGTTTTGGCGGGCTGATCAGCTTTGACTGTGAATGTTGAAAACAGCATGCAGCTGAAACAGAAGAGCAGGGGAAGGGTCTGTACTCTTCCAGCAACCCACTTTCAATCAGAGCTGGCATGTTTTGAAACTTGTTGCCATTCTGTAGAGTCAAGTGCAAAATAGTATTAAGTGTCTGACCAGGGTTACTATTCTTGATTCTTAGGAAACAGGAGTTTAAAAAAATGGCCACAAAGTAACCCTCCCTCATCTAATGGTATTTTTAAAAGGTCTGCAAGGGCTGAGTTTCCTTCCATGGAGATGGCTGTTTGAAATCTCACTGTGTATTTAGCAAGACGATTTCCTATCAATTAAACCCTCTACTTAAATGTGTCAGGGTCTGTGAATGTTGCTTAGAAGAGAGATACTTGGTTCTTTTGGCATGTACAAGGTCCTGTATTCAATCCACTGACTGTCAAAAATAGTGTCTAAACAGCACATTAGTTTTTCATTGAACATAAATACATGTTTTTAGGAAAGTTATAATACAGAACACTACAAAATACAGGGAGATCTAAAGAAGGAAAAAACATTGTTTATAATGCCTGGCACCCATGGGTAACTGTTAATTCATGTTAATTTCACAATTTACATGAAAGGTTTGAGGTTTTGCAACCCTGAATTAAATTTTAAATATTTTTTTTTAAAAAAGAGAAAACTAACATTCAAGTCATCCTTCCTCACTTTCTCAGTCTTAAAAACATGTGAAGGGAGTCATGTGAAATTATTGGCCCGTTTTAAAAGTCCCTCTTGCATCCTATCCTTTTTCTCATCTTCCTAATTCACTTTTTGTAATTGGAAGTTGGGTAGGCTGCTGCTTTCCCGACTTTGCTCTCCCAACTGGGAAACGGAGAGGGAAGAAGTGGAAGTTTGAGAGTTCAAACATTCCTGTTGAACACTGGTCTCGGATTCAAGATGGCAGCTGTGATGCCAGCGCTAGCATCCAGTATCATCTTCCATCACTTCTCCACTTCATATTTCTAAGTGGGTCTCTCACTAAATCTGAAGCTCACAGATTCTGCCAGGCAGGCTGCCCAGCAAGCCTCAGGGATCCTCTTGCCTATGCCTCCCAGTACTAGGTTTACTTGTACACACCACCATACTCAGCTTTTGAAAAGAGTTTCTGGGGATTGAGCTCAGATCCTTGTGCTTGCAGAGCAAGCACTTTATCAGGGAGACATCTCCCTGGGTTTGCAGGTCTTCTGTTTTCTTCATTGTTTGTCTGCTTTTGGCTTTTTGAAGACAGGGTTTCTCTGTGTAGCCCTAGCTGTCCTGGGAATTACTCTGTAGACTAGGTTGGCCTCAGAGATCCGCCTGCCTCTGCCCCCTGAGTGCTGGGATTAAAGGGGTGTGTCCTGATTTCCACACAGTTACATCCAAGTTCATGTCACTGTCATTTATTCCTCCAGCTTTCTCCCTGGTGCTGCAATAACTCCTGATACTACTAATTTAAACATCATATTTTCTAGAATGCTGATCTATTAATAACATACTCCAAGAAGACTTTAAAAATCATTCCTCAATCTAGTAGATGAACCTAGAAAATGAAAGAATAGCAAAACAAAAATCAGATACACCAGGTGCAAATGTTGTCACACTGCAATAAACAGATATTCCTTAATTATAACATTTGTTACCACACAATCTTAGATGAAGAAATGGGAGCACCAATCTACTTGGTAGACTGTGAAACACTTACTAACAGGATCCTGTGACTGACAGAGCTCTAACATGAGTCAGATGGAGAGTCATCTCTGCCAACCCTACCAACTGTCCACTTAGGGGAAAGGAAAGCTAAGTCCAGAGAGGTTCGAAAGGTTGGGGCACGGGAGAATTTATCTGGTCTCTAGAAGGTGGAGTTAAGAAGTATTATGACAAGTCAAAGCTTTGGAAGGAGGTGAAACTAGGTAGTGAGAAAGTACTGTCTATTTCAGTGCCTCCCAGTGACCACACCAAAATAGTTAGGGCTGAATGAAAGTTAGTTAAGGACTTAGATAGCTGCTACCTGACGCTGAAACATGGAAAGGCATTTAAGCTCTTGAAGAAAGAAAACTTCTTTTCAAACTAGCCAAGACTGGGTTGGCAAGACTAGGTTTCGTGGTCTTAAACGGCAAAGGGTAACCAACCAGACCAAACGCATGCTTTAATGGAGCTGCTTAAATAGTGCTCGTGCCTGGTGCCAGTCACATGGGGAGAGCTGGTGAAAATAACAAAGTTGCTGGCCAGACCTCCATGAGCACAGGGTTGCCAGGGAGAAAATCCAGGATGAAGTGCCAACATGTGAGAGGCCATCTCGCTCCAATTCCTCCTTTGTGCCCACAAAAGACCTTCTAGCAGGGTTGGTGACTTCAGGAGACCACCAACGAAGAAAGGCAAGCTGTGTTAAAAAGGAGAATTCAAGATCTACCAAGGAGGCAATGGAGCCTTTTGGTTCCTCGGTGGCCTGCTGGGGTGAATGCTGCCCCACTGTGGGTTCCTCTTTTTCTGGCTGCCACTGTGCTCTGGAAATGTCTCAAAATGATTAGGGACAAGGGAAAAAAATTTAAATGAAGACGTTCAGTTCCCAATAAGTAAAGGTGTGTTGTCAATAACAAATTTAAATAAAATTCAAAAATATTTTAAACTGAGGCTAGAGAGATGGCTCAGGGGTTAAGAACACTAGGTGATCTTCCAGAGGGACCCAGAGTCCCAGCACCCATACGGCAGTTCACAGCATCTGTAACTCTAGTTCCAAGGCACCCAGAACCCTCTTTGGGCCTCTGTAGGCATCAGGAACGCATGTAGTGCACATACACATATACAGGCAAAACACTCATTCTTATAAAATAAAATTAATTTTAAAAATCCTCTTAAACCAAAGTAATTTTGCATCCCTTTAATTAATTAGGGGGGAGCACAATAATAAAGCAAATGGTATCAAGGGCACCACAGTGTCCTGGAAACGGGTAAATCAAAATGCCTTCGATGTTCCCATCAAGACCATATGTTACTATGATTACTCATTTTTGTCAGCTTGACAGATCTAGATCACCCAGGAGACAATCCTTTGTGTGCGTTGCTGAGAGAGTTTCTCGATTACGTTAACAGAGGCGGGAAGACCCACCCTAAATGTGGATGTGGATCCGGGAGTGAATGAAAACCATAGAGTGTGCTGAGCAACAGTATCCATCTCTCTCCGTCTCCTGACGGGGAACGTCACATGACCAGCTGCCTCCTGCTCCTGCGGTAACTTTCCCACCATCATATAGACTGTGCCCCTGAATCATGACCTTACATAAACCCTTCCATCCCCAAGCTGCCTTTGTCAGAGCAATGAAAATAAGTAATATGTACGGCCACATATATGACAGAATCAAAGGAGAAAGGCTTAGAAAAATTCTTCTACAACCCATAGCTGACCATAAGTGTCATGGGGCAGGAAGTCTTTCACACTCGTGGGGGTTGTTTCGACAGCATATTCTCTCTTACTGGAATTACAGTCTAGTCAGTTCTGAAATTTATATTGTAACATCACGTCACTTTTGGGTTTGGGGTTTTATTTTGTTTATAATGGTCAGAATACAAGACACGGAATTTATAAGTCTGGCTTAGATACAAACCAGTGGATGTAAATTACATCACGGCTTCCTTTACAATGTGGTGTAGAGAGAGTAAAAAGTGTTTGCAACACAGTTTCTGTAATTGGACAAAAGGGAAGGAGGCAGACCTACGGCCACAACCTTTCTTTGGCTCTCATCACTAAATAAGTTTCTCATGTGTGCTCTATCCCTCGAGTCTGATTGCTCCAAGAAAGCAAACCCCTGACTGCATGTGAGTGGGCATCCGGATACCCAGTTGTTTCCCAAGCATCCGGATACCCAGTTGTTTCCCAACCACCGTCAGTTTTTCCATAACAACGTGCGAACAGGGCCCAGAGCATACATTCACACAGACGGTCCTGGATCTGCAGGGAACTGAGGTAACAATCGTTACCACAACTGACATCACTTCTGGCAGCTGGAGAAATAGGAAAACCTGTGTTTAATCTACTTCTTGATTGCCACAAATATGAGCCGGAGTCCCCGGTATTATGCTTGTGGTTGACTTTATGGAAGATTTTGGTAATGCAAGAAAAGTCTATGGAGCCAAACAAGAGACTTTTAAAGGAACCACAGAGCACCTCAGCAGTGTGGCCTGATTCCCACACGGAAGGTGGTTTGAACTGGTCTACCAGAGGACAGCGCCACTCCCAACAGTTCCTGGGAGTTCAATGTCAGGAAAAAGACTTGCTTTCCCCACTACACACATCTATCTATTTAACATCTCCAGGAAACCCTGATGTCAAATTGCAAGAAAAAAAGTTTGTCTGGGTGGCCCTGGCTCCCTTCTTACTTTGAGGAGACTGCCGGGGTGGGGAAGGGCATGTTGTAGTGAATTTGATCTTTGTTTGAAATTAAGTGAACAGTTCCAAAAAAAAGAGAGGGGGGGAATTGAACTAATAAAAGAACACTTTCTTTCTGAAACTAATTGAAAGTACATAAGAATATGGCATTATTTCCAAATGCATTAAACCCCACAGTTCTCACTGATCTCAACTAAAGAATTCTTCAGGAAATACAATCTAACAAGCTTTTGGAGTATGAGGCTAAATTTTAAACAGAATCTTATCACTCCTTGGCCTTTTAGCTAAGATGGAGTGTAAACGAGAAAAGGGAAGTTGGAAAAGCATGCCACCCACGTTCGAAAACACAAGTCCACATCTAAGACTCATATGGAATGGGTGGTGTTAAAGATGAGCTACAGATATTCCTCACAATAAATCAATGATGGGTACTTCGTCCGGTATTCTATTTTCATTTCTACTGCTGCAATAAAACACTGACAACAAGCAACTTAGAAGAGAAAGGGCCTTATTTGGGTGACGATTCTAGGCAACAATCCATCATTGAGGGGAAGTGAAGGCAGACACTTGAAACAAGTCATACTACATCCACCGTCAAGAAAGAAACAAAGGCATGCGTCCTTGCTTGCCTGCTTGCTTGTTCTCAGCTAGCTTTTTCCTCTCTCATACTGTTCAGGACCCCTTGACTAGGGAATGATACTGTCCACAATGGGCTGGATCTTCTGACATCAATTAACAATCAAGTCAATACCCAGAGATATTGGCCACAGGCTAACTGGATCTAGAGAATTTCTTATTAAGACTCTCTGCTCAAGTGACTCTAGGTTGTGTCAAGTTGACAGTTAACATTAACAAGAACACCCTGGATTGCCACTACTCCAGTGATAAATGAGTAACTTACATAGAAATGAATTCTAAAATGCATTTTTGGGAAAGTCGACCTGCCAAAAGATACTTTGATAATGAAAATTGAGCTATTGCATAGCTTTGATGTCTGTTAATAACTGATCGTTTTGTCTAACTCCAAACTTATTTACAAATTAAAATGTAAATGGAAACTAAGATGACTTGTATTACCTCTCTCCTTGTTCTATGCTATGTGATTTTAGGCAAGTTACTTACTCTCCTGACATTTAATATTTTCATCTACAACATGAAATAATAATAACGATTGCGTAGGGTTATCATGGAGCTGTAGTGAGGTGATACACGGAATCCTCTTATTATGCACAGCACAGAAGTCCTTAATCTGTGGCTCTTTTGTGGCTGCTCTGATTAAGAACTAGAAATCGTTGGCACTCAGATATCCTCATGATAGCTGAAAACATACCAGCTGAGCCTAGCTTATGGAACTAGCAAGCACAAATGGGTCCAGAGACCACACTCCAGTGACCGGCTAGAGCTGGAGGCAGAAGCAGGATGCAGTTTCGGAAGAGAGATACAGTTACTAAGAAGGGGAGATAGCATGGGAAATGACAGAACAGAGAAGAAAGGCAGACGGCAATAGAGATGCTCACACTATGCCCTGAGGTATGATCTATATATGGACGGGGCACAGCAGTAGTTAAAGAAGCAGGACAGTCTCACTCATTTGAGGTCTTAATGCCATTTGCAAAAGGTCACTTCTGCTGCTTAAAGAAATTAGAAGCTGGAAGCCCCTTGCCCTTTCTGATAATAAAGCTTTTCACAAAGAAACTACAAGATCAAGCTTTGAGGGGTGTTCACGGAGGTGTTTTTAATGTGTTTCTAGTTTCTAAAGCATGTTTACCATTGTGGGGGAAGAACTGGGTGGCTTGGGTTTCTAAATTCCTTCCTTCAATCTCTCATCTGAAGGAACTGAACAGGACAGTGCCCTGACCAGTCAGGGCTGCCTGAGCAACTTGAAAAGCTGAAGTCGATGCCAGATGCAGTGGAGTCTAACCATTGGCAGCTGGAGGAGTGGGACGGGGGTGGGGGGGGGGGGGCTTTGAAAGATAATCTGAAAGAGTTGATAATGCATACATGGCTGCCTGCAACTCCCAGGCCTTGGAAGAAGATGCTGGTGTAGATTCCTGTCTAACTGCAAACAGTTCTTTATTGTCTCACACAAAGAAGCAAAATTCTCTCTGCTGGCAAAGTGGGTGACCTTTCACCTGCTGACCCCAAAGGTCCTGTGTCTGCCTTTGCTTTCATCTTCCAAGTCTCACTTCTACTTGGTTCTAGAGAACGGCCCTCTCGCACCCGTGTGTGTGTGTGTGTGTGTGTGTGTGTGTGTGTGTGTGTGTGTGTGTGTGTGTGTGTGTATGCGCGTGCTTGCTTGCATGCACACACATATGTAGGCCAGAGATCAACTTTGTGTCATTCTTCAGACACCACATGAACCTTGTTTTCTTGAGACAGGATCTCCCAATGGCCTGAGATTCGCCCAATAGGCTCCGCTGGCTGGTCAGTGAGCCCCAGGGATCCACCCGTCTCTGCCTTCCCAGCACCGGGATGGTAAGTCTGTGATCCAAGCCCAGCACTTTCACATTGGCTCTGAGAGGGATTGAACAGGTTTGGACGTTTTCCAAGGCACCTTCCTAACCTGGTTATTTCCCCAGGCCCCTGTTCTTTCTAACTTGGAAAAGTCCTTGGTTTGGAAGTTACTTGGCTGGGAGGTCTGGGTGAGCCAAATATCCCTGAGGACTAATGTGCCCAATTCTTAATAAGTAGGCAGTGACATTGTTATAGAGCTGTATCAGTGTGTTATAGACAAATTGTGGCTTCCTTTATATTCTTCACATGCTGGTATTAGGAAACGGAGCCTTAGGATTGTCACTAAATCATGAAGGCAAAGGAACAACAGTACCTATATGAGACACGAGAGTTTGCTGTCTGTTGTGGCCTATGAGGCTACCAATAAACCAGGAAGAAGGCTTCACGAGACAAGAGATCAGCAGTATCTTGGATCTCACCTTCCCCAGGCTTCAGAACTGTGAGAACCAGGCATGTCTTGTTTAACCACCATTATGGCTTGAGTAGGAAACGTTCTCTGTGGGCTCATATGTTTGAACACTTGGTCTGAAAGTGGTGACACTAGTTTGGGAGGTAAGGCACATCTGGAAGAAGTGGGTCAATGGGAGGAGAGCCTTTGGGGTGTCAGTCTGACGGCACTCCTGCAGGAGCCTGTCTGCTTCCTGACTATTGACACACTCTGGCCACGGACACAATGCCATCAGCCACCATCACTGTCCATCGCCACAGTCGCGAGCAACTTCTGCCACCATACCTGCTTCACCATGACTGACTATGGAGCCATAAGCCAGATTTAGTTCTTCTTCTCTTATTTCTTCAGGTGTTCTGTCATAGCAATCGAATGAGTAACTAGTCTACAGCCACCCACTCTATTTTGTACCTTAGCGAGAACTTAAGACAGAAACTCTGAGGAACTCAGAGTAACAAGGAAGAGAAGCGTGGTCGCCTTCTAGACCACTGATATCCACACCAGGGGCCTCTGTGCTTCAGCTGAGACATGCACTGGAGGCTGATACCATCTCTGTGTAGCTACCTTCTTATCTCCCAGCCTTTCACTCAGTTTCTAGACTAATGTTCGCAGACAGGGTTGGTGGGAAACTTTTTTTAGCTCATGGGGGACTTTGGTAATATCTGCACACACTTCTGGTTGTCTTAACTGAAATAGGGTATGGTGGGGGGAGGGCTATTTGTTTCTCTTGGGTAGAGGACACAACTTCTGCTAAATGTCCCCACCATAGACAGAACAGCCAACTGCGGCAAAGAATTATCTGGCTTCATTCAAAATGCCAGTACTGCTTGAGAAATCCTGCCCTGGGGCTGCTGCCTCCAGCTGAAAAAGTGTGTGTGTGTGGGGGGGGGGTGATCCAAATGTGGCTTGTGCACTGCTTCAGGGATTTGAGAAGCCCTCAGAAAGAGCATAAGGTGCTTGCCTCACCAGTTCCGGGCCTGAGGAGTCCACCACTGGCATGCTACTTTAGAGTCCCGATATGCCCCTCCTTATACCCAGACCCTATTCAAAACTATTATGCTTGCTTACATCTTAACTTGTTGTGCTAGGTCCTGTTTCCTCAGTAACCTTTTTTTTTTTTTTTTGCTAGAAGACAGCTAGTTAATCCAATCAGTTCAAAGCTATGGTTCCCTTCTCTTTCTCCAGAGAAACTTAGAGATGTAGTATCATAGCAAAGCACTAACTCCAGAGCACAGGGCCACAGAATCTGGGGAAGAGGAGCAGGGTGAAGTACTGGACTACCTGTCCTGACCAAGAAAAAAGAGGGGAACTCCACCAGGAGATACATTTAGTCCTCCCAAGTCTGGGTCTTCACCCAGCTTAACCTGCATTGACTCACCAGTCTTGAACAGGGCCTCTATTTGCTTCCACAGTAAGGAAGAGAAAATACCTGTCCCCACAATCAGATGCAAATGCAGGGAGATAACAAGAGAAGGATTCTGGGAACAAAGAGATGGTTTATTTAAGCCACTTGTGACTATTAGTTCTATGTTTTGTCCTCAAGTGTCTAGGAGTAAAAATAAAGTTGTGAATTAGATATTCACTGTTCCAGAATCAGTTGACTTTTTAGAATCAATCCCCGTTCCAACTTAAATCTTAGACTACATCTAAATCAGAATGCTGTGACCTAGATGTTCAAAGTATCCACCTAGAAAGATGAAGTACTATTAAAAACAAAAGACAAAGGCAAACAAACAAACAAGAGTTATGTAAGACTGAGACCCGAATTCCAGTTGCTCTATCACATTCCGCCTGGGAAGGCACTTTCAGGTCTGTTTTCTTTAAGCTTCTCTTAATATGAAAAGGAGTAAATGGCTGAGTGTTCAGGTAGCATCCCTAATGAGACTAGGAAGGGTTGAGCATTCTAAACGCACAAACACAAAAACAATAAACACAGAGAATAAATTGATTCGTAGATGATTAAACAGTTAGCTATTCAGGCTGATCCCTAAGGTAATAACAGTAATAATAGATCCTCCTTAAATACGACCTCAGGAGCTGCCGTGGTCCCAGCATATAACAAGAAAGTGACAGCTTCTATTCTTTCCAGACTGTAGCCCAGAATGCTGACAAAATGTCACACAATTTTGCCTTATTATCAAGCACTAATGAATGGATTGTAATGAATAATTTATGAAGAACCCAAAACTAGGATCTCCCTAATTTTGCTTTAAAAAAAAAAAAAAAAGGAACTCACCTGAGGTTTCTGCCCTAAGCCCATGTCACTAGTGGAACTGACCTTCCTGGTCATGTGGTCTCTTGGTGTTTTCCTCCCATAAAGATAGAAGGAAGAGTTGTGATTGGTCAGTCTCCATGACAAGCTGGTTCTTTGGAGATGATCATCATCCGCAACACTCCTCACTCCCCTCCCCTATAAGCAATGCCCTTCTGGAACCCTCACCACAGCTTCTGGGATCTCCAGACATTCCCATTATACAGGATCCCCTTCCCAAAGGCTCCCAAACAGAGCAACTGGCATTGCTCCAATGTGACTCACTTCCTGCCTCCAGTGCAGTGAGCCATGTGACCTCAGTGTACAAGTTGAGACCCTTCCTCATGGCCTTTCCTCTCTGCCTTTGACCACTTAGTGGTTTTACTAGAACTTCCTGCAGGGGGAGAGCCAAGAAATAAAAGGGAAGTTCAATAAAATTTAGCTTTGTATTTTTCCCATTTGAAAATGATGTAAAAATGGTTTTAAAAAAAGTGTGTGTGTGTGTACATGGGCACAATAACTAAAAGAATGTGGCTGACACTGAGTCCAACTTTCATTTTAAATGTCTCCCTCTTATTTCTATAAATGACCACACTACCATAGTAAGAGCTCGTGGGCTATTTGAAAGGAACGACCAAAGCAGTCCTGTTGGGGACACTCTCGATTGTGTCATATTGTGCAGAATTAGAATCATTAAATGAGTTGCTCAAGTTCATGGCACTGGTTGGCAGTTAACCCTGGGGAAGACTAGGAGTCTGGTTGCTCCCCAAAGCAATGCACTTTCTAGCCGTACACTAATCTTACCAGCACAGCTGTATAGAAAAGTAAAACCATCTTAAGAGAGGGAGCAAGGCAGTGCGATTGTCACAGTAAGGGCAGGGTAAATTTCAAGCAGCCAAATGAAGCAATTACAAAATGGGGATTATTATGAATGTAAATTTACAGAGGAAAGGGGATGAGAATGCTGTAAGACTGTTCACAGGCACAGTTTACAACGTTTTAATGCTGGTGGCACTAAATGAACAGAGCTTCAAGACACATAAATACTTGGTCAAAAATATGTCCACTGTACTTGGTACTTTCTGAGCTCTTGTTAGGACATCACAATTAGCTTGGGTCTTCACCTCTAAGTCAAAATGGAGAAACCACAAGGAAAATAAGTCATGACGATGGAGGGAACTACGCTTCTCATACTTTAGTGTACTTAAAGTACATCAGAATACCCCAAGCACACCCCTCCTCGCACCTCCACCCCAGGAATTGGTTAAAACAGAGATTCCACTGAGCAGGTCTGAAGCAGGACCCAAGTCTCTCCATCCTCTCTAACCAGCATCCAATGGGAGCCAGGGATACTGGTGGGAGGACCACTTCGTGGCAAAGGAGGGAGGGATCTACACGGAAGGGAGAAACCCCCTCTGCAAAGTCTGGAAGAATAAGAAGGCCCAGCTGAAGGGCTGATAAGAGGGTTAAGCCATCTCCATGTTCCCTACCTCCAAAAGGAAAAGGAGCTTCAGTGGCAGAGAGTGCTCAACTGAGACATAAGCAACAAAAAAAAAATCTCCAAGAAGGTCCTAGAAGTGTTGACTAAAACAGAATGAGGAAATCTGTGTTCCTGGGAACTCCTGAACAACCCAGGCTTCGATGACTGAAGTTCATACTGGGGACAGCAGTCAGAATTCTCCAGAACATGCTAGCTGGATTCCTCCCATTCCTATGTACTCTCTTCTCTACTTCTCCCCTTCCCTTCTTCCCATGTCAAGCTGATCAAGTCTATTTCTAAGGTGTTACCTCTTCAGCCTCTTAACTTTTATCTCCTCCATCAAGAATCATATAACGGACCTTCAAGGAGAGTTTCTGACTTGGATACTGGCAGACATGACAGTTTAATAGATCCAACCCTCCAATCTTAAGTCTTCTCTATGGCTGTGACCCTGACTTTCTGTTTAAATACACAGAATCACCCTTCAGCTAAAACCCAGAAAGAGTTTCCTTCTTCTGTACATGTCATAAGCATTCTATCAGCCAGTCCTGCCCACTCTCTCCTTTCTTTTATGGTAATACATTTAAATAAATAAAAAGACTTCATATAGACTTTAAAAAAAAAACCTAAAATAAAATAAATCTGCTTAGGGTTCAGACTAATACAAAATGCCTAAAGTTGAAGAAACTGGAATACAGGAGGGCAGTGAAAATGGTTAACTGTGGTGGTTTGAATAAAAATGGCCCCCATAGGGAGGGGCACTATTAGGAGGTGTGGCCTTGTTGGAGCAGATGTGGCTTTGAAGGAGGAAGTGTGTCACTGGGGGCGGGCTTTGAGATCTCAGATGCTCAAGCCAGGCCCAGTGCCACTCTCTTTTCCTGCTGCCTGACCATACAGATGTAGGACTCTCAGCACCATGTCTGCCCTGCGTGCCACCATGCTTCCCGCCATGACGACAATGGACTAAACCTCTGAACTGTAAGTCAGCCCCAGTTAAATGCTTTCCTTGATAAGAGTTGCCCTGGTCATGGTGTCTCTTCAAAGAAGAAATAGAAACCGTGACTAAGACAGTGACTCAATACATCTTGGTCTTCACAAAGTGAACGCAGATTGCTTTAGAATCAGAGGGCCTCATCTCAGAGAAGTTGAGGACTGGCTTATGCATGAGTTGCCGGGTAAAAGAAGCAGAACTAAGCAGACATTGCCCACCACTCAGTGAGATACATACAGTCTACACTGTGGTCATCTGTATCCAAATAAACCACATGAGTCTGGCTCTCAGTACCACACTTTGATAATCCAAGGAGACTAGCAGGTCATAAGAGACCAACTTGGGGGTCTGAACTGAAATAACAAATGAGCAGTTTGTTTAGTTTTTGGGTGTTTGGTTGGATTTTGTGGTCCTAGGAATTGAACCCGAGGTCTCACATTCTAACTAAGCTCTCTCAACCTCAACCTACCCTCAGCCTAGGAGATAACAATTAAATACCTACAATCTTCAATTCTGAAACTTCAAAGGTGTGCATATCAAAACAGGCTCCCCTCTTCCCTGAACACCAGTCACCATCTTTCTTAAGGGCAAAGACAATTCATCGTGTAGGTGCCTAGGACCCAGACTGTACAGAAATCTAGAAGCAACATATTGTTTTGTAATTGGGGGAAGCAATAACACCATGATGATGCAAAGAAGCCAAAGATTAAACACTAAAGTAAACAGACAAGGTTTATTCTGCACACCAACTCCATATAGATGAGCAGAAAGTGACAAACTGGTCCCAGTTTCTACAGGAGAGCAGGAAGCCCTGCTCTCCAGCCCTATCCTGATGTCAGCCATGAAAGTCTGTCTTCCAGAAAGGGAGGTTTTACAGCGTTGGGCAGGCGTTTGTGGTTTGATGGCGATTTCCCCCACAAGGCTTGTGTCTGTGTTTTCATTAGAAGTGCAGTTTTGTCGGTCTGGGAGAAAAATCTAGGCAAGGCAAACACACACTTTGAAAGACTTTAGGAAATGGTAGGAAAATGACAATGTGGCTAGAGATACTGATTCCCAAACCACTGCCGACCTGTGCTACATGTCAAGCAATCCCATGCATTCTTTTCCTAACAAGTTGGGGCAGAGTGAAAATGCTTTTTATCCAGGACTGTGGGATACAACAGGAATGTCAGCCACCTGCAAGACACCTTCTGTGTGAGCCACAGCCACTGACTGATCCACTGCAAGACCCCAGCTCCACTTACTAGTTAGTGGACCTCAGGCAGCTGGTTAGTCTCAATCAACTGTAAGATCCTAGTAACACAGGGATAAAAGTGTGGCCAGAAAGAGATGGGGACTGCAGACCAAGAAGCATGGAGCTTGACAATTCAGCAATTATAGCACAAGTAATGTATTAGCACGAGGCTAGACACCATCATCAAGAGAGGGGATACTGGAAAGGGAAAGGAGATGGAAAGGGACATTTATTTGACACGAACTTTCGCCTCTTGGCAATTTCACATGTTTGCAGAGTAAAGAGCCTCTAAAAAAAAAAAAAAAAAAAAATCAAAGCATCAAAACAATTACACACATCATAGGATAACAGACCTTATTTTAATTTACCATTTTATCACTGGGTATGAGGGTTCTTCCTGTCTTGCCTTTAGCCAATCACATGTATCGATGAACCATTATTTGGATTGCACTACCCTTAAACTAAAAGAGACATTCTAAAGCACCTTTATTTGTAGAACTAATGTTTTTCTACTTCATTTATGCAGAAGACAAAATCATGTCTAGGCACTGTAGATTCACACAATATTCCAACAATGCCATAAAATATAATTTTCTGAAGCTGGAAATAAGCTTGCATCTGATGAGTACCCTTGTTAGTCTGTTTTTTTATGTTTCTTATATCTAACCTTCTAACTGTGCTTCCCGCCTAAACAAGAATATATAGGCAAATCTTTATGTACTCATTCATTTATCCTAAGGGCCAGGCGGCTTGGTTAAAGCTAAGGCAAAAATAACAGGCTTCAAATTTTGGGAGAGACCCCCACAGCCGGCAGTAACTGAAGACAGGGATGTGGTTGGGGTATGGCTAAGGGGTAACTATTTGACTAGCCTACAAGAGTGCTTGATTCTCAGCAGTGGCCCCCCAGTGCCATTTCAATTTAATAAAATTCTTTAAAACTCTGATTTTTAATGCTACAAACCATGAATTCTGATTAAGAAAATAAAGTAATCTTAATGTTGAGGATAACTGTTTTCAGTTTATATTTATATCCTCCTCCCTCCCATTCTGGAAAGGGAGTCAAGTGTAATCCAGCCTTGCCCATAAACATATATAAGGCAATTTGGACTCTCCATCAACATTGCAGGCTATAGTGGTTACATGCCAAGTCAAATTGAAGGTCTTAATGTACATTATTTTATTTAATCCTTACAACAACACTGAGATTACACTACTGTTCTTGTTTTTAAAACAAGTAAAAGAAGGATTAGAAAGGGTGAGTAAGATTCCACAAGATGTCACAGCTAGGATACAGGGCGACTGGGAGGGAAACCCTATGCTTTTAACCACAAACTCATAGACAATGCTATAAAAAGCATGGGTGGAAGCATTGTTAAACCTTTCATCTAAATAGAGCCCACTGCAATATACAAAGTTATTTTTATAAAAGGAAACCAAGGGTACTCTTCGTGTTTACAGAGGGTAATGAGAAATTACATGCTGAAATGACACACTGATAAACAGCAACTAAAACAACAGTCCACCCCAGAGGCACCTGCATATCAGAAATACCTTCCCTGTTGGAAAGCGTCTGCAAATGAGATTGCCATCACCAAGGCATGCTTTTATCCCTTCTTATGTGTTCTGGGGGGTGGGGGATGGAGAAGGCTAGGGAGGGGCACTGAAAATGCAATGCCCTCATTTCTAGGGAGTCTAGACAGTGGCAGACACAGGAATTGAGTGTGATTAACAGATCCCAACAAACAAGCACAAGGAAAGCCAAGGGCAAAGATTGAGGTCTGCCAGTTATGGACCCCATAAGAGAGAATCCTTTTTTCCCTGTAAGGGGCCCCACTATGCTTCCCCCACTGCTTCTGGTTAAGGCCTAGTGGCCATGGGGATATTTTTATCCAGTAGTTTTCCTTCAGTCCTTCTCTCCTTTATTTAGAAAGCTAAAATAAAAAACAGAGAAACTATACTTATATAGTCATGAGCCATACACTGTAATAGGTAAATAAAAGTCCTTCGCCATCAGAGGCCACAAAAGAACATAAGATTAAAAAGTAAACTATAAACAGCTGCATCTCCCTTCCAATTGTTTACATTCTTAGACATCCAGTTTTTAAAAATATCCCCTGTGTAGATCAAAACATGCTGTGCTTAGAGAAGAGGGTAACAGTGACGTTAGCTTTAAACTACTACACGGTTTACACATAAACAGGGCGAAGTTTATGCAGAATATTCTAGTTGGCAGCAACTGCACTGAATGGCTCAAATGGAGACCTATAATTAAGTGTGCTAATCATCTCCTACAGAAAAATAAAAGAAAACTACCTATGACACTGTCAAAATGATATCTGGCATGAGCCTAAGTTCCAGCCACCCGTCTAGATAATAATAATTTAAAAAAAAAAAAAAGGCTTTTTCAGGTTGAAATTGGGTGCTGTGCTCTCAGGTCTGAGTGAGGGCTGGGGATGTGCCTCAGTTGGCAGAGTGCTTGCTGAGCATACATGAGGTCCTAGGTTTGCTCTCCAGCACCCTATACACGGGACATGGTAGTGCATGCCTGGAATCCTAGCACGAAGGTGAGGGACAAGAGAATTAGAAACCCAAGGTCACTCTCAGCAACATAAGCTTGAGGCCACCCTGGCTGGAAAGCCTACGTAGGGGTGGTCTGGTCTGGGTGAACCCAGGTAGGGTTGTACATTACCTGGTGCACTGTCTTTTCGTCCCTTGTCCCCTACTTCCTTTTTCCCTCTTCCCTTCCCCTCAGCTTTCCTTTTTCCTTTCCCTTTAATGCATTCTTTCAATTAGTACCGCCCATAAATGTGGTCAGCTCATGTCAGATGATCAGGTTTAGAAAACTGGGTGGCCTCATACCAACCACCTCTTTTTGGTTTTGTTGTTCTTGTTAAAATTCTTGCCCTCAAGCATCAGAACTCTGATCTAATGAAAAGCTGCCCTTGGGGGGCCAGGGAAATGACTCAACCCAGGAAAGCGCTTGCTACACCATCAAAAGTCTGAGTTTGGAGCTCCAAGGTCCCATAAAAAAGCTCTAACCCTGTGCACCTGTAACCCTAGCACTGGGAAGGCAGAGAGAGGAAGATCCCTACGTCCTGCTGGCCTGCCAGTCTACCAGAATCAGGAAACATCGAGAGACCTTATCTCAAAAGGTAGGACAGAGCACAATAAAGAAAAATACCCAATAGCTACTTGTCTTTCACACTCATACATATATTCCCCTGGGATAATTTATAGGACAATTGAAAGTAAGCGCATTCATGACTTTTGTTTTCCTCCAAGTATATGATGGTGGGAAGGGTGTTCATTCTCTTAAATCTTCAGGGAAATGGATATCACACAGAAATAATTAAAGTCAATCAGATTAGTGTTTTTATTTCCTCTTTCGCTTCTTGCCTTGTTTGGGGATGATATGTAATATTTTCGAAGACACCTTTATACCCCTAAATTATATTCCACTGTTGAGACAAAATTGAACCTTAAAGGGCATAGTGATGGGGAACTGAGATGAACTGATCAGACACAAATGGATAAAATGGTATAATTAGCTAAGCAGGACACAGTCCAATCACAGAGTCCTAAAATATACAAAAAAAAAGGGAAATTTTAAGCCTTGATGGACAACAATACTGATATTGTCTTTGAAGAGATTTTAAAAGATCTTCTAGCAAAAATGTTGCTTCCACATTACAAACGATTTCATCTAGATATTGTGGAATAAGACATGCTTTGCAATTATACATTCCCTCCGGTCTGTGCCAGTGTGTGACTTAAGAGGCCCATGAAGTACAATGACAAAAAAACAAAAACACAAAATCCACAGTCCAAAACTGCAGTTAAGAAGGGGAATTATATAGGCTCATAGCACAAATAAATATTACAACTAGCAAGTAATATTTGTTAGGTACCCATGCGCTTTTGAAAGACAGTTCTAAAGGCTTATGTATGTAACCGTGAGAAACAACTTCTAGGTTTTTGCAATGGAAAAGTGTTTTCTACAAACGAAATGTTTTGTTCAGAGAAAAACTTTTACAGGGATTTTTTTTTTCAGCAAACAAATTTCTAAACATAGCACTTGAGTTTGATAAAAAGGACACATACGTACTGGCTTCTGGAACCTAAAACTTCAAGGGCTTTGGCTCAGTTCCGATAAACCATGGAAGAACTATGGCAGCTGGCAAATGTCCTGAGCCATCAACCACCAAACAGCTGCTGAATCAAGGCACATTCCAAAACCTACTATTTCCTATAGCATGGTAAATGCTGGCATGCGAGGAAACACATGTCCTCCCAAAAGCCAAATGAATCAAACAGGAAGAACTTTCAGGATCAAAACAGAAACATACTTTCAAAGGTAATTTTTAAATGAATAAAGAACAAAGAAATTTGTTTCCAAGTTTCTTATGAAGAGAATATAATTAAAACCTTTTGGGGGGCACAATTTAAAACCTGTTGCCTCCTTCACAGAAAACTTGGGAGTATTAAAAGTCACAATAGAAGTCAAATAGACAGAAGTTAATAAAGAAAATACATCCAGGAACTTCACCTCCTAACACTCTGTTAGAAGAAAGGGGAGAAGAAAATGCTCACCCACCCTCCAAACAAGACTTTTAATTTATGTGGAACAATTAATTTTGTTTGGTTTATTTTACACTTTATGACAAGATTAAAAACTAGGATTCAATAAGTGCCTTTACTAAAACCTTGCATGAAATACTATTCTCAAAAGCCAGCCTTTGAAAATACCCAATTAAATTATAAAATGTCAATAAACTAGATCTCACAGATAGCAAATCTAATCCAGTCCACACTTCTCTGCAAATATACACAGCCATGTTTTTGTAACCTCCTAATCTCTCATGGCTCCATTAGTAAGCCCCTAAAAATGTAACCTGGCATTTCCACTCTTGTCCATCTGGAATGTTTCCACGTTAGAGGAAACCCTGACTCCTCCACCTCCACAAAAGTACACAGCTGGTAAAAACTTGTGCACGTATGAGGGCAAGCACTTTTATCCATGTATGCACATGGCTCCAACCTTTAATCCCCGAGCACCTAATTCTATTCATTTTCCAATAATGCTAGGGAAGACATGTGCCTTCTTAAAAGACGGAATTCCGTACCATTATCAGATACAAAATGCTATTCTTTGTTGAAAGATTCTGCAGAACAAAGCCTCAAAACTTGTGATCAAAGCTGTCTGAAGTTCAAGGTGCCATCTTCATCACAGCCCATTAGAAGCCTTGGAACCAAACATGCATAATGCAAAGTCCAACTTGTGAAAGTAATGGTGTGAAACCCAAGGCTACACTTCATTTCTTCTCAGAGCAGCACCCCCATACATGCAATTCAGTAAAGATTTAGGAACTGCTAAGGTTCTCCACACTGCTTCTGTGCAAGCCAATCCTACTGGCTCAGGATGCCAGGCTAAACTTAAAGACATTAAACTGGGTTCTATATCCAGCCTTACCACCTAACACACTGTGGGCAGGAATGTGACGACTCAGAGAATTCAATTCTTAACCATTGGTTTTAATGAGCAAAACAGACTAATAAAATCCAGCCCTCCAGGTATTTGACAACATAATTGCTTTGGAATGCAACCTAGCTGTTGTTGTAACTAAAGTTTTTGGCCACGCAACTTCAGGGGATGCTTATGTATGCCTCTGTTTGTGTCAATACCAACTACACCACAAAACTGTGCCATGCACAGACCATGTGACTGCAGATTTTAGTTAGCCACTCTAAACCAAAAGCACCTCAGAACCCTACTGCATGAAGGATACTTTAATAATTCTTCCCTACCACCTTCTCCACTCCAGTCCACAGTCACCTGTACTTGAAAATTTTGCTTCTTATCCAACCTTTAACGGAGTAAAGCCTACATTAAATTGCAACGAGTACTCCTCTTCCTCAAAATAAAACTAAATTATATATGATCTGGGTACTAAATCTGAACACAACTAGAGTTTTGTAGATAATGAGCCTGGAATTTCCCTAATCTGTTGTCTTAGTTAAGCTACAAATAATCCATCTTGATACTTAAATAATTATCCCGTGAAGGTAATCCAGAAGTCGTGACAGATCCTAATCCCAGTCTCCTCTTCGTGGTGAATCTCTACAGTGTAACTCAAGGAACTAATAGATCCTACTTAACATAACCTTGGGCCAATTGCTCCGTCGTCAGAGAGAGCTTTAAACCTGCTAGCCACAACCCAGGAATGGTTCCACTCAACCCAAATATTGGTTTCAGGATTTTTTTTCTCCTTGCACTGCTTTTGCCTTGGCCACCCTCCCTGCAAAGTTGTTATGTTCCCAGAAGAGCCAAATGAATCACTAACTGAATACAATAAGTTAGGTAGAAAAACATGATTCCAGCGTGAACAGAAAGAAGATGGGTACATGAGGCCCCACCCCTAGCTGAGGCACCATTGCCAGTTAATGTCTGTTGGGAGAAGGGTGGGGATGTATTTTTCTTCAGGGGTGCAGCAGTCCCTGGAAGTCATCTATGATGATCCAGCAAATAATCCCAACAACCATGCTAATGCAAATAGTCATGACTAAACTCGGGATTATTTAAAACACACACACACAAAAAAAAAAAAAACATGAAAGTAGGAGGAAGACATGCTGATAAGAGGGGTTCAGAGAAATAAGAGGAGAATGAGGATGGGGTGTCTATGGTAAAAATATAGTAAAGTCATAAAATAAACTTGTCAAATAAATAAAAGTTATTTGGAAAAACGGGTTTTATACTGTTGTAAAGAGGTTCTAAAAACCTGGAACATGTCTCCAGTCTCAATAAATACCAGAAAGAAAGGAGAGAGTGAATGAGGATGGAGGTACAAACCCAAGAAAACGAAGTCAAACAGATCAAAATGATAGGCCTCTGTAGCATCAACTTCTGTAGGTGAATTCAAGGACCATTTGCCTGTTGGGCTGTAGTGTCAAGGAGGTCTGAATGCTGTGTGTAGGATGCTCATAACAGAACACAGGCACATTCAGCTCCAGGAATGTCATCAATTCTGTATGTAGAACTCTACCATGCAAACTTTATTTCTTATCAATTCCCCCCCTAAGGCAAAAGACTCTGCTTCCAACTCCATTTCCCTCTTCTTGAACTACATCCCTTACTCTCCCAACTCACAGTACAGCTTCATCAATTCCTATTTCTTTCTTAGGAAAAGATCTTTCTCAAAGTCACCTCCCTCTGGACCTACAGCTGAGTTGAAATGGGAATTAGACATGAGATCATGCCTTGCGATTTCCACTGACTAGCCAATAACAAACTCAGAATGAATGGCTTTTGTTGTCAGAGAAACTTTGTCAGGAAGCATTTCTCTGTTCTACCTTCTCCGGGCCAGAACCATATACAGCCATCAGGGCCTTGGAGAATTTTTATGAAGACCCTGTGGGAAAGCAGCAACTTAGCTGGGTATTCAACAAAGTTGCTTACCATCCCTCTGTATCTGTGGAAGTTTTCCAAAACAGCCTTGTGAGCATGAACAACCCTCTGTGAGCTCCTAAAAGTGAAGACTCTGTGGGGCTTTGTCATCTGCCTGCCCAACAACTGGCCTCGGGGTTTTAGAGCAGTTAAGGTCCTCTAGTTCTGGTCTGTAGAAGGTGGAGAGAAAAAGGGCAAGAGCCTCCTCAGCCACCTCACCAGAGAAACTGGAGGGATGTTCCACAAGTGAAAAAGCTGGGCCCGGGGAGGAGCTGTGCTAAACAGTAAACCTGTTAGAAATGTGAGCCCAGTATTTACGCTACAATGGACCCAATTGGAAGTTTACATTGAAAAACAAAGATGAAATACATGGGAAATAGCTATTTTATCGTATGTTTAACATGATATAAACTTTACTGGCTATGTGCAGCTAACAGCCGTCCCAGGGTGAATGAAGTATCAGCAAATGATAAGCGTTCACTTTTTGGATTATTTTTCCATCATGTTTCATCTTTGATTTCTTGTCAGGTTTTTACAGGACAATCAAAAAGAAGGGCATTTCCACCAAACCACTCAGAGATTTTTATCAGTATTCTGAGTCCTCTGTTAATTTCACAGTGTCCCGCCCTCGCCCTCAGGTGTCAGAAACACTAGAGTGGCCATCTTTGTGCCTCCCTGCCTCCCTATGTGCTTTACCTGACTGACTATGCTAGTTCCAGTACTTGCCATCCGCTGTGTGAAATGCATGGTTCTCCAATGTCACTCTCACTAACTTTAATTAAGTCTGGCAGGTTTTCAAAATGTCCCCTTTTCCCACGGAATCGAACGGATGGAGGAACAGACACCATTTATTAAATAGAATGAGCTAAGAAGACAAGAATGGTGAGGTCACTACTGAATATTTTCATATCTGCGTCCCTGCTAGAGCCTTACAACTGCAGGAACTCAAGCAATGAAGATCATTCTCTCCCTCCCCCCCCACCACATGGTAGGATTTGGTGTCATCCCCCTCTAGCATGCCTCCCTGAAACTCCTAGTAACAGCTGTCTACAGCCGCTCAAAACAGGAATAGCCACGGAATTAGTGCCTAAAGACAAATGGCGCACTCAAAAAAGCCACTGAAAGTTAATTCAACCAACGTAATTTTCTAGAAAGTAGGAAATATCAGGATTTGAGAATGAGAGAGAGAGAGCGAGCAATAAAAACCAAAGGAAATTTACCATACCTAATTGGTGCTACATGTTTCTACTGTGGGCTTTAAATATTAAGGGGGAAAAAAACTGCTTTGAAATGTAGGTGTAGAAGCTGAAGCTGGCTATTATCTAGCACACAGGATGATTAAAGGATTAAAATGAACTAACACTGTACTTCCTAAAACATAATGAGACTTCCACACAGTGCCAGTCAACTGGTAGCCAAGTGTTATCAGCAAGGCTAAGTTTAGATCCCATAACCTAAAAACTACTTCCAATAAAAAGAGTGCTGAAATACGGGCATGGGGTAAAACAGGCCAGGAAGTGAGCAGGTTACATCAGGTGATAAGGACTCCAGAATAAAAAGGACTAATTCAAGACTTATTAAAAACTGGGTCAAATTATTTATAGCTAGTATATGTCTTTTGGAGGATAAAAACAATGATCTGACCTCAGAAGTAAAGACCTGGCTATTCTTTATCATCGATCCAACCCTGAAGAAACTAGAACAGGTATGTCTGGCAAGGTATGATCAAGAGTCACTCCAGAGTGGTCCAGTGTCCAAGTAGGCTTAGATCTAAGAGCAAACTCTACTGGCAATTCTTAACAGTCCTGGGTTGGCCAACGGGCAGTTCAGAGGCTAGAGCAGTATGTTGCTGAAGCTACACCTAGCATGTGCCTGGCTAGTTCTAGGAACGAATTGATGGCAGTCTAGGTCAGAAGTAGGTTTAGATTACATCTAGGTTTAGCTGGGATCTCATGAGCTGTGTCAACATGGAGACACAGGGAATAACAGATCATGTAGAACCATGCTTCTCTTCACCAGAGCACCTGGTGGCATGGTGGGTGGTCCTGGCACATTTGCCAACCTTCTCCATCATACTTTGAACAAAACCTAACTTACTCTGGTCTCACAGTCTCTCCAAGGTCTGGCCCAAGTCTATCATTCCATTCCTTTCACTCCTGCTCCTCCAGATGTATTGGAAAATGTTAGAATTGTTCTCATTGCAACCTACTGCAGCTACTGAGCCTCCCCGGAGCCATCTCACCGGCATACAGTTACAGCTCTACCTCCTTGCCTCAACTACACACATATTTTTTGCTTAAATCTGCCTTCTCTCTCAAAAATAGCCCACCCTGTCCTTTCCTCTTTCTCCCTTTACAAATATATATGAAAGAAAAGAAATAAACCCAGGGAGCTACTCAAAAACTTAATTCTTTGTATGCAACAGCAGCTACCAAGACTTCAGTGAGCATGCCCCTGTATTTGTTGACTTTAAAATCCATTTGGATCCATTGGTTTTATTGTTATAAAGCCAATTTGAATGGCCTTGAAGGTTTACTAAACTTTCAATTCTTCCTAGTATGTGACCCATTCTCCAAAAACAATGAGGGGGCACTTCCACCGCGGGGGCCACTCACAGTCACTATGGTTCACGCAATGATGCTCAGTGTTACTTCAGCATTCTGTCATGCAACTGAGGAGACAATGAGAACAAAAACTGGTCATAGAACCTTAACAACGTCAACGGGACAGCTAGCCTTGAATCACTCTGAGGGCGAGTTCCCACTAAAGGCTCTAAAGGTACGGGGAATGATGACAGTCCCGAGCACAATCGGAAGAGTTGTGACGGACATCAGAAAAAAAGAAGACAAGTCAGGCCACTCCCCTTGCCTTGCCAAAGACAGTCACTAGCAACGCAGTAGTATGTGGACCCCGAACTCAGGGCAACCCAGATTCAACAATTCAGGGACCAAAGGGCAAGGTAAAGCTGAACAAAAAACAACTGGATTGTCTTCAGAAGCAACGAGCTCTAAGGAAGGTTAGGCAAAAGTAACTAAGCCTCCAGAACTCTATGGAAGCACAGAGCTATTCTTGGATCTGTCCTTGCAGCCAATCAGCACATGTATGGAAGAACCTAGACATGTTAGTGATGTCATTTTTGTCTTCCTAGTACATTCAAAGGAGTCTTAGAAACAAGTTCCATTTGACAACCAGTAGTTTATGGACCTACCATGACCTGTCATTATGGTATCAGAGTAGTTTAGCAAAACTATCCTGTTAGTGGGAACAGTTAAGATAATGGACTTCTCTGCCAGAAAATGTTGTATCAAGGCTCCAGGAAACATGTATATGAGCAATCAATCATAATCAAATAGAATAGAAGCTTCAAAAATTTCTAAATAAATCTAGATTCTTCACTGAGCATAAACTCCAACCATGGATTGCCTAGCTATTGTAGAAGGTCTGGCATTTCCAATCCTATAGAATATAACATCCCAGTATCAACACTCACCATTTGATAAGCAGTCAAGAAGTCCATTCATCTCCCAGAAGGGAAATAGAAGGTTTAAAAAAGGACACTACTGAAGTCCTACGAACCATAAATGCAGTTTTAAAACTTCATGGCTAAGGCTGACTAAGTCATAGACAGATAATTACCAGTGCTCACAAATTACTGTTAGGTAAAACTAATAATCAAGAACTCTACATATAAAAGAGAAGCATCATTTAACAAGCTACCTTTTAATTCGTTTAATTATTCTTATAAACTATTTTTTTCCAACCATATATTTGAAAACCTGAATGGCTTCTTACTTGATAAAAGTTTTCAAAAGAAACTTAAAAAACATCAATTTAAACCTAAATTTAAAATGATAATGATAATAATAATAATAATTAAAAGGCCTGGCAAGATGGCCTAGCAGATAAAAGCATTTGCTACTAATCCTGATGACCTGAGTTCCATCCCCAGAAACCATACAGTAGAAGGAAAGAACTGACTCCCACACATTGCCCTCTAGCATCCACACCTGTGTCAGGGTGCACAAGAGTGCATGTACACAAGCACACATACACATATGCACACACAAACGAATAAACATAAATGATAATCACCATAATAATAATAATGCATTTGAATGTGGTCCTCTTAGCTTCTCTGAAAAATTTGTAAGATTGTGCATTTCGACCATTAACTCTTCTACCTTTGCATCTGGCTGAGTAGCCGCCTCTATCTGAAAGAATGTCATCAGTTTATTACATGCTTCTCCCATTAGAACATAAACTCTTAAGAGGGCAGGAAACAAGCTCTTTTTTTTTTTTCTAAACAAGGTCTTACAGTCTAACCCACGCCGGCCTTGAACTCAACCTTGTCCTTCCTGCAGAGTGCTGGCATTACAGGCATAAATAACCACACTCTTTCTTCCAGCAATGTGTCCAGCATCCAAAATGGTATCTGTCATTATAAGCATTTGAGGAATAAATGAAGAAACAAGCAAGCCTATAACACATTCTCATTGGACACATACATGTGATTATACAGCACATGAGTGCAGAGTTATCAAAGAAACAAGCATCCCTTTAGAAGCCCAAGCATGAGAGGGAATATGAAGCCAGTAACAGAATTTAAGGGGTTCTCTAATTCTACCATGAGATGACTGTACCTTCTTGAGCAAGTTTCTTAACATCCCTGACCCCGAGTCTATTTAGGAATAGAAACATTTTTACTACTTCTAAGGACACTTTTAGCTCTAACATTTTCCAAAATAAATTTAAGAGACATGGTCAACAATTTTTATAACCCACTCAGCAAGGACAGAAAGAACAAATTCTAAATCCTGACCCTTAGGAGATTATACATCATTAACCAACCATGCTTCACCTGCAAACCTGGTGTTATGAACCCCCACACATCTACCAGTGTTTCTCCCTTCATACTCATTCTGTTTTCTTTTTTCCTTTCCCGGTCTAGTGAAGTTACCAGAAATAACTTTGAAACACAAATAAGCAGAGGGAGCTAGTGGACAACTGCCTAATACCAAGCACCTAAGCACAGAAAAGGGGGCTCCGCTTTGACACCCTCAACACCCATGCTGCATGCTGTCATTATCCTTTCGGAAATCTCTGAAGTTGACAAGCATGCAGCTGTACATAATGTATACCCTTCTGATAAAAACAGAGCACATCTGAAAGTCACAACCAACATGGCCAATACTATCTGTTATTCTCTAACAATGAGCATAGAATTGCAGAGGGTTGTTTGGCTAGTTCTTGTTCCCCACAGATCCTTCTTGTTGGGACATGTACACTTTAGATTCTATGGCCGACAGGGAAGAGCTGATCTAGCTTGCTTAGAAAGTAGGTAAACTATGGTATTTATTTTATCCATCTCTTCAAGATGGTCCTCCTTTCTGCCCAGCCCAGACTGTAACAGGGGATCTCCCCACTGAGGAAAACTGAGAGTCTGGAGCACAGATATTTATCACCAAGTATTTTGTAAAAGGAAGAACACTCAGTACTACTTTTATCTTCCATAGTTAATATGTAATTAAATCCACAGGAACTATAGACTGTACACACACACACACACACACACACACACACACACACACACAAACACACACACAAACACACACACATCTTTTTAAGTTTAATAAACATGTTTCCATCTTTAATCCTAACATAGTTATAGCTTATAAAATAATTTAACTCACATGGAGCACATTTATTTTTTTACTATGCCATGCTAATGAATGCAACCCAATTTCCTAGAATGTACCAGCACAACATGCTCATTCCAGGAAATAAAGATCTGAGCTGCAGAATCAACAGCGATGCATCTCTTCACACACTCAATCATGATAGACTCCTGCAGCCAAGAAATCAGGCAAGCCAGCTGAATTTGAAAAATATTTCTAATAAGGAAACAACACCCCCCCCCCCAAGTCTCCTTTTGATCTGAAGGTGAAAAGGAGTTGGTGGGATGTATGCAGACCACTATGAAGCTCAACCTCCACAGGCAATTTGCAGCTTACAAACATGCTTTCATTAATTCTTTCATTTGACCCTCAAGACAACACTGGAAGATGGATTGGAGAAATATTGCTTCCTCCAGTTTTATGAACCAGAAAATTAGGTCAAAGAATGACAGGCTTCCCCGAGGAGACAGGAACAGGGAGAAAATCCACACGTCTTCTTTTTCTGACCACACTGGTTCAGTTCTGTCACTGGGTCTGCTAACCTATAGCAATCACCCTGGTATTGCATTAGATATATATATATATATATATATATATATATATATATATATATATATATATGGAATTGGTCGGTCAGTACTCTCCAGTCACAATACATAGTCAGGGAATAAGTGGACATCAGCAATCAGTTTTTCACTTAACAAGGACAATGAGTGGTAGGAAATGGAGGGATCTTATCAAGACGGAAGAAAAAAAAACCGAAGGTAAACTCTTGTTTCCCTCCACAGGCACTTTTTTGAAATTGCTAATCCTCTTACAGAAGATGATTACAAGAACTCTTGGATCAGGAAAGCAGAACTCAAGACTTAAGCTGCTCTAAGTATCCTTATCAACAAAACAGGAAGCAATAAGTTACCGCTGCAGCCCGTTTCATGTGTTATCTGTGTTTTTTTTTTTTTCACCACAGAAACTCAACAGTTAGGACACTCCCCCAAATAGAATCTTCTGATCTCCAGCTGTCAGCTGAAATCGTTTCATAAATAGCCCAGTGTATGTACTCCTGAGCATCGGGTACACTCTGCACACAAACATAACCCAGTCACACAGATCCCTGTAGACTCTGGTGACAATATGGAATATGCACAACCAAGCAGTGATGGAAATGCTATAGAGGATACCACAAATGCCTGTGAGCTAATGACCTATGGGGTTCCATGTAGACTATTTCAGGAAACTTTGAAATACAAGTCATTAGGAGATATACATTCCTATTTTCAGCACACAGCTCACAAGAGACCCTAAGATGTTTAGTTAAAGAAAAACAACTTTGACCAAGTGATTAATTTTAGTGAAAGGGCTTTGGAAAGAAAGAAAGAAAGAAAGAGAGAGAGAGAGAGAGAGAGAGAGAGAGAGAGAGAGAAAGAAAGAAAGAAAGAAAGAAAGACTGGAAGGAAGGAAGAAAGACAGAAAGAAAGAAAGAAAGAAAGAAAGAAAGAAAGAAAGAAAGAAAGAAAGAAAGAAAGAAAGAAAGAAAGAAAGAAAGAAAGAAAGAAAGAAAGAGAAAGAGAGAGAGAGAAAGAAAGAAAGAAAGACTGGAAGGAAGGAAGGAAGGAAGGAAAGAAGGAAGGAAGGGAGGGAGGGAGGGAGGGAGAAAAGAGAAAGCAAAGCAAAACTCTGGGTTTGCTATTGAAAACAAATTTTCCAGTCAACTAGTGCATAGCACAAAACTGATCATAAAGAAATGTGTCTAAAGAATTACATGTGTAATCCATGGTTAAAATATATGAGACTCCCTCTCCCTCTCTCAAATACACAGTTGTAAGAGATGCCAGCTATAATCTTTATGATCTACTATGTCAGAAATTTTATTGCTAGAATTGCAGAACAATCTGAAACCATTTCAGAGGGGGTGAAGAGAAATTCTGTGTTTTCAAAGGGAAACGGGGGAGTATGTGGAATTGCACTAGCGAGCACAAATGGATGGCTTGGGGTTTGTAGTACTTTTTTCTGTGCACCCCGGTGACTCCCTACTTCCCCTCCTCTGTCTCCTCTGACCCCATCTTACCCAAAAGGTGTAGAATTTTACCCTGGACCCCTGAGAATCACAGTTGCCATAAGATGACCCATAAATCCACAGAGTTCTGCGGTCAGTGAACAAATAACATTGACATAGAAGATATTAAAGTCAGGAGACACAGGAAATGGGAAGCAATCTCCAATGGGAGCGTAGGATGGTCAAAAGCAGTGTACAATGGGAACAGCATACAACAATGTAGGACATGAAAACTATGCAGAAACAACCACAGGGGTAATCGAAATTTGAGAAGAGCCATGACTGAAAACTAAAAATGATTAAAATGAAGAAAAACCGATGGCTGGCATCACAAGGGTCTTCAAACACATGTAAAAAGAAACATGTCATAAAAGGCCAAAGGACTGGCCAAGCAAACTGTGGTACAGCCATAACGGGTTATTAATCAGCAATAAAACAAATGGTACATTCCAAGCCATGGAAAGATACAGATGAATGATGCATATACTGCTAAGTAAAAGGAGTCAGTCTGGTAAAGTAACTAACATACTATAACAATTACCATAGCATAGAAGTAATACAGAGACCAGTGACCGCTGTAAGATAGGGGAGAGTTAAACATTGATCCGGGAAAATCTTAAGACTTAATTACTCTGTGTGGCAGTCTAGTACTAAACACAAGATATTAAGCACTTTGCAAAACCCATAGCATAGAGAATCTCAAGGGAATGCAGATTTAAATAAATCATTTGCAAATTCAATGACTGTAGGATGGAATTCAGAATGTGACAAAGGACTCAAAATGTATTGTAGATACATGAAGTGACCTCACTAAAGGAGGCAGGTAGGGTGAGAGCTGACCTGAGTAACTTGAAATTAAAGAGAAAAGGGAGTTCATGAGAATAGAAGCAAATGATAACGTACACAGCACGGACTTCTAGTTGTTAAACTTGCTTCTCAGGAATATAAACTAACAACAATCATAAAGTCTAGTGTAATCGTTTCATTCAAGATAGAAAATTCAATCCCACAGGGAAGCCCTTTAAACAGGAAGGTAAACAACTCAAAATAGCTTCAGGAAGTCCCTGAAACTGACCAGATTCATTAATCCCCTCCCTGACAGCTTAAGCAATAAAAGCTGATAGTTCGCCCTCAGAAAGTAGAGCTGCAAAGAAGATTCTCAGAAGAGCAAAGCTTAAAAGCCTCTGAGACCAGATCAGCAGCCCGGAAGAAGCAGAACCGAGTTACCTGGGAAAGGTTTAGAACAGTGTCACTTGGAAAGGACACTCTTTGGACTTCAATGCTCCCTTCAGGCTCTGCAGTGTGCTCCAGGTTTCCCAACTTTTGTGAGCTGTCTCCCACGGTCATGTGGGCTGTTGTTGGTTTTTCTTTTACTCTAGCCCCACGTTGGGCACCAAATGTAGTTGGCTGTTTTTGCTCTTTTGTTCTTTTGGGCGGCCCGCCACCCAGCTCCCAAATAAATCACACACAGGGGCTTATTCTTAATTACAAATGCCCAGCCTTAGATTGGCTTATTTCTAGCCAGCTTTTCTTAACTTAAATTATCCCATCTACCTATTGCCTCTGAGCTTTTTTCTTTTTCTTACTTCTGTATATCTTACTTTCACTCTTACTCTGTGGCTGACTGTGTGACTACGTGGCTGTGTGGCCCCTAGAATTCTCCATCTCCTTGTTCTCTTGCTTTCTTCTTTTCAAATCATTTTCCCCAGATTTCTCCTGTTTATTCTTTCTGACTGACAGTCCCACTTATCCTTTCTCCTGCCTTGCTACTGGCTGTTCAGTTCTTTATTAGACCATCAGGTGTTTTAGACAGGCAAAGTAACACAGCTTCACAGTGTTAAACAAATGCAACATAAAAGAATGCAACACATCTTTGCATCATTAAAACAAATGTTCCACAACATAAACAAATTTAACACTTCTTAAAATGATATTCTCCAACAGAGGGCCTTGGTGACAGAGCTGTCTTTCAGTAATTCCTGCTCCTGTAAGTAATCCCAATAAAATTCATTGTTTCAATAAGTTGGACTTTGGTGATATCTGTACTTTCTTTGGATGGTCATAGGATCCCATCTGGGGTGAGCAGATGTGTGTGTGTGTGTGTGTGTGTGTGTGTGTGTGTGTGTGTGTGTGTGTGTGTGTGTGTTGCATCTCCCCAGGGAAAGTTTTGTCATACAACATAGTTTGAACTTCTTGATTTAAATAATAACTTAAAGGCCTCAATTCAAAAAATTTAAATGCCAGGCATATCATGCATTAACACTAACAAAATCAGAATGAGTCATGTCAGAAGGAATGTCCTAGCATAGCAGCTGTGACTCCTACAGAAAATAATCTCAAAAGCTGCAATATTTCCTCCAGCCAGGTACAGATTTAACAGAAATATTCCTGAAGATCTTTACTTGTAAAATACATAGTGATATCAAAATAAAAGTTTCTTGTATAAGACCGATTTCAAGACATTAATCTTTCCTTCCAATTTGTGTACGAAATATACCAGAGGAAAGTAAATGTGTTAAATAATTTTCTCACATTATTTTTTAAACAAAATTTTGGAAAAGGATTAATATATAGATTATCAGTTTTGAATATAATCTTTAAAAGAAAACTTAATATCCCTGAAAATTCCTATCATCCAACCCTGGAACATAAGCTAGGGTTCATGACCTCCATGATCATGTGATTTAATATGCACTGGTGTTCCTAGCTGCCACCTGTTCCAGATCATTCACCTTGGACAATTTCTCTCAAGCAGAAACACAGATTTCAAATATTACTTACTTTTATTCTATATCCTTATCTTTCTAGAGCCTTCCTTTTGTTCTATATCCTTATTCTATATCTCTATGATATCAGAACACCCTGACTTTGCTTCATGGGGAGACAGCCTTAATCATGGTTGCTAAAGTCACAAGCACACAAGGGTGATGAAATACTTATATACATGCAGTATACAGGGTCATGAGTTTTATAAGGAAACTAGGAACTAGTGTCTATGGTCAAGCCTTCCAGTCCATGGAAGGGGCCAGAAGTCCTTGTGCCTTCTCTCAGTGCATCTTATTTGTCCCCTGGGGAAACTGACCCTTTATAGCTCTCTCATTTGACCTGTTCTCGGGACCTGTTTAACAGGGCTTGAAGTGTGCACTCCAGAGAACCACTTTTAGAATGCAATAGTTCACTAACGCCTCATTATAGTCATTAACCAGAGTATTCCTTCCTATCTCAGTCTGCAAATATTTGAGTCTTTAGAAATTCCCCACCACACACTATACAATCTTCTGAAAGCTGATTTCATCATCTAACTTTTGCGTACAGAAAATACAAAAGCTTAATGTGCAACAAGTGGAGATATTTAAGACAATGTTCTTTAAGACAATGTTCAGACACATATGGTGTCAGGAAAAAAATGTTCTTAAGCAAATGTCTATGCTCAACAGGTAGGATCTAGTTTACAGATGATAACCTGCCTGAATATTTCCCATACTGAAACATGGTGCAACATCCATTCATTTCATACCTGGATACCACAAACAGGATCTACCGAATGCCAAGCTCATTCTACCAAGTATTTGAAGCCACCAACAATGTGGCCAGAGAGAGAAGTCACCTCCCTTAATAATCGATACATACCTGTTGGAAAGTATTTCCAAGCTTGAGGCATTGGAGACTTTTATGTAAAGAGTAAACATTTTTGCTGTTATATATACATTTACTTGGAGCTTACCTTCAGGTTTTATATTTGAAATGTCAAATAATGCTATTTATTTACCATTTTTGAGGTAGGGTCTCACTAGATAGCCCTTGCTGGTCTGGGACTCATGGAGATCCACCTGCCTCTGCCTCCCCGATGCTGGAATTTGGGCACATACCACCAAACTCAGCCCTCAAATGATGTTTCAGAAAAGAATTGCTGTAACAGCTGGTAATTAAGCCTAGACTACACTTTGCATTACTTTGGACGTGATACTAACTGACTTCAAAAGCAAATACTAAAATGAACTCTAGGGAACCAAAGGGGAAAGCCTCACATCTTAGCAATTGGGATCAGTTTCCTGAACCTAGGAGACACTTAACAGAGTTGCTAAAAATGGCCATACTGCCAAATGGATTCATTTAAATTTAATGGCTTTGCCCAGCCCTCCCCACATATTTTAACTGAGGGTCTAATTGGCAATACCCAAGAGGAATGGAGTGAAATGACGCATTAGAAGGGGGCTTATGAATCACAAACTGAATAATCGGCCTTTTCTAAAAATAGATATAACTGATACATAGTTACTTTGTAAGTAATTTTCTTTTCTTACTTACTTTTTAAGTAAATTTGCTTTTGATATCTTTTTATTTGTTTGTGTTCTGAGACACGGTCTCACTGTGTAGCCCTGGTTGTCCTGGAACTCACTATTTAGATCAAGGTGGCATCCAATGCAGAGATCCACCTGCCTGTGTCTCCAGTCTTGTGGGATTAAAGGCATGTGCCACCACATCCAGAGCTTTTGATATCTTAAACCTCAGTGAAAATCCTATGCTGTGACCTAGATCAGTGAGCTACAATTAATATCAGAAGAACTATATTAATAGAATACAAGTTGATGAGCCGCTGTTGGGGCTGAGAAATAAATCTTGTCACAACACAGTGGAATTTCTGTCAATCTTCAAATGAGTGGTTTGGGAAACAGGAGAAGTATCCAAGACTTTAAGCTACACTGCAGGGGCTGAGGAGATGTCTCAGTATGTAAAATGATTGCCACAGAAGCGTGAGGACCAGTGTTTGGATCCCCAGCATCCATAGAAAGTCAGGCATGGTAGGTAGGGTATGTCTGGAATCCCAGTATTGAGAAGGCAGAAATGGAAGGGTTCCTGGAGTTTACTGGCCAGCTAGTCTACCCAAATAGGCAAGCTGCAGGCTCAGTGAGAGACCCTATTTCAAAAAATAAGATGGGTGGCAACTAAGACACTCACTCTCAACCACTAGTCTCCACACACACATATGAACACACATACTCACAGGCACACACACTCAAGGACTTGTACACACATACCCCCAACACACACAAGAAACATTGTAACTTCAGAACGAGACATTTGTAATGGGTTTTACCCACACATTCATATCTATATCAGATCATAAAGACTATCATAATTTTGCCTATATTTAGTACATATGATATTACTAAATCTAATTTTAGGTTTTTTTTAATGTTTTACAAATGAAATGATTTAGGTTCCCTAAGACATATTCATGTTATTGATTTTTGCTGAGGATTTTCCTAAACCCTTCTTCTGTGATTAAAGGCTCTTCTGTGAACTGTTGATGACAAGTTTTCAATTTAACCGGGGTTTTATGAGTACCAACTTGGACAATGGATCCCATTCATACACAGCTCACAACTTGTAGTAAGAAAAGAATGCCAGGAAGCCTGCAGCCACATAAGAATAAGGGTTGTTACTGTCCCTCAGGAAAGGTGATCTTTCTGAAAGAGAGGCTGGGGCTAAGTATGCTTGAACCTGGAACATAAAATACTACTTTGCCTTTCTAGTCATATATATATATATATATTAAGATTTTATATATAAAATGTAAGATTTTATATATAAAATGTAAGATTTTATATATAAAATGTAAGATTTTATATATTTATATATATAAATAATATATATATAAAATCTTACATTTTATAAACACAATTTACTTATGCTGGAAATTCATTCAGAACTCTTTAGATCTATGATGTTTTCCAAATACCTCTGTCACTATTTAAAAAAAAAAAATTCCAGCCGGGTGGTGGTGGCGCACGCCTTTAATCCCAGCACTCGGGAGGCAGAGCCAGGTGGATCTCTGTGAGTTCGAGGCCAGCCTGGGCTACCAAGTGAGTTCCAGGAAAGGCGCAAAGCTACACAGAGAAACCCTGTCTCGAAAAACCAAAAAAATAAAAAATAAAAAAAATTCCACTTGTTGTGGGGAAGGGAGCCTGAAAGTCCCTGATCTATGAATAACAATTAATCCTATCAGTGGGGTAGAGAGGGAGCCAAATGAAGCTCTATTCTTACAAAGGAGGCCTATCATTAAAAAATTCTACCTAAAGGATCCAGTGAATTGGGTGGCATATCTTTTTTTTTTTTTTTTTGGTTTGGTTTGGATTTGGGGTGTGTGTGTGTGTGTGTGTGTGTGTGTGTGTGTGTGTGTGTGTGTGTGTCACTCTTGACAATTCAAGAACACTTTTCAAGTGCTCATCTAACACAGTGCAGTAGGAAGCGGGCTTTGAAGACATAGACATTCCTCCAGTGAGTTTCACGCTGCAGGCTAAAAGCACCAGCCATTCATTTTTCCATCTCCAGACACATTCTTCACCCAGTTCAAAGGCAGAGAGACAACAAGCCCACACGCTCTTTCTGAAGGTCGTCCCTTGTAGGGACTTGTGAGGGACCAAAGGCTTAAGCTACAAAATATTTTTAAAGACCTAGTTTTAGGAATGCTACCTTTTCATTACACTCCAGTTCCCACCTCCTAACTTAACTTTCCTCCCAACCCCCAAACTACGCCTCTCTCCCTTCCCCCTCCTCTCTCTCTCTCCCTCTCTCTCTCTCTCACACACACACACATACACACACACACACACACACACACACACACACACACACACACACACACACACAAATGGGTGGGGAAGTTTAGGCAAAAGAAAATGTTTTAATTACATTATCAGTGGTTTCCAGGGTATTCCACTAACACTTGCAGAAATCATTTCATTATTTATTCTTTTAAAAATAAGCTATTTATCTATAATCCTTAACCTAAGCAGAGGGTATAGGATCCGCTTTGAAAGGAAGTTATTGTTTAGCCGCAGTTCAAAGAGTGTGTTTAAATTGGGAATGGGGGGGCAGGTGGGCAAGTAGGGGGCACATGGGAGGGGTGAGTGGATAGGAGCTACCAAAATCACAACATAAATAGCACCAGTTCACTAGCTGTGCATAAAACTTTAGGGGCCACCCTGCCCTCCCACCACTGTATTTTATACAGTGCCCTGTTTTGTTTTGTTCTCTGAGCTCAGGAACATTTAAGGCATTTGTAATTCTGGTAAGAGAAAAGCATGCATAGTGGCCATGGGGAGGGCTGGGCAGCGTTTCAGGAAAGTACTCGCCCCGGGTGAGACTTAAAAAAACCTCTGGGCTGCCAGTACCTTCACTGGTACTCAGGTGGGGACAGTCTCCCAGCCCACTTAAAAGCCCCACACTCCTTTACATCCCTTGCCTCCCCCCACCTCTCTCCCAACAGTCTAGTTCTTCACCCAGCCAGTTATAACTGGGCCCAGCTTGCTGAGTCTGCAGGTTAGCCACTGGGAAATGGATGGTGGGAAGATGTTTTCTGGCTTTAGGTTCCCTTCCACTGATACCTCGGCTCTTCGGTCCTATGGCAGGCACCTGAGTGCTGTCAGCAAATATGATCCTCTCTACCAGGCACAACTAACCTCAACCTTTTGACATGGTGACATACAAGTCGTCATCTACAAAGTTCATGTTCTATAACTGCACAATCAGTTACCAAAGGGGGAAAAAAATCTCCTAAGTTTTAAATAATTATATAATTTTGTCCTGGATAGCTGCACTCAGAGCTACCTTGTCCTCCTAAAGCAAGATGGGAGGCTGAGTCAGGAAGCTCATAGGCCAGCTAGCCTGGTATACACTGCAAAGAACAAAGAGACCCTGTTTCAAACAAGAAAGTTAAGGACTATCACTTGAGGCTACCCTCTGACTTCTACACGCTCACTACTGCACACAGGAACATGCACACATCATACACATACATACATACATATTATACAGACCCAAAAAAATGATTTAAAAATTGGGCACGGCTGTGTGACTTAAGCGTTTAGTAAACAGAGCAGTAGCAAATGTGATGGGCACAGAGGCTAGAAAGTATTTACACCCAAGTATTGCTTCCCTTGTCTGTAAAATCCACCTACTACCATATGAAGTCCAGGTTCCATTCCTGGGAACATATCAGAAGCAAGTGCTATCTGGACCATCATATGAAGAAGGACAATTTCCACCTCACCTCAGACAATCCAGGCAGACACACAAAAGAACTGCCCAGTAGAACCCTGCTCAAAACACCAGCCCACAGAACTGAGATTTAATGAATAGTTGGCATTTTAACAAATCTGGTTTTGGAATGGTTTGTTTTACTTCAAAGGCTAAACAATACATATATCATATCTAAGAAAATTCATAATCTCACATGTAAGACTTTTCACTCCTTATTACTGCAGATAACTAGAAGAAAATGGACACTATTACTACCAGTATATTTTTTGTGGGCAAATCATCAAAAATGAGCAAACATTGATGATTATCGAATAAATATTATACATTCTCGAATTCTTGAAAGTTTCTATTTGTATCAGGAGACATCTCATTTCCACAATAATCATCCTGAACCACACTCAGGGGGGAAAAAAGGACATCAGTCATTTATGTGTTGAGCACTAGAGAAGATCTCACTTTAGTTCAAATTAGACATTGTTTGAGCAGTTTACCACTGGGGATGGGAGAGACACTCTACATTCCACTCCCATCCTGTGGAGATCCTAAGTGAGACAGGATCACTAAGGTAAAGGAATTTATGTGTCTACAGTTGTGTTCTGAAAACACACTGCTCCCAGAAAAACCAATTCCAGTAAAAAGTACCAAGTCTTTCTAGCTCCCAGAAACAGGATCCCTTGGTGCCCAGAAAGCCTCCACTCCATGAGAATCCTTAACCTTTATACTTGGTCCTGCTACATTATATGAAGAATTATAATCCATTCCATCTAAGGAGCAGCAAGGACTCATGAGTACTACCATCCCAGTAAAGAGAAACAGAAAAGTGATAACATTTGCAATTTTAGTGTTTGGAAACTTGGAACTCTCTCTGTAGCCCAGGCTGGCCTCAAACTCAGAGATCTGCCTGCCTCTGCCTCCTGAGTGCTGGGATTAGAGGCGTGTGTCACCATTCCTGGCTGTTGATCATTTCTTAACTAATGTCTTTTCATCTTTATTGGACTATATACACAATCTCTAGCAACTGTTTGTACCTAAAAACTCAAAGGAGTCTATTTTTCTTTTTCCCTTTATGGGAAAAACAAAACAAAAAAGAGGGAGCCTGCTACACCGGGTCTATTAATCTGCTGTGCTTCTTTAGCACCCAAACTTGGAAGAAGAGTATGTTAGCACCCAAACTTGGAAGAAGAGTATATTCTTCCATAGAAGACTTGAGCATTTAATCAGCTTTCTATTATTAAGCTTCAGAATATACAGATAGTTCAGTTCTGGAAAATAAACAAAAGGCCATGGTACTGGTGGCCTGTGAGAAGAGACCATAGATGAAGCTGTTGGAAGGAAGACTCATTTTCCACTCTCCACCTTCAAAACAAAAGAAAAACACTTAAAAATTAAAGTATAGAAATGTGTGGCATATCTTAATTTTCAAAAAAATTAGTTTAATGTATACAGGCATTTTGCCAGATGTATGCCCATGCACCATATGCATGCAGTGCTCTGGGGGGCCAGAGGAAGGCATTGGATCCCTTAAAACTGGAGTTACAGATGGTTGTGAGCCACCGTGTGGGGGCTGGTAATCGAACCCAACTCCTCCAGGAGAGGAGGCATTGCTCCAGCAGGTCTCAGTTTTAAAAACAGTGACTCACAGCAAGGGGAACAATCATCAGAGTGAAAAGAAAGTCTACAAAATGAGGGATGGAAGGACTTTATCAACTATAATCGGACAGGGAATTATTTTAGACTATATAAAGAACTGCAAAATTTAAACAGCAAAAAAGAATTAAGTCAATAAATGGGTCAAGGAACTAAACAGACAGTTCTTGAAAGAAATATAACTGGCCAATAAATATCTGAAACAGTGTTCAACACCCTTGTCCATCAGAGAAATGCAAATCAGAACTTCATTGACATTCCATCTCTGCCAGTCCAAACAGCTACCACCAAGAAAACAAATGACTCAAACACTGATGAGGATGTGGAAAAAGAGGAAAGGTATATATTACTCATGAGAATGTAAAACAATACAGTCACTATGGAAGTCAGTTTGGAGGTTCCTCAAAAAACTAAAAATAAGACTACTATATGACCTAGCCATACCCACTCCTGGGCATAAACCCAAAGAACTGAAGTCAATATACCACAAAGATACATGCACATTCATGTTGACTGCTGCACTATTTACGGCAGCGAAAGATGAGAACCACCATAGATGTCTATCACCAGACCAATGGACGATGGGACTGCAGATCATAATGCTAAGTGAAACAAGCCAGACTCAGAAAGACAAATTCAAGTGCCTCCCCAGACCTCCTCCCCTCCCCGCCCCAACTTCTTGATGTGTGTGTGTGTGTGTGTGTGTGTGTGTGTGTGTGTGTAAGTCAAAAAAGTAGAGAAAGGAGGGCGGAGAAACAGACCTTAAAAGAGGTGAGAGGAGAAAGAAGGACATAATGGAAAACATGTGACACGTAAATAGAAGGGGAATTATTTGAGAAAGGCCAGGGAGGATGGAGAAGGGAAGCAGGAGAAGATGTATAAGAACAAAGTATAGGGCTGGAGAGATGGCTCAGAGGTTAAGAGCACTGACTGCTCTTCCAGAGGTCCTGAGTTCAATTCCCAGCAACCACATGGTGGCTCACAACCATCTGTAATGAGATCTGGCGCCCTCTTCTGGCCTGCAATCATACATGCTGTATACATAATAAATAAATAAATCTTTAAAAAAAAGAACAAAGTATAATCATATATATGTATGCAAACGCCACAAAGAAATAATACTTTTTATGGTAGCATAAAAATTTTAGAGATAAAAGTAAAACATCATATGAGTAGATTCAGAGATGTTTCATAAAACTTGGTAGCCCAAAAGAAACATGTTTTTAGTTCCTTAAGGAAACTATCACATATTTAAAAATGATAGAGTGTTGAAAAAAAATCTCAAAGGACATTGCATTCCCAACCAGAAGGAGGGATAGTTCCAAGGATTACAGTCTTTCAGAACTAAAAACAGAACAAAACAAACAAACAATACAATAAACCCACCTGAAGGACAGGAGTCCCTTAATAGCAAAGCTAAGATACAAAGAAAGATTATCAATTGCTTTTGTAGTCCTCATGCTTCCTAATGCCAGCCAACCAATGAGGAATCCTACATTCAAGCTCTATTCATCTCGGGCTTGGCCCCTCTCCCTCCTGCTTCCTTCGGACTAATGGTCCAAACCAAAGATACCCGCCTCTTGCTTTCCTCCCAGCTGTCCGAAGATGGGCCATTCTTCCAAATGAGAAAGTTCAACAACCTCACCCACTAATTGTGTATCTGGCTTTACTGTCAGGGAGGAAGTCATGATTATTTTGATTTTTTTTTTAAAGGCCTTCAACTGTAAGGTAGCTTCATACTTTTGTCCTGGGAGTTATGGAAATTGCTACCTACATGGATTACACCTTCGGGATTTTAATCTTTCTTTGTCCCAGATGAAGTATGTCATGAGAAATTTGGAAACGACCTTGGGGACTTCTCCTTCCCAGTTTCTACTCTATTGCCATGCATCTAGCCTCGATCTCTTCGAATAGAAGGTGAGCAATTTGAAGCATCACAGTGCTCAGTGCTGGTGACTGAGGAAAGAGAAAGGAGGGAGGAAGAACAAATGTGGCTCGGGGCCCGTTTGGTCAACAGCAGATATTTTATGTTGAAATTGGCATATGGATAGTTGCCAAGACTGCACTGGCGTTGTTACAGTTCTTCTGGTGATTTGGGGCTCGGGGGGATAGTTCATTCGACAAAGTAACTTGCTGTGCAAGAGTGAAGACCCGAGTTTGAGCCCCAGTATGTATGAGCAAGAGGCAGGAGGATCCCTGGAGCTTGCTAGGCAGCTAGTCTAGCTGACTCGGTGAGCTGCACCCTGTCTCAAGAAGCAAGATGGAGAGCCCTTAAAGATGCCCAACATCAGACTTTTCTGTTCACACACACACACACACACACACACACACACACACACACACACACACACACAAAGATAAATGTATTTCTATATTGAGTCCTCCAAATAATTTGAGCATGAATAGAGAAGTGAGAAGTGATCTTTGGAGATCAGATGAAAGATAGTTAGGTTATACGGTAATTACCAAATCTTCTACTGGCCTGTATATATCAGCTATATTTTATTATTTTCTAAAAGTGTATGGTGTGTGTGTGTGTGTGTGTGTGTGTGTGTGTGTGTGTGTGTGTGTGTGTAGAAGATAACTTTTGGGATTTGGGAATCAATTCTCTCCTACACTGTGGGTTCCAGAGATCAAACTCAAAACATCTATCAGGCTTGGACAACAAGCACTTTTTTGCTCACTGAGCCATCTTGTTGGCCCAACAGCTATTTTTTTTTTTTAATGTTGAATTTAAAAACAACTTAACGTGGTCTATATCTTCCCTGAAAGCAAGAAGTAGAACTTCCTACACATGACATAATTTGCTTGCAATACAACATACATTTGAAATGAACTCATAGTTCTTTGATTACTTCAGTAAACACAACTATTGTATTCTAAAGACTAAACAATACTGATAGCAACATGACCTGAATATGTCAGGGCAGATCGGAGAACTTGCATCAGAGAGTATCTGATCAAACAAACAAGACGACTAATGGAACAGAAGAATATACATGCAACATGTAACTGCAAAAAACAAAATTAGGGTTGGGGATTTAGCTCAGTGGTAGAGTGCTTGCCCAGCAAGCACAAGGCCCTGGGTTCGGTCCTCAGCTCCAGAAAAAGAAAAAAAAAAAAAAAAGAAAAAGAAAATTAAAACATGAAATGGTAAAGGAACAACAGACGCAACTCAACTTAGTCAGTAAAACCACTAGACCTCTTCTCTACTGAAGACTGACACAACTACATTAATGTCTGACCCAAGGATTCCATTCACCTGCCACCAGGACTTTTCAGACAGGACAAGGGCTAAAAGAGAGGCACAACCTTCTCCAAATAAACATACTATTTTAAAATCCCTATTATTCAAAGATCAGTGACTCATGGAAAAGGCACAAATGACATTCATCCAACCAAATTTATTTTAACAAATAGATTATAGCAGAATCTGTAGCAAGAATGTTATCGAAATGAAAAAAATATTTCTTTCACTGTGGATGACCAGTAACTTAGTTTTGCCTACTCCATCATTTCCCTTTCTCTGTGAATTAAGATTGGTAAAGATACTACCATTTCTGTAAGACAAAAGTAGGTGCCATCTGATGATGCTTACGAGACTATCATTTCAAATAGCCTTCTATTCACTTCTTAAATTGTTTCATATTAGACCAAAGTACACGAGAATTAAACTATGCAGCATTAAGATGTGATTCCATTAAAAATTCATAATTATGCTTTTCAAACATATTTCAAACATAACATTTTAGGAGTTTTTAAAGTTGGCCCTATAGCTATGAATCCATAAGGTAATGAAATAAATATTAAATCAAATACATAATTATAAATGTGAGGATACCTATCATTTTTAAAGCTCCCCCAAAAGTACAAGTATGAAAAAAGTCACAGAGTCTTTAATGAGAAATTGACTTCAAACCAAACTCATAAGTCATTTTCCTTGAATGTTATTTCCAGGAACTCTCTAGCATGAGGAAATAATCTAGGAAAAGACTTTCTTTAAAACAACAAAACAGAATTTAAACACCATGAAGTCCTATTATACCGAATTACCAACTTAACCACAATAAAAGGAAACATTTATCTCCAATTCAGCTAAGAGATCTGACTGTAGTAGGAAGGTGGGAAAAGATGAAGTGAATAGTTTTAAATGAAAAGTCTACAGACTATTATTCTCACGATATATGAAGCCTATGTAGAGATGTGAATACCCTGAGAGCCTCTGAATATATTAACAACTCCACAGCCAAGACGACATCGCGTCGGTCAACAGAATACATATGCTAATAGCTCAGCTAAGTACTCCAAAATTCTACAGCACAGATGAGTCCTGGGGCAGCACACTTTGCCTGCAAGACATCCCATAGTCCCCAGGGGGTTTCTCAGATTTCCTGTTCACCAGCTTATATAGGTATCTCACTGGAGAATTCTGAGGCTACAAATGAGAAACACTATCCGTAAATTAACTACCTATAAGAAGGGGGAGATTCTCAACAGAAGTTATGTTAAGCAATGTCATAGACCTACATTGGTTACAGCCTGATCTACACTGTCGAGTATGATTCTCCTGGTGGGTGACTTTAGACAGCAGAAAAGTTGCAGGTGACTTACATTCACATAGGATGTGTTCTTTTTAAATGAGGTAAGAGGAGACTCATCTAGTCTGAAGATGGCTCCAAAACTTAGATAAATACTATCAGGAGGGTTTGCCTCAAAGTCTGTTAAAATACGAAAATGGGCAGTGGTGGTGCATGCCTTTGATCCCAGCACTCAGGAGGCAGAGGCAGACCGATCTCTGAGTTTGAGGGCTACACAGAGAAATCTTGTCTTGGAGAAAAACAAATGTAAAAATGCTCTCTCCAAACAAGAAAGGTCAAAAGCCAGTCCTAAATCAAAGAGCCTTCCTTCCAAGCCTCCATCTGTCGAGACATAGGATCTGACACAGCCCGGAGGCAGTGGCACATGCCTTTAATCCCAGCACTCAGGAGGCAGAGCCAAGTGGAACTCTGTGAATTCGAAGCCAGCCTGGTCTGCAGAGCGAGATCCAGGACAGGCATCAAAACTACACAGAGAAACCTTGTCTCACAGAAACAAAAACAGAGGATCTGACACATATGTAAGAACAGCACAGCTTAGAGCATCCCAGTGCACTTTACTATGACCCCCAACTACGGCTTCTGGAGAAATAATGCTCAGTACATATGACTCATTAAAGAGTATCAGTCATTTGCTCCAAAACATCCCTATGTTTAGAGCTGCAAAGATTAGAACAATGTGGAACAAACTTCTCCAGTTACTGATGAGGAAATAGACCAAGGGAAATTAAGTGACTTGATCAAGGTCACGAGGCCAGAACTCAAGATCTTACTCCTGGGAACAGTTTTTTTCCATTGCATCATTCGAGATAGCACAAACTGATTTTCCAGGAATTCTGATAAACTGGAAAAAAAAAAAAAGTTTAAGAAGTAGCATGCTGGTTTGGAGCTCAAGTTCTTCCCTGTAAGGCAATATTAGGGTTGTTCACGTAAATGGTTATTATACAGGGATATACTTTTAAAAATATAGGCAACCTAAACAATGGCAGACAATAAAAAGTTAGATGCTGCAGTATCTCTTTTCTGCTGATCTCAGGAAATTTGAGTTCTTTCATACCGGAGCTGTCAGCACATTGATTTTCACCTGTGCTTTTTCCGTGGGCACCTCAGAAAAACGTTACCCCTGTGACTTATGAGTCAGTGATGGAGAGAGATGCTGGTTGCTGAGAAACCCTTTTGGGAGTAAGGGAAGTAGAAGATACTCCCATAGTTTTCTTTCTTTCCTTTTTCATCCCTATAACAATACATCTCATGAAATTTCGTTATGAGGTCGCAATACAATTAGAGCAAGCCTTAACAACCAACCCAGACTGCCTTGGTGGGATGTCACTGGTCAAATACCAAACGTTTGAAAAACACACCCACTCGTCCTCAAAATCTTGGTAAAGGAACACACTATACACTCTTCAAGCGTTTCTAATGAATCTTCAGACACTTACAACGTGCAAACTGTAGCCTAAGGTTCCCTTACTCTCTGGGTTCCCTCACAAGAGAAGTAGGGAGGATCAATTTTCCTTGATCTTATCCAGCTCAGGTGCGTTTGAAGCGGCAGGTGCTCAATAAAGTGTATATTGTTAGTTACTGGAAAGAGCCTCGGGCTCTTTCAAGGCAAAGGAGTTTTCCTTAGAATGACCCCAAAGCAAGGCTTGTGTCTCTCCCTTCTCCTCCCCTTTAGCAAGAGACATAAATGTGAGAAGCGGGAGCCAGCCCAGTCAATCCCACACCACGTGCCGTCTGCCGCTCGCTCCTGTTTGCACACTAGAGTGGGAGGATGAAGGAACGGCGTCGTCGTAGTAAACCATAGTAAAGACAGGAGGGAAACAAAATGGGGCATGTCACATGGTCGCGGCCTGAATTTTTGTCAATTAAAAAGAAGAGGAAGTGAGGTGTTTCCGGCCTCTGTCAGCCCGCTGCTGTGCTTTTTGTTCATTTTTAGGATTCTGGCAGAGATACATTAGAGATGAAGCGCATCCGTATCCTAGGCTTGGGGGCGGGAGAACCTGGATTAGCTCTGCAGCACCGGGAGGGGTGAGAGAGCTTCCCCAGCGAGGCCCCAGCCTGCCCCCGCCCCGGCCATCACTCATGCTGATTGGCTCTTACAAGAGCCAATCGGCACCCGGCGTCTGGCCCGCCGGCCGAGGGGCGGGGGCTCGACTGCCACCGCCAACCTCGAGGCCTGGGAAGGGGGCCCCCCGTGTCCCGGGAGGACCGAGCCAGGCGGGGGCGGGAGCCTGGACGACCTCCTCGCGCCAACTCCTGGGCGGAAGGAGGCTTGGAAGAGGGGGGCCAAGAGCCAAGCAAAGGGGAGACGCAGGCAGGAAGCGGAGGTGACCCGGGAAAAGGGAAAGTGCCAGGGCCCGCGGGGTCTGCGCCAGCTCCAAAGGCCATGGGGTGGAGAGCATCGAGGGAGGGGGTAAAGAGAGGCATGAAGTCCTAGAGGAAAAACAGGGTCGGAAACGATGGTAAAATTCTCTTTTTAAGGGTACCTTAACAAAAGGATGAAAAAAAAAAAAAAAAAAAAAAAAGACCCCGGGAGGTATGACTCCAGTCTGTGTCAGCAAAAGTGTGCTCTGGCTGCCAGGCTGCAGTTTCAACAGTCAAGTCAAATCTTAGGCAAATGCTGGTTAAAGGTATTTGGACGGTCGTGTTTAGGCCCAGAGGGTTCTTTTAGCCCTCCTCTTTAGGCTCTGGGTACATACAGTAGGCCACAATGACTGTACCAATGCCATGACCATGCACTAGAAGGTGGGGACAAAGGAACAGGGGAAGGGGTGATCTTTCCACAGCACAATCTAGCAGTTCAGAACTTAAGTTGGAGGTGACCCTGACATGCACCAGAGAACACAGGGAGACACAGAAAAGATGGTTGTTGAATCGGTCAAGTCCTGAGCACAGGAGCTAAATGCTTCTCTTCCTCTCTCCTAATCGCTCTCCTTGAACTGACATTGAAACAAAGTAAACAAGCTGAGATGTCTAAGAGGGGCTCCCAGAACGCACACACATCCCTCGTGGCAGCCGTATTCCTTTAACCATGTTTCAGGGTTTTTTTCTAAGACGGGAAGTAGCAGCAGAGACAGCAAAGGCAGGGGAGGTTACAATAGCTAACTGATAACTCACTGTGAGCAGAAGCTGTTTGCCACTGGCAGATCTGATTGCGCCCAGCTTCTGATGATAACTGACTAGCAAATAAAACCTTTAAACTCAGCAAAAGCAAGCACAATTGAGGGTGTACAAGCACCAGGTAGCACTAGGTGCTCTGCTTGAAGAACACACACACACACACACACACACACACACACACACACACACACTTAAAACTTAGATACACATCGTAGAAGACTGCTTCTGACATTTGGAAATGCCTATCTATTGCTATTCCAGCAATGTAACAGACAGAACTGATTTCTCTGGATTATCGTATTTTCTCTAAGAAAGTTAAGAACGGAAAGTTGAGCATTAAAGTCTTGGGAAGGAAGGGAGGGATTTATTTGTGTGTGTGTGTGTGTGTGTGTGTGTGTGTGTGTGTTTTCCACATAAGCAGGATTTTCTTTTAAATTCCTTTTTAAACAATGGAGATTGTTTGGTCATTTCATTTTTTTCTTCAAAAGACCAAACACTGCTTATTCTACTTTGTAAAACAAAAGCTATACAAAGTAAGAAAGTAAATGGGGGGGGTCTTCTTTTCTTCTTTTACCTCCTGTAAAGCCCAAATTTGAGTTTTGCTGGATCTGTTTGCTTCAGGCTCTTCTTACCTTATGAAGTAAGTAAGCAGTTTACAATGCAAGTATTATAGGAGTCCCAACCCTCAAAAATCACGGTAAAAATAATCAAGAATTTTATATTGACAACAATACACTAAAAATCTCTCTGCCCCAGTGATAAAAGCACATATTGAATAAATAGATGCTTTCTTAAAAATCACGTAAAATCTTAGTTTTAATGTTCATGTGCCTCTATTTGGTCCAACAAAACAAAGAATGATAGTTGTTGGAGGCAGAATCAGGACCATTTTGACCACATAATCACCCTGTTATTATTTCCTATTGATAAAAGCCCAAGGCACAAATTAATTTCTTATGAACAGAGACTTATTAAGAAAAACAAATACTTTCCAAATGCTCTTTCTGTGAGGCATATATAAAATTCACAAGGTAATCAGTTTGTCAGAATAAACTGCTTCCAATTCTGGAAAGTTCTGATTTGCCAACTCATCACATTATCTGGGAACGACAGTCCTCTCCCCACAATGACCACCAGAAAACAGGCTCCCAGAACGAAGGACAGGCTAATTTCCTATTACAAATGTTTCTCATTTTCAGTACAGCCTTGGCCACAGATGACCTAAAGCCAACTTTCAACATCTCTGAGGCATCTACTCATGAACTAAAAGGAAAGCAAGCACCCTACAAATGAAGACCACACAGTCCCCCGCCCCATTCAACACACACCAAAACAAATGCCCTTTTTACCCTGACTTGATGCCTCATTGATGTTCATTTCACTAGAAAAATGTTAAGTAATCTTACAGGAAAAATGTACAGTAGCCCCCAAATGGTATGTGTGATGCCTTAGTACAAGAAACGGAATTACAAGGTAGAAAGTCTGAGGTGAACTTCCATAACTCTTAACTCATTAATGCGTCTCAGGCACATGGTGTTTATTGCATATTCTGTACAAAAGCAGCCATGCCTGCAAGATGGTAGGTCTATGTGTGAAAAACATTTCATGAATTCTAGTACAAGAACAAAAAGAAAATATCCCCCACAATTACTTTCTTTGGAGACCTGAGATAGGTAAGAATTTCTTTCTAAATACTTGTGCCTAAAAAAGCTCTTACTCATGGATCTTTTTAAGACAGCCTGAATAAAAGTCGCTGCTGTTTACACTGCTTTGGTATTGTGAAATCACAAAACAAAAGTGCACACAGCCACTCAGCGAGCTTGCCCTTCAGAACTCTGAGACAGGATCTTAAATGAGGGCTTTTTAGGTTTTGTATTAGCAAGTATTTTTGTAGAATTGTCCCTACTAAGGTCTGGCCTTAATATTTACTCAAAATAAAACTTTGATATGAAGAAAATGATTCTTGACAAGCCTCAGGACAGGTTTTAGAGAATGTTAAGTTTTAAAATGCTGTGACAGGTGCTTCAGTTGGGAATTCTCAAATACAGAAGCCCTTCTGTGGCTGCTCCAACACATTTTCTGCCAGGTGTCACTGTGGGGTGAGCATCTGTGTACCCTGACCCACACACCCCCACCTCCTGAAAGTGTATCCTCCCCAAGGACACCGTGGGAAGGAGTGAAAAGGGACAGTTAAAGAACAGAATTCAAGCACCCAGGTACATGTACTTTTATCTTCTGACTCTGCCACCATAAAACGCACCTGCTGTGATGTCCAGTTGAGCTATTGACGGTCCTCTGGCGGTTTCTGGAAGCTGATGCTGGCATAAGTACTTAAATCCTCACTGGAGCGTCTGGGGGAGCTGCCCTCGTTGCTGCCTGAGGGCTGGCGAGGGGGAGGGGGCGGTAGGGGCTGCTGTTGAGAAGGGCACTCCCGAGGGCGCTGTTTAACGTCCTTGGCCAAATCCAGGTCTATGTAGTTAAGACTTTTCTCCAAACCCCCAGCAGCCCCACACACTGGAGCCGTCTCCTTGGAGGCTCCCCCTAGATCCCCAGGTCTCAGCCACACGTTCTCAAATGATGCCGAGCTGTGGCGCTTTACATCCTCACTGCTGCTGCTACCGCCGCCGCCACCACCACTGCCCCCTACTGCAGCCCCTGCTCCCAAGGACACCGTGTTGCCAGCATGAGTAGGTGCTGAGAAGGTCTCGGAGCTATGTCTCCTCCGGCACCCTTGAGTGTCTGCACGAATCACTTTGGCACTCTGGTTATGGTTGGGACTGAGGTTCACTCTGGTGAATGCACTCATGCCCCCAGGTCCCTGAGGGCCTCCCAGCAGGGAAGAGGGAGCAGCCTGCTCAGCTGCTGCTCCTTGAGGTGCAGCAGGAGAAGCAGAGGCTGTGGAGGATGAAGAGGGAGCGGCCCCTGTGGTTCTGGGCAGGCTCACCTTCTCTGCAGCAATGCCTGTCCGCATGTCAGCATAGTTGACTGGGGCCACTGAGGAGGTATCCACATAGCTTTGACCAGGACAACCTATCTGCATGGTCATGTAGTCACTGCGGCTACTTGGCACCGACCGGGTTGGCCTGCAAATGGTAGCAGCCCCTGGAGGTGCAGGGCCTACTCTGCCCAACTCAACCCCACCACTCTCCTGCCAGGTTGCCCTCCGGCCTGGCCCCAAGTCCATGTTCATGTACTCTTCCGAGCCAGTCTCTTCTCTGGGAGCTGGGTGGAGCTGGGGTGGACATCGGACTGAAGGGGAGCTATGGGAAGTCGCAGGGCCAGCTAAATAGCCAGGCTGGCCACTCCCGAATTCAATATTCACATATTCCCCTGGGCTCTTGGGCTCCGGAGGGTGCAGCGAAGGTTGCTGCTGTTGCTGCTGCTGCTGCTGCTCCCTTACCCTCGGTAAGGTGCTTGCCTTGGGATCCCCCAAGGACAGCCTTGTGGGCCGGGCCAGGCGGCTGTTGGTCTGCGCAGCCGTGTCTACCTTTCGAGGCAGATGGGGCTGCAAGACATGGTGGTGGGGATGAGGGAGGCCAGACTCTGGCCTAGCCCCACAGTAACCCCCACCCAGGCTGTCACTGCTGGTCGAAGAGGAAGAATCTTCCGCAGTTGTAGTGTAGAGAAGGCGTCCAGAGCTAGAAGAGAGACGAAGATGCTGGTGGTGCCTGGCACCCTCCTCCGGCTCCCCGGGGCGCTGGGTGTGCTTAAAAGACCTTGGCAATGAGTAGTAGGAAAGGACTGGCTTGTGCTGGGGATCTTCTGGACCGTAGTAGCATTCGGAGGGGCTGCTGGTGTTGGAGTCTCCCACTGGTGACATGTTCATGTAGTCGCCTGTGCAAGGCAAGAGCTTGCCACCACCACTCTCAACAGGAGGTTTGGAATGAGGCAGGGCATGAGGATGGTGCCCCCCTACTCCATTTGCCCATGGCTTCCCATAGCTGCTCCCAGAAGGGGCTGCGCCGCTGCTGCTGCTGCTGGACCCACCTCCAATGTCAGGGGAGCAACTGCCACTGGGAGACATCATCATGTAGCCATTGGGGTCCACTCTCTGAGGGTGGCGTCTGATGGGGTTAATGATCTGCTGTGGGGCAGACACACTTTTGGGGCTCATGGGCATATAGTCCCCATTTCCTTTACGGTTGCTGGGCACTGGAGCCACCCCTGGAGACATGGGCATGTAGCCATCATCAGTGTCTGGACGGTGGTGGCCCCCACGACGCTCCAAGGGGTGCATCTCTAGACTCTCTTCGGGATAGGAGTGGGTGGGCACGAAGGCGGAATGCCGGTAGCTGGGCAGTCGGCCTCCACTGCCACCTCCTGGTTGGTAGGCAGCGGGCATCATCTCCGTATACTCCTCAATAGAAGCCACTGAAGACTGCGAGGGGGTCTTCTGGTGAGAAATGGTAGGGGACGTGCCTGCGGAGTGAGTTCTCTTCCGAAACCGGTTATCCAGATCTGCTGCGCTGGTGGCTTCATCCCCAGTCAACGCTGGGCTTGTCCCCAAGCTAGCACCTGGGATGTAGCGATGGCCATTGCCACCCCTAGACAAAATGTAGTGACCATTGGGAGCAGCCAAAGTGGAGGCTCCCTTGCCACCCATGCAGATATAGTTGCTCAGCTCTTCCTCACCCCTGGCTGGTGGGGTGTGGCCCAAGGAATCTGGGGTGACACTGCGGAAGGAACTTCGGAAATCGCAGGGACTGGAGCCATACTCATCAGAGGAGATGAAACCGCCATCACTAGGAGAACCGGACACGGAAGCACTAGAGCGCCTCGGGAAGAGACAGTCTGAGGTGGAGCCATGGCCACTAGTGCTACTGGATGACAGACTCACTGGGCTGGTGGCTGAAGGTGAGCAGCGGGAAGAAGGCATAGGGATGGAGCGGCTGTGGTTGAGTGGGGGGTGCAGCCTGGAGCTGCCTCTATGCCGATGGGCGTGGGTCCTGTTGGTGCTAGGGCTCACAGGACTGCCATCCACTGATGCAGGGCGGGACATGGTGCCCTCGCCATCACTGGAGGCACGCACCCGGAAGGAACCTGGTTTTCCACCTACCATGCTGGCAGGGGAGGTGGCAGTGATGCTCTCGGTGCGAGATCGGCGAGTCAACCCCACCTGGCTGGGTGGAGGATTGTTGAGATGGTGCCTGCGAAGGGGAACACTGATGGGGTTAGAGCAACCGGATGAAGACTGGCTTTTGCTGCGCGGGCGAAACTCATCGCTCATGGCCCGCATGGCCTCTAGAATGGTCTCATGCATGTTCTGGGCTACAACGGAGTCATCTACTTGCATCCAGAACTCGCCGGGCCCTGTTACGGCGGAACGCCCCACCTCGATGAAGAAGAAGTTCTCTGAGTGTCCACAGCGTCTGATGTTCATCAGCTGCAGCACCACAGCCGCTGCCTCGGAGTTCAGCTTCACAAAGCTGATGGTCTTGCTGGTCAGGCAGAGGCGGTAGATGCCAATCAGGTTCTTTGTCTGACCCAGGCCTTTGGGTTTCAGGATAACCTGCCAGACCTCCTTGAACGCAGGTCCTGGGCCCGTGTCATAGCTCAAGTCTTCCCCTGCCTCTCCGACGCCAGAGCTGCCGCTGCAACTACCACCGCAGCCTCCAGCCCCGTCATGGTGGGCCTTTGCTCGATTATGCAGCTGCAGAAGAGCCTGGTACCAGCTGTCTTGCTCAGCCTCGCTATCTGCCGCAATGGCAAAGTGTTCGTCTCGGGTGTAGAGAGCCACCAGGTGCTTGTTCTTGGAGTCAGCCCGCTTGTTGATGTTGAAACAGCTCTCGAGGGGGATCGAGCGTTTGGGGGCGCTCGACTTGTGCCGCCACTTCTTCTCGTTCTCATAGTACTCCAGGCGCGCCGGGCCCCCGGCCTCGCTGGCTGCCCGCAGCACGAAAAAGCGCTTGTGCATACTCTTGGGTTTGCGCAGGTAGCCCACCTTGCGCACGTCGGAGAAGCCATCGGTATCCGGAGGGCTCGCCATGCTGCTGCGGAGCAGAGGGAGGTGCCGAAAAACTGGGTGGGGGGAGGCTTCTCGATGCGGCCCCGCACATGCACTCGGGGCTGGAGGAAGCAGAAACCCTGATTCCGAAATCCTCGCTGTTCCCGGCGCTGGGGAGGGGCAGCCGAAGGACGAGGTAGCTGCGCCAAGGAAGACTGCCCGACCCGAGTTTAAGGGCGTTTCATGCCCAGAGGGGAAGGCAGTGTGTCTAGGGTGAGTCCAGGCACGATCTTCTGAGGACCAAGTCTCCCCCGAGTCTCTGCAGCCGAGAAGAAGCTTAGATGCATCCCTCGCCGCCCCTGGTCAAGTGCGGTGCAGGGACGCAGCGGCGACCGAGGAGTCCCAGCTTGGCCCTTCAGGCGCGCGCGCCTTCCCTCCCGAGTTCCCCTCTGAAGTAGCGATTCCCGAGGCAAATTAAATATCCTTGGGCAGGGGGAGGCGGGCTGCCAAGTCCCAACGTTGCACGGGGTTCTCCCTCCTCCTCCTTCTCCTCCTCCTCCGCCTCCTCCCACCCTCCAACCGTCCCCGCCGCCACCAGCCGCCCAAATACCAGCTCAATCGCAGAGACCGCGGCGCTGCGGCTGTTGCTGCTGCTGCTGCCGCCGCCCGAGGACGCGTCCTCTGCAGCCCGCACTCGAGCCCATCTCGGCGGGCGGGGAAAGTGGCTTTTCCACGCGCAACGCTACTGGGCAGCCAAGGGAGCAGGGGACGGTCCAGAGGGACAGACTCATCCCTGCCCCAAGCTCCAGTCCGCAAGGGAGGAGGGGAGGGGGATGAGGGAGGGAGGCGGGGAGGGGGTGGTTTGGGAAGAGATGGGGGGAAGACGCCCGGTCCTCCGGAGGCGCAGCCGCCGCAGTTACTTCTCTCCTCCCTCCTCCTCCTTCTCCTCCTCGGAGAGTTGCCGAGAGCCCCAACCAAAACAAGCGGCGGCGGCGTCTGGCACCGCGCGCCGGCCCCCAGACCGCGCCGCCGTCTCACTCCGGAGGAGCAAAACACGTGACGGAGCCGCGGCTCTCTGCAGTCGGGCCGCGGCCGGGAGGCTCCAGCCAGGGTCTCTCTCTCTCTCTCTCTCTCTCCCTTCTCGCTCTACATTCCGGGCCGAGCCCGCCCCGCGCCCGCCCCTCTCCACCCCCCGGCCGTGCCGCAGAGGCGCCGGCGCTGGGCCTTTGCTGCAGCGCTCAGGCAGCGCCCCTGCGTGGCCGGCAGAGCCCCGGGCACTGCGCCTCCCATGCCCGCGCCACCCATGGCGCCCCCGGCCCGCAGGAATCCCCGCGGCGGGAGGGCGGGCGTGTTTGGGTGGCTACCGGAAAGCAGGAGGGGAGTCTGGGAAAACGGGAGGGGGCGATCTGGGGAAGACGCAGGAGTGAGGGTGGGGGCAGTTGGCGGGCGGGGTGGGGGGGGGGGAGTGTGCAGCCGCTGCAGAACCCCGAGTAGGAGGGCTGGGGAGGAGGGGACGCGGGTGACCCGCAGCCTCTCACCCAACAGGTAAGGGCGATCCCCGGGAGCCAGCTGGATCTTGGTTTCTAGGTGAGAGTCCCTGGTGGGGAGACCTACATTTTTTTTTTTTTTTTTTTTTTTTTGGTAAGGTTTTCTGAAGGACTTGTGGGCCAGCCTTGCACCTGGAATCTCCGGGTGTACTGCGGTGAAGCACCTGGAGCGAACACTGAGGGATGCCCAAGGGCAATGACTGTTGCTGGGTTAGGGTCTCTCAGACTCAAAACTGGGGATCTCACGCCTAGCAGTATTGAGATTAGCGGCATGTCAATTAGGGAAGAAATAAATTGTAAATGTCACAATTTCACTCCCTTCGTGCAGGTGAACAGGGATTCATACTTATGGATTAGGGCAAAGGATGGGGGCGGAAGAAAAAAGGCGCCCCTTACCACATTCTCAAGTCTATTTGTAATTTTAAAAAAAATGTTAAGGACGTTCAGAGAGTTCCTAAGTCCAAATCCCTACTGTGTACATATTAGCAAATGTTTGTTTCATAGTTTCCACGCGCACTGGACGACCCTATAAATTTTTAACCTTGACCATAAGGATAAGCGGTTATGCTGTACAAGAAAAAAGAGTACTTCTTGATGAAAACGGGTCAGCAGCCTAGTTGCAAAGCCTGTTACTCGGTTTCGCCACAAGCAGACGCTCCCCAAAGTTTTTCTTTTTCTTTTTTCTTTTTTTTTTTTAATTTTTATTAAGATGACCTATAAATCAAGCAGGATGTCCCTGTCTTACCCAACTAGCATTAAAGACCTACAAAGGTGACGTTGGTCCCTATGCTTAAAGCCATCCCACTTTAGCCCTGGGTGGTTCTGGGTTTCCGCCTCCTTTTCTACGCCAGGAACCCCCTCAGCCTCTAGCTCTCTGGCACTGCAGGATGTTCGCAGGGAGACGCAGCACTGAAGGTGCTGGGCATGCTCAATCCACTAGACCGCCGGGCCTGGAGTGGGGGAGTCAGGGGCGGGGGGAACGTG